>NC_135788.1:103626683-103961267 GCF_051106095.1 Pogona vitticeps
GCAGGAAGAGAGCTCCATCTCATTTTTTCAGGAAAACAAGTGGATTTACTCAGAACTCTCTTCAGTGACTGCTTCACTTCTTTGTTTCTTAGACTGTATATGAATGGATTGACCAAGGGAGTCAAGACTGTATATGGAACAGAGAACACCTTTTTAAGATCTCTAAATGTACTAATGTTTGGTAAAAGGTAGACAATCATTAGAGTTCCATAGAAAATGGTGACAACGATGAGGTGAGAGGAACAAGTGGCAAAAGCTTTTTGTCTTCCAGTGGTGGATTGAATTCTTAAGACAGCAGCAATAATGCAAACATAGCATGAGACAGTTAATATGAAAGGAGGTAGGATATCAATCGATCCAAAGATGAGAGCTAGCAATCTGATGTGACTTGTATCACTGCAAGCAAGTTGGAGTAGCGGGCCAAAATCACAAAAGAAATTGTCAATTTCCTTGGGGCCACAAAAGGATAATTGTGACACTAGGGATATGATGATAACTAAAATAGATGCTGCACATAACCAAGATGCTACAATGCAGTATAGAATGACTCTAACATTCATAATGGTTGCATAATGAAGTGGATTACAGATTGCAACATACCTATCGTAAGACATCACTGACAAAATATAACATTCAACAATGGCTAGACAGCCAAAACAAAACAACTGTGTGAAGCAGCCCTCCAAAGAAATGGATTTGTCACCAGAGAGAAAATCTGTCAGCATCTTTGGCAGGATCGTTGAACTATAGCAAATTTCCAAGCAAGACAAATTTGCCAAGAAGTAATACATGGGAATGTGAAGATGCTGATCGACTGCAACCAAGGTAACAATGAGGATGTTTCCACCTACAGTCATAAAGTAGATCACACCAAACACCAGAAAAAGAGACATCTTGAATTGTTCAAGCTTTCCAAACCCCAACAAGATGAATTCTGTAACACTTGTTTGATTCTGCCATGTTTCATAAGCATTGACCTGCATCTGGAGAAACAAATCACATATTTCTGATTTTTGAATAAGAATAAATTATCACTTTGCAATGGTCTTATAAAGATGGGAAAGGACTGTTTCATTACCCTCTACTGGAAAAAAAAAGCATACCCTTCAGTAAATTGGACATTGGTTCATATTTTCTCTTCATTTTATTTTTTAGTAGAAGTTAAGTTATAATTTCACTTTTGTTCATTCAGATTTTTGTTACCCAAGCTGAATTTAATGGGCTAAATCCAATTCTTAGTGCTTAAATAGACTCATTAAATGAATTACACCTTACTTATATTTATGTGAATTCAACTACTTGAATGGGTCTTTGTAGCTGATCCCATCAACTGGGATTAACAATTGGATTTAGGCCAAAGCACATTAAAATTATTTTGTTTGATATTATTGTCTTCCTATTTTGTACAACTCTAAGCCTAGCTAATTGCTACGGCCACACTGTATTCACCATTAGAAGTGGTTCAAGCATGTGAGGGGACCAATGTGGATTTAATGCTGTTCCCACCTGAAATTCTCTTAGTGAAAAAAACCCATCCCTTATTTATTTTTTCTATTTATATCCCACCTATCTGGTCATTATGACCACTCTTATAGGCAATATTTGCACTTGGATGGGTCCTACTGCAATATCCCCTGTAACGCAAATAACATTGGGGAAGGAAAACATTTTAACTTCATCTTCTCATCCCCTATAATACTAAGCCTGACTAGACACCCCTCTTGCTATTTGCATTTCTAATAAAATGGTTGAAACAAATTTAATATCACCTGTAGTGTGACTTTCATTTTTTGTACACCACCTAACTGTTGTGGTGGGCATTGCGGTGGTTCTACACTTAAGTTTCCAGGTAGTTACACACCTATATAATCAATTAAAAATATTATTTGCAAAAGATTCTTATCAGCAACTCCTTCTTATTCAGCTGTACAATTTAATGTTTGACCTCTGCTCCCATGCTATTGGACACCTGATACAAACTTTGCAAAGGAAATGTGGGATATAATTCATATGAATACCTAAGAATCACACCATGCACTGAACATCCGAAATAATGAAACATATTTTAAGGAAAGTGTTTAGCATTAACTTTTGAGCACTATTACATGTGAGGAAAAGCAAAATAAGCTGTGATAAACTGAAAAGTTGATGTCTGGAAGGGGAGTGGTGTTTAGGGATAGACAATTCCCTGGTTCTAGTTGTAGAAAGGGGGTGAGCGTGTTAGTTCGTGCAAGCATTATAGGTAAAACAAAAATTTAAAAAAGTTTTTTTTAAAAAAAATGAAAAAATGTGGTGGCATTTTAAAGACTAACTGTAATATTTTTTAAATGTGAGCTTTGATGGACAATTCCCTGGGAGTATCCAGGCTAAACTGGGGAGTTGAGTTCTGATACTCAGTATATACAGATATTTAAAAGTTATTGAAGTTCTTTAGACCTCAGCTTTCACTCCATGTGCAAAACATTTTCCTTTCCTGGGACCACAACATTTCCATTTGGTTCCATGACTGTCAAATGACAGTTTAATGATCACCACAAGGTAATCTCCTAATTCTTCCAGTGGAGATGTATCTCAATTTGAGACAAATACAGAGCCAAGGAATGGTGAGGTGCCTTTGAGAGTGGAAAAGACCCTAAAATATATCGTGAATGAAGAACAAACTTCATTAAGATGTTCTACAATTTACTAAAAATAATTATACAAGGAAGGCAACTTGTGTTACTAGTTCAGCCTCCCTATATTGTTGCTTCCCTCCATGGAGGTTCATGATCTAATGACAAGAATCTCCTCCCTGTTTTGAGGAGACTCAGTAGATTCCAGAAACCCTTTCAGAGTTAAAATAGAGTTTAACTAGAGAGAGAAAAAACAGAAAAGGCTAACTATATTCACATTCTACTAAGCTGCTTAACTCTTATTTCCTGCCTCTCCTTCCAACTTCATAACTCTCAGTATTCTAAAACTTGCATTCTACCTGAGAAACAGCATGTATACATGGATAATTCAAGAACTGCACCATCTAGCTGCCTCAAAACTCTAATAACTGTCTGGAATGATGTATTCTATGTTATTAAGTGGTACTCTAGTAGGCAGAAAATGTAAGAATAGAAGGAGAATAATATTTACCTTAAGAGAGGAGTGAACAAGTTTCCAGTTCTCTTGAAGGTTCTTAAATCAAAGCATCTAGGATGAAGTGGTTTTTTTTATAGTTACCCTGCTTCTACTCCCAGAGATTGTCAAATACATTCCTATATATCCAACAGAAGTAACCCAGTGATCTCTAGGTTTTTCTGGCATGCTTTCTTGCAAACTGAAATAGCTACATCCTGCTATGAATATTTCAAATTAATGAAACCCATTTAGCTTCTGGTTTTCTATATGACTCTTCACCAACTTCATGCCATACTTTGGTTCCTTAAATGATTATAAACAGATCGTACCCTCATGGCATTTTAATGAACTCTGTGAAAATGATCCTTGCAGGATGGGGAAAAAGCACATGGGATTAATTAAAACTCTAAAAAAGAAAAGAGAAGTAGAACTAGATCAGACTTCCCTAAGTGATACTCTCCAATTGTACTGGACTCCGGTTATGGAGTAACAGTCCAGTAGCTGTTATTAGCCAATGACTGGAGTAGGCACCTGGTTGTAGAAAGATAAATTAAAGGAAATTACATTGTGACATGGCTTCATGCCTTGTGATATGACTTTTTTATATGCAACAATACTTTTATAATTAGAAGACTTTCATTTTTCATAATTTTTATTATGTTTCCATTTGTGTTGATTATGAATGAGAGCAAAACCTACAGGATTGGACCCAGATAGCAGAAGTGTGTGGGGCTGGATGCTCTCTTAAATGTGTTGATGAATATAAAGGCTGGTAAAGCCTGAAGAGGGCTATAATAGTTGTTGTGGGTTTTTCGGGCTCTGTCCGTGTTCTGAAGGTTGTTCTTCCTAACGTTTCGCCAGTCTCTGTGGCCGGCATCTTCAGAGGACAGCACTCTTAGTTCAGAAGCTGTCCTCTGAAGATGTCGGCCACAGAGACTGGTGAAACGTTAGGAAGAACAACCTTCAGAACACGGCCAAAGAGCCCGAAAAACCCACAACAACCATTAGATCCCGGCCGTGAAAGCCTTCGCGAATACAGGGCTATAATCCCTGGGTTTATCAACATGCTTAGAAATAAGATCCTGGACCTATCCACTTCGTTGTCATTTTTCTCACACAAGCAATAGTGAGTAGAAAGAAAAGAAGGGTCCAGCTAGCATACAGGCTGTGCAAAAGAGCAACACTCCGGATTTTTGGGAAGTCTCACATCTATGTACAACCTACAAAAAAGGAGCAAACCTTCATCTTCAGACACTTCCCTGTTTGTCTGAGCAAAGTAGTGGTGGAAGGGCCATGTCTAAATGTTCCTTCTCTAAGTCTGTTGGTGAATCCAGATGGTATAATGCCTAAACCGATCTTCCTAATGGAACTATTTGAATGAGTATGGCATAAAGTACTACATCTGAATCCCAAATTCCATAAAAGATCAGCCAGGTTTGAACCTGATTGTCCTCTTCTGAAGTAAATTTAGCTTTAATTTAAATATGGTTGCTATAGGTTTTTCAAGCTGTTTGGCTGTATTCTGGAGGTTTTTCTTCCTAACATTTTGCCAGTCTCTGTGGCTGGCATTTTCAGAGGACAGGAGCTAGAACTTTGTCTGTGTTCTAGTGTAGTGTATGGGATTGTTGAGTATTTGTAGCTGTGGGATCAGGCTTTGTTCTTTTCAGGAGATGGGTGATTATGATGATCGGGGTGTTTTTTGTTTTGTATGTATAGTTGTGATAAGGGGTGGAGATGATATGTCACTGTGATTGATGGGTGTCGTTAGCTAGTATTTTGTGTGCAGTAACCACCGGTCCTTGCGGTTGGGTAGAGTTCATTGACCTTTTTGCAGGCTGTATTTTTCAGTGCTGGGAGCCAGGCTTTGTTGAGTTTTATACTTTCTTCTTTTTTGTTGAAGCTGTGCTGGTGTTTGTGGATTTCAATGGCTTCCCTGTGTAGTCTAACATAAAGATTGCTGCTGTTGTCCAATAATTCTGTGTTTTGAAATAGGATTTCATGTCCAGCGTATTTCAGGGATTTTCAGCTGTCATGATCATACACAAACCTGACCTCTTATTGGGACACAAGGTCTAAAAAAAGCCCACCCACACAGACTGGTACCTACACAAAAACTCCAACCGCCACCCAAAACAAAAAAGAGGCATAATCAAAACACTGGTACACTGTGCATATCAGAATTGTGAAGCTCAATTTCTCAGCACCGAACTCAAATATCTGAATTGGGCCCTACAGGCAAAGGGCTATTCCAAGAATGAAATCACAGGAGCTAGAACTCTGTCTGTGTTCTGGTGTAGTGTGTGGGATTGTTGAATATTTGTTGCTGTGGGATCCAGTTTTCTTCAGTATGTATTGTAATTCTCTTTTAGATAGCCGTACTGAATATCTTTCATATGCTTTAACCCTCTTATCCCCTGCTCACTATGATTTCTTTCCTCCAGTGATTTTCCAATTGCAAATATTCCTACTATAATTGATTTCCCTTCTGATTGATGCTTTTTTCTAATTGTGAATTCTCAAGAGAATTAAAAGATCTGATTTAAGAGATCTGGATATTTCTAAAACCCCTTGATTGGTTTCATTGAACTAAGGAAGATGTCCATGCACATTTTAATTAAAGCTTCAGATTGTCTAGATAGATTTGTAATATGGGAGAAAACTTGTATCCTACAGAACATATATTGCAGAACGAATGAAGACTCAGAAGCAATAAGCCAATAATTTGAGTATTTGCACAGTCCGGAGAATTTCCAGAAGCTGTAATTATCTGACTTATAATCTGAAAGGTTATTCCCACCATCCTGAGTTTGATTTCAGCTGAATAAGGTATGAGTTTAATGTAATTTAACTATACCCGAGAATAGGGAAAGCTAACAACTCAAATCTATAACACAGAGCGTAACAGCCAATACTACAATGCCTAAGTACCAAATCTGGTTTGAAGCTGCAGAGAGGAATCAAAAATTTGCAATTGGAGTGATATTAAGGAGCTGGACCAGAAGAGAAGTTTGAGGCTCATTTTGTGCTTTATTTGTCCTGAAAAATTTAAGAGTACAAAGCATGCAAGGGGTTAATATTGCAGATACCTCATATTGTAAAACGTATAACAGAAGTAGATAACATTTCTTGGTCCACAAGCATGTACATTTTTGTTACTTTGATATAATTTATTATTGAATTCTTTGGAGTTATAGTGAATATAACTTTTGTTCACCATTCCTTTTATTGTTAGTGTCTGTGAAATATACATATTGCATATGTGTCCACTAATTAAAGTGGTTCTATTCATTAACCGAAATTTAAGTGTGAGGAAATGTCGGTGCCTGTATGAGTTTTACATGGATTCGATGACAGCATAAATTAAAGATGCAAGAAGATGTGCAAATTCTTCAAGGGAAAAAACTCACATAACAAGGAAAGACAACTAATATTTATCCATGCAATTACCTGAAAGGTTACTACAAGTTAAAACATGGAGGCAGCAGCATATATACCATTCCTAGAAGCTTTCTGAGGAAAAATGTGTGTGGGCTGCACTATTTGCATCAGTCTAGAGAAAACAAATGAGATATAAAGAATCAAGTTGTTTTATTGATTGCAGAACAATAAAAACATTGAACAACATCTTGAGCCCTGTCATCAGATCTGAATGTTAATTATTTGGATTACTGACTTTAATACTAGAGCTGATGTAGATTATATATTAACTGAATGAATAAAATGTTAACAGAAATGTAACTAGCAAGTGGAAGAAGGATTATATACTTTATTCCCCTGCTACTATGGCCCCATTTCCCTCAATTTTTGTTCTTGAAACTGGAAAGAAAGCTTCTATTAGATTATTTCTGCAGCTGACATGACTTCATACCTAGTTTGACCGTCCATTTTGCAGAACGTTAGCCGGAACTTTATTGGAATTTCCATGAATTTGGCATAACTTGACACAGATAATTTTGGCTAATTAGCGAGGTATGTCTCAGTTGCAGGTCTGGTCACATTTACAACTGAGTATCTGGGATGAACTCCCTGGCAATTAGGTGCACTTACTTGTGCTAAGCAAAGCTTAGGCAAGCAGCAATAAGACTTCAGCTAATATATCCATTTTATATTATATGAATGTAGATCATAAAGTCTTAAGCCTTGTATTGATCCACCTCTTTAACCTTCCACAAATCCTCAGACATTCTTGGGAGCATGCTGAATTGATGCAATGTTTTTCTCAATCATTTTATTAATACTGTTGTCTTTTCTTCAGATGGACCAGAAACAGAACCTTCAAGAAGGAAACAGAACATTTCCATTGTCATTTATTCTGCTGGACTTCAATACAGAGGGTGTACAGATTTTACTTTTCACATCTTTACTCACCATCTACCTAGCCACCATGGCTGGGAACCTCCTCATTGTCATCTTGGTGGTCTTTGATCAGCATCTTCACACACCCATGTATTTCTTCCTAGGAAATCTGTCTTGCTTGGAAACTTGCTACAGCTCGACCATCGTACCAAGGATGCTGGTCAGTTTTCTGAGTGGAGAAAGAACTATTTCTATCAGGGGGTGCTTTGCACAACTATATTTTTTCAGCTTCCTGGTAACAACAGAAAGCTATTTTCTAGCTGTGATGTCTTACGACCGCTATTTAGCCATATGCAAACCGCTGCATTATGCAATGCTCATGAATGGCAGAATTTGTATTGTGTTAATTGTTTGTTCCTGGATCAGTGGATCAGTGAGTATAAGTCTGATAATATCCTTTATGTCTCAGTTGAGCTTCTGTGGACCCAACAAAATTGATCACTTTTTCTGTGATTTAACCCCAGTCATACGACTGTCTTGCAGTGATACACGTTCCATTGAAATGACTGCCTTCATACTCGCCTACATGAACACTTCCCCGCCTCTTGTAACAACACTGGGATCTTATATCTATATCATCAGGAGCATTCTAAGAATCCCATCCACCACTGGAAAACAAAAAGCATTCTCTACTTGCTCCTCTCACCTCACCATGGTCTCTTGTTTCTATCTCTCTCTAACAATAGTCTATGTTTTACCAAATATAGATTCGTTGAGATACTTAAAGAAAGTGTTTTCTCTGTTCTACACTCTTCTCACACCACTGATTAATCCCTTTGTCTATAGTTTGAGGAACAAAGAGGTGAAGGAAGCAGCAAAGAATATGGCCAATTTACTCTGCAGGCGTCAGTGAAACCCAAAGAAAATGTGGATAAGAAAGCTGACATCCAAAAGCTAAAATTTGAAATGTCTTCTTATTATGAGTTCTTGAAGTTATGGTCCCGTTAGCCTGTGCAAGAATTTCAACAAGAAACACAAAACAAGAGAAAAGAAAAAAAAATGTATTCTGGCACTTTCAAGACTAATAGCTATATTTTATTGTAAGGTTTTGTGGAACATAGTCTTCTTCATACAGCCTTTGTATGTCTGAAGAAGTGGACAGTATTCCATGAAGGCTTATATTAAAATATAATCCCCACTGATTCAATGGATCTTCTCTTGTTGTCACTAAATGCTGGATTTCAGCCAGCGTTTCTTTCTTGCTATAGTTCAGTCATTTTGACTATTGATATTAGTCATGTTAGTCTGTGCAAGCATTTCAACAAGAAACACAATACAAAGCAAAAGATAAATGTGTAGTGGTGCTTTAAAGACTCACTACTATATTTAATATAAGGTTTTTAGAACATAGTCTACTTCTTCAGACATTCTTTGTATTTGTACAATATCTCACAAAAATACCTTAAAATATAGAAGTCTTTAACGTTTCACAAGAAAGTTTTTCCAAAATTTGTATTTTGTTTTGTATTGGTTTCCTTGTTGAAATTCTTATTCTGAATAACATATTTAATTTAATTAATTGTTGCATTGTTGGGAACCTCAAAAGTCTTCTGCTTTTCATAAATGTTGGCTGAAATCACATAGGAAATTGTAACTAAAGTAGGCCCATTGAATCATATAGAGGAGCTGATGCATCAAATTCAATGAGTTTTCTGTTGTAATTTAAGATTGGATTTTAGCTATTTCTTTCTGCTATCAATTTAGCCTCTTTAATTTAGACATTTTGAGTAATAATATTAGCAGGCAGTTTAAATGTGTCTCTTTTCTTATTTAAAACTGTGTATTCAGACAAAAGGAAAATTGATACTCTGAAGAAGAAAAGATAGTCATAGAAGAAGAGGGCTTCAAACATTCTCTATTGAAAGTAACTTTCATCTCTTCATTGAAATAAATATATCTATATGCGAGGAACTCAATTTTGATTCACAAAAGTTCATGCTGAAACAACAGTCAAGAATAACCTATTGTGCTCAACATCATTCACACCTCTTGTCAAATAGCCCTGACAATTGGGTGGGAAGTGGTTAACCGATGAAAAATGGAGTCAGGTTCGGAGACTTTTTCCTTGTTTGGTGTCCATTTCTGAATGGTAATGAACACAAGAGGGTATCCTGTAGATAGAACATCTTCACTGCTGCATTGGTGTTGTCGACCTTCGGGCTCCCCTGTGCTATGTAAAGCATGGCATCCTTTTTCCTATTGGCAATGTAGGCATGATATTGTGTAACAACATTGGGACATTGGTGTTTTGAATTGTGTGTACAAAATATCCCACATTCATAAACTGGATTTTTTTTTAAAGAATAGATTCTCCATAGAAGCATGCAAAATGTGTGAGAGGTTGTAAAGCAAAGGTCTGGCTTGAAATTATATTGAAATAATCCAAACTTATATCTGTGTCTTCTGATTGTTTACAATGTGCTTCCGGGGGTGTGTGTGATCACATTAGCCAAAAGGCCTTCAGAGAACTTAGAAAAGTTAAAAAGTTGCATTCAGAGATGATTGACTGATTGATTGATTTTTTTACCCCACTTTGTTCTGACTCAGTTACATTTATACTCAGACCATTTCTCCATTCACAGCTGGTCTAGTTAACAATCAAGCAATACATCGTCTTGCTTCACTTGTATGCTGTAAGTCATTACATTGGCTTTTCTCTCTATTTTCGTGCCTCTGCACTACATTTACAATATTAAAATTTAACTCCCTGTTCATGAATAGAAAAGTGTTAAATTATTTGTGGGTACAGTGGTTAAACAGTAGTACTGAAGTCAAGATCCTGCTCACAACCAAGGTTGATCTCAACAGGCTCAGATAGCTGGCTTGAGGTTGACTCAGCCTTCCATCCTTCCTAGGTTGGTAAACTGAGTACCCAACTCACTGGAGGGAGGGGAGCAATGTGTAGCCTTCCTAAATTGTAAACCACCCAGAGAGTGCTTTAAGTACTATGGGGCAGCATATAAGCAACACACTTTAAAACTAGGAGGAACATGGGCCCACTGCTAGTTATGTAGTAGTTTGGACTGAACTTTAGGACCTTTTTCCTGTCACTTCCTGAACAGAAATTTAGTTCTGTCCTAGAGGTATTGAGATTACCTGTAGTTTCCTTTCGTCCCCTAGCACTGATTCTAAATGCCCAGGTATTGGCACTGTAATTACTTAAAGCACTGTTATTTAAGCTGTTTTTATGTAGTGAAAAAAATCCTACTACTATATATAGATTAAAATGTTGACAATTATTTTTGGAACTTCGAGTGCTGAATGCAACACAACCCTCAGAGCTGGGGATGCAATTTGAAAGAGGGACAGGGCTAAACTGAAAGCCAAATTGATTGTAGATCTGTTTTAAGCATGCTCATGAATGTCGTTGTGCAGTTGTGACATGTGTAAGTGTGCATTAAAATGCAAGTGCTTGTTATTGTGGTTGTGGTTGCATCTACAACTTCCCACTCTTGTATGTGAAGAACTGAGTTGCAGTCTTTCCAGCAATATCCAAAATAATTTGTATAAATCTGGAGATGTGATTCTGGCTGGTGTTCTTTCTCTTAGACATCCTTTAATGCCTTTATTCAACTTTACATACATTCCAGATGGGGTCCATTATGCTGTCTTGTAAGTTACTTATTTGTTCTACTAGCAATTGATTTTCTTTTAGATGTACTTTTCTTTTAGATGTGCAGGTGCTGAGGGGGAGGAATTTCAGGGGATATAGCTTTCCATACTGGGAATCTAATGTTCAAGAGAAAGCTAAGTAATTTCCATGTCTGGACGTAAGAGAGGTGTATTGAAAAGGAGGAAATGAACAATTCTGCTAGAGATGCTGGTGACACTTTCTGGAATGTATCTAGGGAATGTGTATCTACTTGCTTCAGAAGATGCCAGCTATAATAATGCTATGAATAAATTAAAATAGAGAGCTCAAACAAGCTTGGAAATAATATTCTAGACTAGATGCAATTAACGGTATGATGCAGTAGCTTCGAAATAACTATCTTGGCAGAGAAACTATTTTAAAAATCACTCTTTGGTTACTCATAAAGTTACAAAAAATGTAAACTTGGAATACTTCCCAAATTAAAGCTGATTGGACTAAGTCTCAAACAGAAGTTATCTCTTTCATGTACTAATAAGAGGTGGTTAATTGGTTGCTAAAAATGATGTATTTTGCAGTTTAGGAGGAAATACAGAGACTACCTCTGAAAGAATGAAGTCATAAAGAAAAAGCCTTTTTTATATGGATAAATGAATTACTTCCTGAAAGCACAATAATTCCTTTGAAATTAAATGTAACATCCACTACAATATCATTTATTTTACTTCTTAATTTTAAATCTATATTTCTCCACTGCTCCTAGCTACAGACTTAATCAAAAGAGTAAATTACTTAATTTTGCAAAATCTTCATGCTATGGCATATTGTCTTCACTGACTTTTTATCACCTTTACCAAAAATATTATTTCCACCTGAAAATAACATGTTTCTCTGGTTCATATATCTTGGCTGGTAAACAACAGAAACTCAGCAACTCTTGCATTAACCTGTCATGATTAGTAAAGTAAAGGTTCCCCTTGACATTTAGACCACTCATGCCCAACTTTAGGGGGTAGTGCTTATCCCCGTTTCCAGGCCGTAGAGCCAGTGTATGTCCATAGTCAGTTTCTGGGTAAGGTTGTAGATCCAATAGGATCTGGGTGCCACTCTTTCTGCAATCCCATCTTCCTTTACTGACTCTTTTTCCTCTCCTTTATACAATATTATTTCCACCTGAAAACAACATACTTTTCTCTAGTTTGTATATCTTGCTGGTATGCAACAGAAATTCAGCAACTCTTTCTAGTACACACATCACCGGATGTGGTGCTAACAGTCTTTTCTATGTGTCCTTGTCAGCTTAATTACAGAACAAAGGTAAAACATTATCAGTGGTGCTACTCTTTCTGGAATACCACCAGAAATGCTGCCCTAGGCTTCTGAAAGGCAATCTTTCAATACATGGCACATAAGAGATTTAGTCAAAGCAGTAATTTATATGATTCTAAGGAATCTATGTGCAGTGAAATTTTCTCTGTTCCTTCCCCCCTTCTATATTGAACAAAACTACAGTGGTACTTCGCTAAACGACAAACCAGTTGAATGACAAATCTGCATTACGATGACTTTATTAGATCACAAAACAGTCATTCCAATGGGGGATTTTCGCTTGATGTCGATTAGGTCTGTGCTTTGTGAACCGTTTGTTCACAAGACAACGATTTTTCCGGCTCTGCAAAATGGCTGCCCTGTGTTTTCTGGACCCGTGCTTCACAGGGCAGCCATTTTTACAGCTGATCGGCGCTTGGAAAATGGCTTCCCTATGAGTGATCTTTACTGGATGATGTGGTAATTTCCCCATTGGAACGCATTAAATGGATTTCAATGCATTCCAATGGGGAAACTGTTTTCGCTAGATGATGTTTTCGCTTAACAGCAATTTCAGGGGAACGAATTATCATCGTGATGTGGGGCACCACTGTATTCTCATGTGAAAGAAACATACTTTTCTCTGGTTCATGTCTTTTGTAGTCTTAACTAGAGTTTTTTATGCTGGTATCCACCAGAGATTCAACAACTATTGTATACACTTATCATGCCCATACAAAGCTCATTCAGTGTAGTACTAACAGGTAACACTGTGTATCATTGTCTGTTACAGAGTAAAGCTTAAACATTATCAGCATGCCCTGTCTTTGGTTTTTGCCATTCATGAGATCAACAACAATCCAAGACTCTTGAACAATATAACTCTGGGGGTTCATGTCTATGATAACCTATTTGACACCAAAACAACTTATGAGTCCCTCCTGGATCTTCTGTCTGCACAGAAAAAGAATATCCCCAATTACAGATGTGATAAGAAAAATGTATGGTCTGTGATTGGGGGGCTCACTGTTGAAAATTCCATTCAGATAGCCAACATCTTAATTAACTACAAAATTCCACAGGTACATATGCTAGTATTTGTCTATGGGTGTTTTCCTCTTTCTGTTTAGCTGTATGCCATTAATTGCCCTTCCACTGATTATGAGAGAGGCTTCTTAGCTAAGATATGATTATTTCTCTTTGCGAAGCATATAGAGTATATTACAATATTATTATCTGTATGGTTTGTCTTATCCATATATATTTTGTTAAGCAAAATGATACAAATAAATAAGTGGTGTTAACATGGATGTGTTTTAAGTAGTTATGCTAATCTGTGCAACATGTATCACAAATGTTGTTTAGTCATTTAGTCATGTCCGAACCTTCGTGACCCCATGGACCAGAGCACGGCAGGCCCTCCTGTCTTCCACTGCCTCCCGGAGTTGGGTGAAATTCATGTTCGTAGCTTCGGTGACACTGTCCAACCATCTCATTCTCTGTTGTCCCCTTCTCCTCTCTCCTTCACACTTTCCTAACTTCAGATTCTTTTCCAGGGAGTCTTCTCTTCTCATGAGATGGCTAAAGTATTGAAGCCTCAGCTTCAGGGTCTGTCTTTCCAGTGAGCACTCACAAATCGAAAAACAAAAAGAACAGCAGATTTATTTCAAGGGGGCAGAACACAATTAGTTCACCAGCTCGTTTTTAAAATTTGATAACAGAATTTATACAGTTGCACTTACTGAACTGTGAGTTTTGTTCTGTGTTATTCCGTCACAGATCATATTCTTATTCTTACAAGATCTAATAATCTGTTTTTTCATCCACTTAGCACACCTATGGTTTCTTTGAATCTACAATAAGTGATAACCCAAATTTGCTTTTTTTGTGCTGGATGGGACCCAGGGAATCTGTTTATCATCTTGGATTAATTCAGCTACTCCTGCATTTCAAATGGACATGGATTGGCCTCTTGGTGCCTGATAATGAAAAGGGAGAAAACTTTGTACAGACATTAGTTCCTCTGCTTGCCCAGAACAGCATATGTCTTGCCTTCTTGCAAAGGAATCCAACAAGTTACTATTATTTTCAGAACCTATCTCCTGACAGTATCACAAAATTAGTATTCCTTCTTTTTTCAAGTGATGTCAATGTCATTATTTTGGGCATGAACTCAGATTTACTCACAACCGTAACATATTTGTTAGAAGAACTTCTACTGCACGCAAAGCCTCACTTTAGGAAAGTCTGGATCATGCCACCTCAGTGGTACCCTAGCACTTCACACAGTGGCAGTTTAATTGGAACCAACATTTTGCATGGTGCCTTGTCTTTCTCTGCCCACACATACGTTGTGCCAAAATTCCGGGAATATTTGCATCATTTAAAATCTGATAGTGCATTAATGCATTTTCTCTGTTTGTTCTGGCAAAGTGCCTTCAAACGATGCAAACACTGTAGAGAAGAAAATCTGGAAGATCTTCCTTCAAATGTGTTTGAGATTGATATGTCCAGTGAGAGCTACACTATCTACAATGCTGTCTATGCTGTGTCACATGCTTTACATGTCATGCACTTAAATAGACAGAGAACTATGCGGGACAAAGGCAATTTTGACCTTTCAAATATTCACCCATGGCAGGTAAAATTATTAATAAAGATCTTTGAATCTGGTATAAAATCACCTGGAAATTGTGCACAGAATTTTAATAATCAGTTATGTAGGTGACGCTGTGGGTTAAACCGCTGAAGCCTCTGTGCTGCAAGGTCAGAAGACCTGCAGTTGTCAGATCGAATCCATGTGACAGAGTGAGCCCCTGTCGCTTGTCCCAGCCCCCACCAACCTAGTGATTCAAAAGTATGCAAAATGCAAAATTGCGAGTAGATAAATAGGTACCACCTCAGCCGAAAGGTAAATGGCGTTCCATGTCTAGTCACGCTGGCCATGTGACTACGGAGACAAACACTAGCTCTATGGGTTGGGAACAGAGATGAGCACTGCCACCTAGAGTCGGACATGACTGGGCAAATTGTCAAGGGGAACCTTTACCTTTTATCTTTAAGTAGGTCAGGGGCGCATAGCATTTTTCCTCCTGGGGGGACACTCCTAGTATTGTACTGTGGTTTGGTTACTACATATCCATATACAGAAAAATGCATGCATGTGGACATAGAAAGCCAAGTGGGTGGTTTGGTAAGCTTTCACACAGAGGCACTAGCTTTACTAGTAAACTAAGAAGAACCCCAGCATTCCAGCATAGAAACACTGGAATGGAGTGAAGGCTGCTTTGAAGTATGAAGAGAAGGGATGCTAAATTGTCCTCTCTCTGCAAAACTCACATCACTGGCTGCTTTTGCAATAACCTTTTTTTCTACCAAAACTGCATGGTAGGTTCTGAAGCAAAAGCCCAACCCTTTAAGTTTAGCGATGGGCAGGGGTTTAGGAGGAAAAGTCCATCTTAAGAGGAAGAAATGGCTTTAGGTGAATGTCTGATCTTTCAATGACAGATTTCCCAACTAAGGATCTTGCAAATTTTAAGACATGGACTTTTGAGGTATTCCATCATCACCCTGCACCTCTTTGGCAGAAGCTGTTGACTGCTGCATGAAACAGAAGACAGGTCAATGACAGCAAGGGGGCTAGAAGCTGTATAAAGTTAGTTATCCATAAGTATTCAAATATTACAGATTCTTTTTATAACTTGTGTTTCTCCCAACCTAGCTCCACTCTTTCCTGAAATACATCCACTTTAACAATGGAGCTGGTCAAGAAATAGTGTTTGAGAATAAAGGATTTCCCATTGGTTATGATATCATCAACTGGGTCACTTTTCCCAACCAAACCTTCCTTAAAAACAAGGTTGGGGAAATTTCACCAAGCCAAACTTTCTCCATCAATGAGAAAGCCATTGTGTGGCACAGAACATTTCAACAGGTAAGAAATTATTAACGTATTTAAGAATCCCCACTGATGGGAATGGAACTGCTCTCTGACTCTTGTGCCATGAATATCAAGAAAATCTACTGCAAAACAATAGAAATGGATGAATGAATAAATGGCTAAATTAAGAGAGTTAAAATTCAAATATTAATAAATACTAACTGCGTGCCTTCAAGTTAATTCTAACATATGGTGACCCTTTTCAGGACTTTCCAGGTAGAGAATACTCAGAAGTGGTTTACCATTCCCTTCTTCTGGAGGCACCTGGGACTATGCAGCTTGCCCAAGGCTACATAGTCTGGCTCTTTTCCCTGGAGGCAGTGGGGAATTGAACTTGCAATATCTCACTCTACAGCCAGATATCTAAACCACAGTTATCCAGCCTGCTACAAAATATTAAAAACAATCTAAAAACATCTGGACTCCATAAGATGTCTGATACAAGCTGGGAAAGATCCTGTTTGATCTCTTCAGAGATGATACTCAGTTATCAGAGTGCCCAGCCTTAAAGCCCTTGTCTTGAACACAACATAGTTGGATTATATGGAAGGGCAGAGTGCAGGGATTCTGGGACTGTTGGCTAACCCCATCTCTAAGCGCAGGAATGGTTTTATGTAAATAAAATAGATCTAATGGATACTAAAAAAATAAATACGATTTTTCTTATCTACCATCCTTTTTTAATGATTAGGTGCCACCACATTCCAAATGTGTTGAACACTGTGGTCCTGGATATAGCAAGATAATGGAAGAAGGGAAATCAGTCTGTTGCTATGGCTGTACTCCATGCTCAGAATATGCAGTTTCTAACCAGACTGGTACGTGACCATACACAAATTGCATGGTAATATTTATGTTGGAAACATTAGTTTTGTGCTTTACAACTGTTACACACCTGGCTTCTAAAACTGTTCCCTCTGCTATCACTAAAAAAAAATTGTAAATAAATAATCCTAGGTCTGAAATTCCTTACAATGGACACTCGACTTACGGAATTAATCCGTACTGGAATGGTGGCCGCAGATCGAAAAGTCCGTAGGTCGAGGGTCCATTTCCCATAGGAATGCATTGAAAACCTATTAATCTGTAATTGGCTGAAGAAAAAAAATACCCCCACAACAAAAAAAGAAAAAATGCAAAAAGCAGCACCTTACCGGTCTGAAGGGGTCCCTCACCATGGCCATCGCCACTGTCGAAACCCTCTGAGGGCTTCCCTGCCACTGCCAGAGGCTTCACGGGGGTCCCTGACTGCTGCCGTCACTGCTGCCAAAGCCCTCCAAGGGCTTCTCCGCCACTATGGGAGCCGCGTCAGATGTCGTCTGCCGCCACAGCCAGTTTCTTTCCCTGGGCACACTGGGCCTACCAGAGGAGGGCTTCCCCAGGTAGGCCCAGTCTACTCCCCAGGAAAGCCTGGTAGACCGGGCCTACCTGAGGAAGCCCTCCCCCGGTAGGCCCAGTCTACCAGGCTTTCCCAGGAAGTAGGCTGAGCCTACCGGGGGAGCCCTCCCCTGGTAGGCCCGGTGTACCCTTGGAAAGCCACCGCCAGCGGTGGACAATCTCCGACAGGTCTCCCGTGGCGGTGGAGAAGTCCTGGAAAAGGCCTCCGGAGGTCCCCCTCACCACCGATCATGCCTCTGGAGAAGTTCCGCAGGCACGATCAACAATGAGTGGGACCTCTGGAAGCCTTCCAGGGCTTCTCCGCCACCATGAGAGGCCTCTCGGACGTCCTCGCCACCGCCAATCGTGACGTCGAAGCACGATCGGCGGTGGGGGGCACCTCTGAGAGGCCTCCCATGGTGGTGGAGAAGCCCTGGAAGGCATCTGGAGGCACGATCAGCAGCCTACAGACTGGAAGAGGGAGGCGGCCGCAAGTCAAAGTGAAATTTTGCAGCCGGAGAAGTCCGTAACTTGAAACGTTCACAAGTGGAGCAGCACGTAAGTTGAGGGTCCACTGTATCTGTATCACTCTACCCAGTCCAAAGGTTCGATAATGATTTTAGCAATTGTAAATGACTGTTTCTTAGCTAAACCACCAATGCCTTCAATTACAGTACAGTAGTAGGAGCATAATGTACAACAGGAACACACAAAAAAGTAAGATGAAAAGAACAAAAAATTATATAGTTATCACTGAAAAATATATTTTTATGTATTGGGAAAGTGGTGTGATCAAGGTTTTTCTAAGATGTTCACCTGCACACACATAACTCCACTCCCACTGTGCACAGCTCCTCCTGCTCTATGCACCCACAGCAATTATTTTCAGCCCTTTTGGTTACAGACATGACTGAATCCCAGGGGGGGCAGCATGTGAAGGGCAGAGACCAGCCTAGTGGGGCTGAAAACTAGACAGAATGTTGGGTGTGATGATAATTCTTTGTGAACACATTCCAAAGTTATGTGAACATCTGTAGGCAATATATATTGACTACCATCTCCTCCTATTTTTGAACAGAGAAATGTCTAGATAGAAATGTCTCCTGCTGCCGGATATCAAAATATTCTGGAACACAAGGAAATGTCTCCCCTCAATGAAATGTTTTACACTAATTTAGACTTTAATAACTATTTTATTTTAGAATAGTCTCAGCAGAGGTGAATGTGAGCTATTCCATCAGAACAGAATTTTGGGTCACTTGCAGGAGGTTTCAAGGAGGAAACCTTATATTCTTTGGAAATGAGGTGGTAGATTTCAGTAGATACTTCGACTAAAAGCTGTGGAATTTCATGACTGCAATAGGAAGAATTGATACATAATTTATACTGTATTTCTATGTCCTCAAAGCTGGTTTACAGGATATCATCATAACTGTCAATCTACAATCTATATATTTCAAGAAACTGATATCTTCACCTCCAGTCTTTTGCATGGAATTCACCATGAGAGTTATCTTAACATTCTTGATCTCCTATGCAGAATGGGAAAATACACTCCAGAAACTCATAACCGTCTTAAAAAGCACAGGGAATATAAATATAGAGAGATAAATGACAACCTGATGTTTATTTTTATCCCTTTCAGATGCACCTCTTTGTGTTAAGTGTCCAGAAGATCAATATCCAAATGAAAACAAAGACCAGTGTATCCTGAAAATTAAATCCTTCCTTAATTATCAAGAGCCTCTGGGGATTGTTTTGATTGTCTCCTCAATCTCTTTCTCTGTGATTACTTGTTTTGTAATGCAAACTTTTCATAAAAATTGGGATACTCCCATTGTCAAAGCAAACAACCAAAGCCTCACTTGCATCCTTCTCATCTCTATTCTTCTCTGCTACCTGGCCACTCTATTATTCCTTGGAAAACCTGAGAAGGTGACTTGCCTTCTTCAGCAACCCACATTTGCCATCCTTTTTTCTGTTGCCATTGCTTGTGTGTTGGCAAAAACCATCATTGTGATTTTGGCCTTCATGAGCACCAAGCCAGCCAGCCAAATGAGGAAAGGGCTAGGGAAAAAACTGGGAAACTCTGTTGTTGTTTCTTGTTCTCTTGTTCAGGTGTGCATTTGCATTGCATGGCTATCAACCTCTCCCCCATCCCCTGGTGCTGACATGCACTCTCAGACTGGGGAAATCTTACTGCAATGCAAGGAAGGGTCCCTCACCATGTTCTACTGTGCTCTCGGCTACCTTGGTTTTCTCTCCAGCATAAGCTTCACTGTGGCTTTTCTAGCTAGAAAACTGCCTGATGCTTTCAACGAAGGCAAGTTCATCACCTTCAGCATGCTGGTGTTTTGCAGTGTTTGGATCTCCTTTATTCCTGCTTACCTGAGCACCACAGGGAAGAACATAGTGGTTGTGGAGATTTTTGCCATTTTAGCCTCAAATACTGGTCTCCTAGCTTGCATCTTTCTTCCTAAATGTTACATCATTATTTTCAGAGCTGATCTCAACTCCAGGATGCAGCTAAAAAAGAAAAGAAAACATTCAACCTGATTTGAAGTACTCAATGCTTTAGATTTTTATGGGTTTTAGGGTTTGTATTCACTGAAGAAAATGCTAATCTAGGCTGATTGCTTTGTTTTTTTAATTTTGAAAGCTTGGAATACCATTTTCATTTAAATTATGTCATTCTTTTGTACCAATTAGGAAGAAAGAGACAAGACTTAAATGTTGAATAATTAGATATGCAACTTGTAAGTATTATGTCAATTTTTTAAAAAGTAATTTAAAAAAGTTCTAGATTAGTAAATGCCTTTACAAGATTATTAGACATTACAGATAACGCACATTTTCAAATTCTCTAATACACTTCATTTAACAAAAATGGCATAAAGCTCAAGCTTGGACCAACAAGTCAAGGAACTGGATCAGAGGTAGTTTCTATGAGCCATGCAGCCAGATGGGCAAAATGAAATTTAATTTTCTACATGACACAGAAGTCTGTTGAGCTCTGCTTTTTTTTTCTGAGTTAGAGATAATGAGATACAGTAGCTCTCCACTGGCAGCTTCGGATGGCTACTTTATATTTTCAGGCACCTATACTAGCTGTTCCTGTGTCTGAGACCCTGTTAACTTTTTGCCTCTAGACACTCAACTGATTTAGAAATATTTCTTCTGTAATCCTCAGTTATATTCATTCACTCCAGGTAGTTTTCTTGACCCTGGCTTCCACTTAAGTCCCTCAGTGCTCCCTTTCCTCAGAGCTTTGGGATCTAAAGCTAGCCTCTTGGTCCTTCCTTTCTAAGCCTGAAGTAAACTTTTAAACCCAGACTTCTCTTCAGAGTCTTTCCCCTGCCTTAGCCTTTCCTAAGGTCTGTGAACTAGAGTCCCTTTTCAAGCTGCTCACTAAGAGCTCTAGGGTTTCCTACTCCTTCTTCCACAGCCTTTAGCTATCAGGTTCTTCAGACTCAGAATACTTCTCTTTAATTAGGCTCACTGGAATTCATTCCTTTCGAATCCCTTACTGCTGCCGCCACTTTTGTCACATACCACCCCCCCAGTGATCCCTGTATGTTTTGCCTCTCACACAAGTTCACCTTTGGACACGACTTGTACTTTTCCACTTTTTCGCTGCCACCAGAGGATATACTCACTATATCAATTAAGAGTCTCACACACTTGCTGCCAAATAACACAAGATTTATTTAAGGATTAATAAGCGAATCACAGAATGAAAATCATGGATGTTCATTCATTAAATATGGATTTGATTACTTATAAGCTTGCTTGTACTCATTTACTTTAATCAAAATCTCAATATTTTCTGGCTGTCAATGTACTTCTAATTCCTTTTAACTCTTTAATATTCTCTAACCAACTCTCCAATATCTTGTCTACACACTTCCCAGTTTTCTCTCTAAGTGTCTAAAGGCTTCACCATCTTTTCCCTAACCAACTCTCTGGTTCTCTAACTGCCTCTCTGGCACTCCCAGTTCCCTTGACTCCGCCCCTCCTGTCCTGTCATAGGCTCCTGCACTAGAGCTCTAAAATGACTGACATGAGTGACATGTGGACTGTCCGCCACAGTCCCCAAATTGGCAAGGTGACTTTTGTTCAAGTAACAATGTTCAAAGAGTTATACAGTGGTGCCTTGCATAGTGATCGCTCCGTTTAGCGATGAAATCGCTTTGCGATGCATTTTTTGCGATCGCAAAAGCGATCGCTTTGCGATGTTTCCTATGGGGGAATTTCGCTTTGCGAAGATTGGTTCCCTGCTTCGGGAACCGAGCATCTCAAAGCAACGATTTATAACAACTGATGGGCGGTTTCAAAATGGCCACTGGGTAAACAAAATGGCTGCCCGCTGTTTTCTGGGACAGATTCCTCGCTCTACAGCCACCGAAAATGGACGCGCTATGGAGGATCTTCGCTGAATGGTGAGTTTTAAGCCCATAGGAATGCATTAGGTTTTAATGCATTTCTATGGGCTTTTTTATTTTGCATTGCAACATTTTCATTCTGCAGCGATTTTTGTGGAATGAATTAATGTCGCAATGCGAGGCACCACTGTATTCATATCCGAGAACAATTATAAGGTAGCAATTTTTCCGTATAAGGAGAATCAGTAATGTGATGAGTGTCTCACATTTGCAGCCATATAATGGATAGTGATATGATTATATAGGGTTGAATCATTGCTATTGATGGGCAGAACAGTGTTTGAAAATATATAAATTAAGCTGAAGTTGTCAATCTTTGAGATTACCTTTATCATCTTTCAGCATCCCACCTTGGCTGCAAAAGCTAACATGGCAAGTTTCTTGAATAAAAGGTATGGTGGCATGTGGATTAATTTACCATTTGCCTCAGTCTGAGCATTTCTGACTAGAAGCATGTACCACAGGAAGTTTCGAGAAACTCATGTGATACCTGTACATTTTCTTTCATTTCTCTACTTCCATGTGGCCTGTTAGATGGCAACTTTACTCTTCATTTTGATGCGGGGGATGATGCATTCTGAGACCACCACCTAACAAGCAGACTTAAATTATCCCACCAAAAACTGCAGCTCCTCCAGTGTAACTTTCTTGTGCTGTACTAAAGTAACTAATAAAGGTTCCAATGTCAACCCAATTTACTATTAGGCACCTGAACTTATAACAACAGTGACATCTGTTTAAAAAAAACCTAATAAACAATACCTGAGTTACTCAAAGTTCTGATGCTATCAGGAGAATGGGCTATCTTGCACCTCATGTCCTGACAAAAAATCATCCAGATAGTGTACTATCTACTACACACCAGAATTATTCATAATTGACCATAAACAAAGGTGTTAAAGCAGGAAGAGCATGGACTGAATGATAATTATATACTAGTTTTAATTGGACTGCACAACATTTTTCTGCTGCTTCATGCATACAGAATCAATGCCATCTGGGACGTGTTGAGACTGCCTGTAGTATCCTTGAGTCCACTAGCTCTGACTTGCACTGTCGAGGTATTAACAGAGTAATTATTGAAAGTACTATTATTTCATTTGTTTTTATGGAATGAACAAAATAACAAGTACTGCATAAAGGATAAAATGTTGCAGATTCAATTTGGAATTCCAGGTGCTGCTTGCAACGCAACCCTCAGAGCTGGGACTGTAACTTGTAAATGGGAAAAGGTTAAATTGAAGGATAAATTGATCATTGTCTGTTTCCATTTTAAGCATACTGAGGACTGTTATTGTGGAGTTGTGAGATGTGTAGGCATAGATTAAAATGTGAGTTCTTCTTATTGTGGTTGCACCTACAACTCCCCACTGTTGTAGGTGAAGAACTGGGGAGAAGTTGCAGTCTTTCCAGAAATATCCAAGACAACCTGTATAAACCTGGAGATGTGTTTCTGGGTGGCATTTTCCCTCTAACACATCATTTTATGCATCAGCTTAATTTTACACGTATTCCAGATGGGACTCATTCTGCTTCTCTGTAAGTTGCTTTTTAAAAAAATGTTAATTTATTCCATTCAGATATACTTATCAGCAGTTGAAAGTAGGTGATTTTTTTTCTTATGAGGCTGGTGGCCCTTAACAGTATGAAACAATAGCTTACACATAAAAAGCGTAGCGGAAAAATCTGTTAAATGCAAGATTCAGGATTTGCTTAAAATAATGTCTGTTACAGTTTAGGGGAATACACAGAGAATAGCTCTGAAGGAACCAAGTTGTAAATAAAAATGATTAAGCAGAAGCTTGGGGAGCAATTGTATTTCATTCATTAATGACTTCCAGTCAAAATCTGATAAGCTTAACCCTCAAATGAATGACAGTGGAAGACTTGACTTGAAACAAACAACTGATTGACATTGTTACTTTGCAGGTGCTAGTTTCTAGTTGTTGTTCAAACACTATTTCAACTGGCATATGGACTGTACAGAGAAGAATATGAATCACAGGAATGTATTGCTGTCCTTTGACAAATAGTATGAAAAAGTTCATGAATCTTATTGAATACAAATACAATGAAACAGCACAGTTTGATATAGATCTAAAATATTATAGCTGCATAGATGCCAGCAGAAGCTAATCTCAGATTACTTATATTTCCTGTTAGAAAAAATAGCCTATACAAAATAACAGAACCAGTTGAAGCAGAGGAGCACAGAAGCAGAAAGTGGATGGGCATTGATGTCTGAGAAATTTTATCTCAGACACCAGATGCATTTATCTGGCAAAAAGGCAGATAAATGTTATGAGAAAAAATCATTGTGTTTATTACAGGGCTGTAACAAAAGGACACTGTTTTTACAAATGTAACAGGGACCTCTACTTAGATATTACACACAAGCTGAGGATTTTCATGAACGCTTTTTAACTAAAGTAGCCTGCTTTTTGTTATTTATCTTTCACAAAAACAAATGTTGACTTGTATCATATCTTTGTATAGTACTCTTTTATTATTTCCATCAATTTACTGTATTTCTGAAGATACGTATTTTACATGTTTCTTTATATCTAAAAGCAGAGAAATTATTCTAGGAGGTTCAGATGACATTTCTTTTAAGGCACATTTAAAATTTTTGGGGTTTCGTGCAAGAAAAAATGAACTCTCTCTCCAGAAGGGAGATGTTGGTATGTGTGAAGCATTCCCCCCAAAAATATCCCTGGTTCACTTGGAGTCTTCTTCATCAGAAGTTAAAGAAGAGAATTTATTGTCAGTTACTTGGATTACAGCTAAATGGAAATGTTATTCAGAATGTTAGGTAAACATATAGTGCACAAATCCGGGTAAGGTTGTAGATCCTACAGGATCTAGGTGCCATTCTTTCTGGAATCCCATATTATCTTTACTTACTCTTTTTTCCCATCCTTTATCCAACAATATTATTTCCACCTGAAAACAACATACTTTTCTCTGGTTTGTATATCTTGGCTGCTATGCAATAGAAATTCAGCAACTCTTGCATTATCCTGTCATGTTACTACACAGAATATTGGATGTGGCGCTAACAATAGTTTCTGTGTCTCCTTGTCAAGTTAATTACAGAATAAAGATTAAACATTATCAGTGGCACCACTCTTTCTGGGACCACATCAGAAATGCTGGCATTTTTTTTCAGCCCTAGGCTTCTGAAAGGCAATATTTCAACATATGGCACATAAGATATTTAGAGACACCAAAGCAGTTGCTTATATGATTCTAAGGAATTTCTGTGCAATGAAATTTTCTCTATTCCCCTTTTCCCCCCTCTTCCTGCTATATTGAACAAAACTATTCTCATGTGAAAGCAGCATACTTTTTCTTTTGAAGTTATAACTTGGGTTTTTAATGCTTGTATCCATCAGAGATTCAGCAACTCGTATCATATCCATACAAAGCTCATTCAATGTAGTGTTAACAGGCATTTTTATGTATCATTGTCTTGTCTGCTACAGAATAAAGCTTAAACATTATCAGCATGCCCTGTCTTTGGTTTTTGCCATTCATGAGACCAACAACAATCCAAGACTCTTAAACAACATAACTCTGGGAATGTATGCATATGATAACCTATTTGATCCCAAAACAACTTATGAGACCATCCTGGATCTTCTATCTGCACAGGAAAAGAATATACCCAATTACAGATGTGATGCGAAAAATGTATGGTCTGTGATTGGAGGGCTCACAGTTGAGAACTCCCTCCAAATGGCTGACATCTTAAATAATTATAAAATACCACAGGTATGCAAATAACTACTTCTTTGGATGCTGTCCTCTTTATGTTCAATTGAATAGTTCAATTGAAGAGTTATTGGAGATGCTACATAGAAAAAAGTGACTGTTTCTACTATGACAGTAGAAATTACATTATATACAGTAATTATTGTTAGTATTGTTTATCTTATCCCTTTGTGTTTTCCTCTGCAAAAGGATAAAAATAAATAGTGTTAATATGAATGTTTTTCAATGCAATAGATATGCTCATCTCTATCCCTATTCATTTAGTGTTTTAAGAGTTATGGGGTGCTGTATAAGCAGCACACTTTGCTTTACTATAAAATGAAAAAAGAAAAGTGATTAGCAGATATAGTTCAGAGGGCCAAAACTCAATCAGGAATTTGCCACGGCATAAGTAAGATTACTTCAGTCATGATGGCTGTTGCATATTTTATTACATAAGCAAGCATGCAACCACCATCTTGTTAATTCTCTACAATTTGCTATCACAACCTACACAACATCATTTATCTAGCTGAGGGTTTTGTTCTTTGTTATCCTTTAATGGATGAGCACTGCTTTATTTGTTTTCTCTTCCGCTTTGGAAACTATTATTTCTTCAAAATCTTTTCATCCACTTAGTTCATCTATGGCTCCTTCGAAGATACGATACGTGATAAACCAAATTTGCCTTTTATGTACTGGATGGGACCCAGGGAATCTACTCACCAGATGGGGCTTGTACAGCTACTCTTGCACTTCAAATGGACATGGATTGGCCTCCTGGTGTCTGATGATGACAAGGGAGAAAACTTTGCACGGAAATTAATTCCTCTCTTTGCCCAGAACAGCATATGTCTTGCCTTCTGGCAAAGGAATTCAGCAAGTCACTACGATCTTAGTAATCCATCTGTTGAAAGAATCTTAAAGTTAATGGGAACTATTTTGTCAACTGATGTGACTGTCATTATTGTTAGTATGGACACAGATCTAATCTTTACTGTAATATTTCTCTTGGAGAAAAAGATAGAACTTTTAAAGTCCTATTTTGGAAAAGTCTGGATAATGCCCCCTCAGTGGTACCTTAGCATTTCACACAGGGGAGAATTAATTGGTACCAACATTTTTCATGGTGCCTTGTCTTTCTCTACGCACACATATTTTGTGCCAGAATTCCAGGAATTTTTGCATCATTTTAAGTATGATAGTGCATTAATGCATTTTTTCTGTTTGTTCTGGCAAGGAGCCTTCAAACATTGCAAGCACTGTAGAGAAGAAAAACTGGATGAGCTCCCTGAAATTATCTTTGAGATTGATATGTCTGGTGAAAGTTATAGTATCTACAATGCTGTTTATGCTGTGTCACATGCTTTACACGGCATGCACTTAACTAGACAGAGAGCAATGTGGGCCAAAGGGAATTTTGACCTTTTAAATATTCACCCATGGCAGGTAATATCATTTATTTAATAAAGCTTTTTCTTTCATATGTAAAATGATCTGGAGACTGTGCAGAGAATTCTCATGATCAATTAGTTAGATCAGGGATAAATTACATTTTTGTCCTGGGGGACACTCCTAGTATTGTTCTGTGGTGTGAGTGCTGCATATCCATATACAGTGGTGCCCCGCATAGCGACGATAATCCATTCTGGAAAAATCATCGCTATGTGGATTTGTCGCTATGCGAAATAAAAAAGCCCATAGGAATGCATTAAAACCCATTTAATGCATTCCTATGGGCAAAAAAACTCACCGTTATGCGAAAATCCTGCATACAGCCACCATTGTCACTGCCCGGTAAGCAAGGAATCAGCGTGAAAACACAGCAGGCAGCCATTTTGGAACCGCCGATCAGCTGTTAGAAAAACATCGCTATGCGAAAATCAGTAAGAGAAACAGCTTACCCATCATTGCTAAGTGATTTTTCCCTATCTAAATCATCGCAATGTAATCGCTTTTGCGATCGCAAAAACGTAATCGCTATGCGGATTCGTCGTTAAACAGGGCGCCCGTTAAGTGAGGCACCACTGTGCAGAAATGTGCATGCATGTGGACATGGTAAGCCAAGTGGGTGGTTTGGTAAGCTTTCACACAGAGGCTCTAGCTTTACTAGTAAAGTAATAAGAATCCCAGCATTCCAGCATAGAAACACTGGAGTGGGGTGAAGGCTGCTTTAAAGTATGAAGAGAAGGGATGCTAATTTGTCCTCTCTCTGCAATACTCACATAACTGGCTGCTTTGGCAACCCTCTTTTTTTTTTTTTACCAAAACTGCACGGCAGGCTCCAGAGCAAAAGCCCAACCCTTTAAGTGTAGCGGTGGGCAGGGTTTTAGGAGGAAAAGTCCATCTTAAGAGGAAGAAAAGGCTTTAGAATAACGTCAGAACTTTCAAGGACAGATTTCTCAGCTAAGGTTCTTGCAAATTTTAAGACATGGACTTTTAAGATGTTCCATCATCACCCTGCACTTCTTTGGCAGAAACATGAAGTAGGGGACAAGTCTGCATAAAATAGAAGACATATCTGTGACAACAAGGGGCTAGAATTTGTGTAAGCTCAGTTATCTATAAATATAACAGATTCCTTTTATAACCAGTGTTGGACTCTCTCACAACCTAGCTCCACCCTTTCCTGAAAAACATCCGCTTTAACAATGGAGCTGGTCAAGAAGTGGTGTTTGAGAATGGAGGATTTCCCACTGGTTATGATATCATCAACTGGGTCACTTTTCCCAATCACTCCTTCCTTAAAAATAAGGTTGGAGAAATTTCGCCAAGTCAAACCTTCTCCATCAATGAGGAAGCCATTGAGTGGCACAGAACATTAAAGCAGGTAGGAGTGATGCAGTTATTAATGCATCTAAGATTCTCCATTGATGGGAATGGGACTGCTCTCTGGGTTTTGTGCCGTTTCTGCTGTGTACCAATCAGTTAATGTGATGGATGTTTTATTGATTCTATTAAAAATAGCACAACTGCTAGAGATATTTTTGCATGAACCCAAGGAAGAAATTACAACATTTATCTTTAGAAAGTGAGAAAAAGGAAAGGGAAGAGAGGAGAAGAGAAGGAAACACAACAGCTTTTAATCTAGGGCCCAAGCTGCAATCTGTATTCTCTGAGACATTCTTCTGCCAGTTTTAAAAATTTTCTTCTATTTTGTTCCCTACACAAGCATCCACGTGTGATATTCAATTTGTGAATTCATAGTTTTACATTTAAAATTTAAAATGGTGGACTCTAAAATTTATGTTATTAACAGTGTGGCCATGGATAATTTTTAAGATGGAAAGCTGACAGGAATAATCATTTTAGGTTAAATATTTTTACTCCCCCTGCCGCTTTTTCAGAAGCTGGCTAAATGGATGGAGGAACAAGCAGGTTTTAGAAAGGGCCATAACACAGTACTGTAGATCAAATCTACGTGCTACATCATCTTGTACAGTGGTGCCTCACTTTACGATTGCCCTGTTTAACAATGAAACCGCGTTATGATGAACTTTTTGCAATCACTTTTGCAATCACAAAACAATGTTTCCTATGGGGGAATTTCGCTTTGCGATGATCAGTTCCCTGCTTCGGGAACCGATTCTTTGCAAAACGACGATTTTCTAACAGCTGATCGGCAGTTTCAAAATGACCACTGGGTAAACAAAATGCCCCCCCGCTGTTTTCTGGGATGGATTCCTTGCTGCACAGGCAGCGAAAATGGCCGCCCTATGGAGGATCTTTGCTGGACGGTGAGTTTACAGCCCTTTGGAACAAATTAAACGGGTTTTAATGTGTTTCAATGAGTTTTTCTTTTCGCATTACGACATTTTCGTTCTACAGTGATTTCGCTGGAATGAATTAACGTCGTAATGTGAGGCACCACTGTATGTAAATATACCACCAGGCCATTCAAATGGCTGTTCACAGCTTTTAATGACTTCTCCGCATTTGGAACAATCACCAAAAACCACCTGTGAGTTAAGCTCACAGAGACCAACATCGGTAAGAGACTCCTAACCCTAATACAAGAACTATACTCCAACACAAGGTTGAGGGTAAGGATTAGCACAGATGGAAGGCTGACAGAGGAAATTCATACTAACAAAGGGGAAAAACAAGGGTGCTTACACCCCTACTTTTTAACTTTTATATTAATAATATTGTAACAGCTTTAAACCATCCAGATCATTTTCCCTCCCTCAACTGGGAACTATAAGATTGCAAGCCTTATATATGCCGATGACATTGTATTATTATCTATGAACAAAAAGAGACTAAGAGAAGCGTAAATAAGCTCCAAGAGTTTAACCACCTAGAGCAACTAAAAATAAATAATACAAAATCTAAAGTGATGATTTTTGGAAAGCATCCCCCCAAATTTAGCTGGACTATAGGTGAAAATAAAATAGGACATGTCCAGACCTTCCAGTATCTAGGAGTACATTTTGATGAGGAAAAACTGCTGGAAATCCCAGATACAAAGCATGAAAATATCGGTTCAGAAATCTAGCCATGCTGTGGTCAAATTTTTTCATTCTAAAGGTGGCAAACTAGTAACCCCAGCTTTAAAAGTCTTCTCAGGAAGGGTCATCTCTCAAATCCTTTACGGAATTGAGATCTGGGGTATGAATCAGAACAACCTACACCATCTGGAAGTAGTACAGAATAAATTTCTGAGACACATCCTCGCGGCACCCCAGGGGACTCCAGAAGCTTTTCTTAGAACAGAGACAGGCATAGTGTCCATTAAAACCAGGGCAACTCTCACTATATTCTCTTACTATAAGAGGGTGATGGATATGCCTGACCACTGTCTACCTAAACGTTGTATGGTAGAGCAATGGAAGAGTGGTGGCTGGACAACTTCAGTTCAAACCCTACTAAAATCTAAATCCCTCTCCACAGATATTTTTTGTTTTTTTCTGGGTTTAAACGAATGTTGAGGGACTGGTTCTACAAATTGGATAACGACCAGGACTTAGCCTTCAAACTTCTGTCACTGGTACCATCTGCTGAAAATTAACTGCTCAATGGCATAATACTTATATACGCTTACTTTTGCCTCCTTGAGAACCGCATTCTCAGAACTCTGTTTCCAAACCATGCCTACTGCTGTCTTAGATGGCAGGTATATAAATGTCCCTAAACATCTAAGGCTACATATTTACGGAGCAGGTGAGAGAGGATGTTGTGCACTATTTACTGTCAGCTCTATCAAAACTCTAGAGAAAATCTCTTGGGTAACATTTTGGCTGCTCTACAGTAGGAAAGGTGGTCAGGTTACTTTTGGACTGTGACCCTTATGTTACATACAGAACAGCATTGTTTGCAAAAGCGGCCAGAAATATTCGAGCTAATTTCCTGAAAGCCATCGCAATCAATTGTGCGGGGGACTCCCAGATATGGTTTCTTATTATTTTATATGTCTCTGATTTTATCATGATTTTATTTGATCATATTTTTATTTTAAACAATCATAACGGCTTTTACCTAATACAATAAACTTGAACTTGTACTCCCCCTGCCCCAATATCTTAAATCTATATTAGAAATGAGGAATCCATGGGGAAGGAATTGATGCTTCAAGGATAAAAGTACAAACTACAGCATTTCCGAATGAATAAATGGATGGAGGGATGGAGGGATGGAGGGATGGATGGAGGGATGGATCAGAGCAGTAACAAAATGAACAATAAAACAGGACTCTGTCAATAAAGTAGCAGAGTTAAAGTTTATATAATAAAAACTATCTAGATACTTTTAAATTCTAAGTCTCAATTGAGCACATGATAGAAGGTTATCATCATCACAGAAGGTGAATTATCATTCTCCTTAGTACTGAAACCCCTGTCCTGAACTCCACATTGTTGGATTCTATGCTCTTGCACAGATGTAGAGGAATTCTAGGTATGTGAGTCAATCCCATGAGAAAAAAAAGGGGGGGTTATATGTAAAGAGATTCTTTAAAAAATAAATCTAATGTATTTCTAAGAAACCAAATGATATTTCTCCTGTCTCCCTTTTTAAATACTTAGATGCCACCACATTCCAAATGTGTTGAAAGCTGCCATCTTGGATACAGCAAGATAATACAAGAGGGGAAATCAATCTGCTGCTATAGTTGTAGTCCATGCTCAGAAAACATGGTTTCTTACCAGATCGGTATGTGACAACAGACAAGATTTTAATAAGAATATTTATGTTGGAAATGTTTGTTTTGCACCTTACAACTTCCATGATTGGCCTTCTTAAGCTGCTCCCTCTGATACCATGAAGTTGAAGATCTAAAATTATCCGCATCTCTCTACAAAGTACATTATTTCAGTAATTATTTTAAATTTCAGAGGAATTATTCCTATGTAAGTCACAAATGTCCTAAATTATGATTACATGAGTATAAAATGCAATAGGAAATATGTTAGATGAAAAAGACAAAAGACTGCCATATAGTTGAAGGCAATAACTATCACAGGAAAGAATATCCATCCATCCATCCATCCATCCATCCATCCATCCATCCATCCATCCATCCATCCATCCATCCATCCATCCATCCATCCATCCATCCATCCATCTATCCATCCATCCATCCATCCATCCATCTATCTATCTATCTATCTATCTATCTATCTATCTATCTATCTATCTATCTATCTATCTATCTATCTATCTATCTATCTATCTATCTATCTATCTATCTATCTATCTATCTATCTATCCGTCCGTCCGTCCGTCCGTCCGTCCGTCCGTCCGTCCGTCCGCCCGCCCGCCCGTCCGCCCGTCCGTCCGTCCGCCCGCCCGCCCGCCCGCCTATGTCTGTCTAGTATATATGCAAGTGCACACACACACACACACAGAGAGAGAGAGAGAGAGAGAGAGAGGAGGTAACCTAATGTCTGAATTTATTCCTTTCAGATGCTGCTGTTTGTGTCAAGTGTCCAGAAGATAAATATCCAAATGAAAACAAAGACCAATGCATCCCCAAAACCATATCTTTCCTTTCTTATCAAGAGCCTCTGGGGATTGTTTCAACTGTCTCTACAATCTCTTTTTCTCTCATCACTTGTTTTGTGATGCAAACTTTTCGTAAGAATTGGGATACTCCCATCGTCAAAGCAAACAACCAGAGCCTCACTTGCATCCTTCTCATCTCCATTCTTCTTTGCTACCTGGCCACTCTCTTATTCCTTGGAAAACCCGAGAAGGTGACCTGCCTTCTTCAGCAACCCATCTTTCTCATCTTCTTCTCTGTTGCCATTTCCTGTGTGTTGGCAAAAACCATCATTGTGATTTTGGCCTTCATGAGCACCAAGCCAGCCAGCCAAATGAGGAAAGGGCTAGGGAAAATACTGGGAAACACTGTTGTTGTTTCTTGTTCTCTTGTTCAGGTGTGCATTTGCGTTGCATGGCTATCAACCTCTCCTCCATTCCCAGGTGCTGACATGCACTCTCAGACTGGGGAAATCTTACTGCAGTGCAAGGAGGGGTCCCTCACCATGTTCTACTGTGCTCTCGGCTACCTTGGATTTCTCTCCAGCATAAGCTTCACTCTGGCTTTTCTAGCTAGAAAACTGCCTGATGCTTTCAACGAAGGCAAGTTCATCACCTTCAGCATGCTGGTGTTTTGCAGTGTTTGGATCTCCTTCATTCCTGCTTACCTGAGCACCACGGGGAAGAACGTAGTGGTTGTGGAAATTTTTGCCATCTTAGCCTCTAATACTGGTCTCTTAGCTTGCATCTTTCTTCCTAAATGTTATGTAATTATTTTCAGAGCTGATCTCAACTCCAGGATGTGTCTTAAAGAGAAAAAGAAGCATTCGACCTGAGTCTCGCCAGTTAAAGCATTTAATTTTTAGTTTGATTTCCCTGTATTCATCAAAGAATATTTTCAACTAGGCCAATGGTTCCCAAACATTTTGGACTCAAGTCTTCCTTCATTATCTGACCACTGGTTGTGGCTTCCCTTGCTCAGAGGGGCCATCTGGGTTCTCTCTCACACCAGGAGCAGGACTGTGACGTCATTACCAGCCATCCTACCTCCTCTCCTTCCCCCCATGCATATGGCTTCCATTTCCAGTTTCTTTATAGAGCTCTGCAAGTGAGAGAGGAGCTATTCATATGTCACAAAAGGGTGACTACTGGATCTTTTGTATCCCAAGAAAAACAATATTAAATAGCAAAGGACTTCACAAGACAGATCAATAAATGCAAAATTAATATACTTTATTACCTATTGATTGCAATTCTGTATAAAGGGGTTTCATGCATTCAGTACATTCACACCACATACATACTCACCAAGGACAGAAGAATTCTTTATTTGCATTGTCCAAGTTCCAAAGAAAGTAGTTAGTTCCAAAAGTCTTTTTGTCTCAGCAGACCAATTATGGTTGCCCAGACCCTCTTTTTATATTCTTTTTAGGCAGGTTGCTAGCTGGGCTTGCACATTGGATTTTTCTTTGTCTCAGGTTGCTATTTATTTATTTTTATTTGATTTATTTGATTTATATCCCAGCCATCTGGTCTGGTCGACCACTCTGGGCAGCTTCCAATAAGGTGTATACGAAAAAACATAAGAATTTTACAAACAGTCCATAACACATACAAAAATAAAACAAATAATAAATGAAAGAAAAAATAAAGAAAGAATTAAATATTGACAGGAGGGAAGGCCTGAACATACAACCATGTTTTTAGTTGACTCTTAAAAGTGCCCAGCATAGGGGCCCCACGAATAACCATAGGAAGTTTATTCTAGAGGCGAGGAGCCACCGCCGAAAAGGCCGGGTTTCGTTTCCTTTCCTTCTGGGCCTCCCTCGGCGTTAGGCTCCTCAGCCTTACCTCCGGGCTCGTGCGGGTGATCCGAGTAGATCTAGGTGGGAGCAGGCGTTCCGCCAAGTATTGGGGTCCTAAACCGTTTATCTGGGCATGCACATTAGATATTTCTTTGTCTCCCCCTAGATATATGTTCCTTATCACTCATTATGAAGTATGGAATGTTTAATGTGTCTTCCATCACTTAGTAGACAGGTGTGGAATCTGCTTTGCTCAGGAGGATCCTCGTACCAGGGTGTGACATGCAAGGTGAGAGGGTAGAAACTCTTGCCAGAGTGTTTTCCTCCCTCAAAAAGGAACAAGAGGCACAGAAAGACCCGTCTACACCACCGGTCGAGACTAACCATCGGGGAGTGGATACCCAGGAATTAGAGTGGGGACTGTCAAAGATGACAATGGCCACTCAGACTGGGAGTGAGTTGGTGGGAAGAGAAGAAAGAGGCAGGTCCATCGTAGAGGCAGGAATGGGAAATATAAAAGGGGAGTTGGACATAATACCGGGGGGTTGGGAAATAGTATGGATAGAGGACCCATGGACTGGGAAATGGGAGAAGGTGCAGGTCTCTAGGGAAGAAACTAATTATAGATGGAGAAGAGGGCTGCCCCAGCATCCTTCCTATTGGGGTGAGTCGGAAGCCAAAGAGTTGTGCAGGTGGCCCAGGGAGGAAAAGGAGGTGGTAGAAAGGGAGGAAAAAGAACATCGGTTATGGCATCTGGAGGAAGCCCAGAGGAGGGGATACCTGATGGACCGTGGGAAGACCCTTATGAGTCAGAGGGGCGGGATGAAGAGACCACCCCATTATTAAACCCTGAAACTGAGGCTGCTGAGATGGAAAGGGACCTTGGAACGACTCAAAGTGTAACCCCTTTAACAAAGACGATTGGATGCCCTCATTCGACTCGTTGGTAATGAGAGAAAATGCAGATGTTGAGTTTACGCATACTGACTTGCTGTTACATGTTCCAATAAAGCATAGTTATGATTTTCCAACACAAGTTTCCCCAGGGTCTCTTTTGAAACCAGAGGAGGTAAAATTTGAACCCTCACATGGGTCTTCTTAATCTCCTTTGCTCTACTCTCAGCAGCATAAAATGTGTTCTGTCAACTTAGTTCAAAACATTCACAGTTCAAAAGTTAAATATCTCACAATGAAGGCTTCTAGATAGAAATTTCTAGATAGAAATACAAAGTCCCATAGTTCCTCTGGTTCTGTTGGTCTCCATCTTGGTGTCCTATCTTTTGCTCTGGTTTTCGCGAAGGCTTTCACGGCCGGAATCTAATGATTGTTGTCCTCTGAAGATGCCGGCCACAGTGACTGGTGAAACGTTAGGAAGAACAACCTTCAGAACACGGCCAAAGAGCCCGAAAAACCCACAGCAACCATTTCTGTCTGGTTCTTCACCTGACCCAGGCCAAGCATGTACATGCTTTACACATAGAGCTCCCAAGGTGACCTGTCAAGCATTTCCACTAGGGACCATAGAGATGGGGAAAGCAGAGGTAGGCATATGGCTTCCACTTCTAGTTCCTTTAGACATAGAGCTCTGCAAGTAATAACTATTCATAGAGGTATGACCAACTTCTCTAGCACTTTCAGAGCCCTGTGTCTAAAAGAATAGGAAGTGGAGGCTCTGTGCCTTCAAAGCTCTATGTTCTATCCCTTTTCCCATGGCGCTTCCACCTGGGATTCATGGCTTCCCCTGGAGCCATGGCAGACAGTTTTTGAACCCCTGATCTAAGCTGATTGATTTGTTGTTAATTTTGAAGGGTGGGCATACTATTTCAATTTAAAATATGACCTACTATCATTTTCTTAGCATGCAGAAAAAAAGAGGCAAGACATAAATTGGAAATAGCTCAACCCACAATTTACTTTCAGTGTTGCAAAGAGGAGGCAGGAGATATGCAGGATTTCTATGGACTTCATGGAGGCCTTCCTTTTTTCACTTTTGACTCACTGACTGGCTTCAGCACAATCTGAAGAGATGAGAAATGCTGGAATTACAAAACAGTTGACACTGAACAGTTTTAATGAAAGTTTGCCATATGTGCCCAACAATGGCATCTTTTTGGATGGCTGTTTCAAACCACCAGCAAATGATGTGGTGAAACCATTCCTGAACTGTACCATTTCAGTTGCCTTTCTTTCCATAGAAAGTTGACCTCACTCTCTATTTCCCCTCAGTTAGCTACCTAATTATTGTGAAGAAGAGAAAAATGTTCCTTACAGTGCACACAATGGGGGTGACCAAAGCTTTTATCAACAGCTCAGCTTCAGAAACCTAAATCAGAATGAACATCTTGTTCCTACAAGCTTAAAGTCAATGAAGGTTGATTCATAAGTGAAGGTCAACACTTATATACTTTGTCCAGCCACTAAAAAGGACAATGGTCCAGCATAGGAAGAGCTAAGACTTAGAATCACACTCAGTAGTGTTCCTTCATTTGAACGACAAATGACCCTCATTTGATGACCAAGAGGTACTAATTTTGGACCAAGAAGAAAGATGGTTTGAGGAGGGGTCAGGGAGGCCATAGATTTGGATATAGAAAATCCCTTACTCAACAGGGGTGGAGGCCTCAGACACAATCTGTCCCCTATTTATCATCCTGCCCTTTCATCTGTCCCCAGAAAGATTAGAACAACACACACTGGAAAGACCATTGTTAACAGCTGCTAACAACCCATGACAATGGATGGAGAAGGACTGCAGAGGTGGGATTTTCACTCACTCACCCCCTCCATTGCCCATCTAAAGAGCCTATTCAGTCCAGAAGGAAGTGAAATCAATGTGGAGGAATTATCAGGAGTCTCCTACGAATCTCCTAAGACTGAAGAAGCTACTTGGATGAGTAACGAAATGCTTCAACCCAATAGGAAAGAAATCTAGTTGCCATGACTCGACTTCTAGAGTCCATATCAGAAAGGGAATCTGCAATGTGTCAAGAGTGTCACACATATGCAGCCATATAAAGACGTAAACGGCTTAGGACCTGGTTAGCTAAAGGACCGCCTTCTTCCATATGAGCCTGCCCGTCCTCTAAGATCAAGCCAGGAGGCCCTTCTGAAGGTGCCATCCCTGAAAGAGGTGAGGGGGATGGCATGTCGTAATAGGGCCTTCTCGGCTGTTGCCCCCCAACTTTGGAATGCCCTCCCTATAGAGATCCGACTGGCTCCAACACTCTTGGCTTTTCAGCGCCAGGCAAAGACCTTTCTCTTTAGCCAGCATTTTAATTAAACAGTATTTCCTAGCTGGCCACATGAGCAGCAGGACTTATTAATTTTAATGTTTTAAGAATTATTTTAATATATGACATTTTATATTGTCTTTAAAAATGTTTTTAATGTTTTTAAGTTTTAATGTTATACGCCACCCAAAAGCCACTGGTAGTGGTGCAGCTAAAAAATATTGTAAATAAATAAATAAATAAATAAATAAATAAATAAATAAATAAATAAATAAATAAATAAATAAATAGATAAATAGATATTATTGATAAAAAAGTAAAGATTCCCCTTGACATTTTGTCCAGTTGTGTCCGATTCTAGGTTGTGGTGCTCATCTCTGTTTCCAACTCATAGAGCTAGCATTTGTCTGAAGACAATCTTCTGTGGTCATGTGGCCAGCCCGACTAGACATGGAATGCCATTACCTTCCCATCATGCTTGTACCTATTTATCTGCCCCATTTTTGCATTTTGCATGCTTTTGAACCGCTGGGTTGGCAGGAGCTGGGACAAGCGACGGGAGCTCACTCCGCCGTGTGGATTCGATCTTATGTCTGCAGGTCTTCTGACCTTGCAGCACAGAGTCTTCTACGGTTTAACCCACAGCACCACCACATTCCTCATATGATTAATACTTCCAATGATTATATAGGGTTGAACCATGGATGCAAATGGAGATATTAGTGTCTGAAGATTAGTTAATTAAGCTGAAGATATCTTCTCATCTTTGAGATCACCTTGAGTATCATTCAATGCCCTATCTTTGGCTTCAAACGACAAGGCGGCATGTATAAAGAGAACATGGCATGATGGCATGTGAATTAATTTAACATTTTGTCTGAGCATCTCCGACCAGATAGGGATACCACAAGGATCGTGAAGAAACCCTTGCCATGCCTGAATGTTACTTTTCATTTCCCTATTTCCATGTAGCCTCTTAGATGGAAACTTTACCTGTCGGTGCTTTCCAGTGTTGTACTAAATGAACTAAATGAAGATGTGCCCTATATTTCCACATACCTAGATTCATTATGTTATTGTTCATGTGTCGATTCTCCATTGTTAGATTTTGTTTTACATATCTCATTTAAATGTATTGTTTAGTTGTGTGATTTACATTTTTGTTCTTACTTTACTAATTTTAAAAAATATATAAATAATAATAATTAATAAAGTAACTAATAAATATTCCATGGTCACATCTTTTCTCATAAGGAGCCAGCACAAATAAAATCATGGACCTCTATTTGAAAAAACAAACACAAATTAACAGCCTGATTCATTCTAAGTTCTGATGGTAGCAGAGAAAATAGTAACATAATGTTACAAGGCTAACTTTCACCTCATTTTCAGACAAACAAAAAGGGATCCAAAAATTCATTCAACACCAAAATTATGCACATGTGACCACTCCACAAACCTGTTAAGCTAGGAAAAACATGGCCTCAATAATAATTATGTCACAGTTCAAAATAGACTGCAAAACATTTTTTGTTGTTACATGCATAGAAAAGAAATGCCGTCAGGGAAATGTTGAGATTACCTGCAGTATCCTTCAGTCCCCTCGCTCTGGCTGCAAATGCCCAGGTATTGACACTGTAATTATGGAAAGTACAGTTGTTCCAATTGTTTTTATGGAGTGAAAAAATAATATCTACTGTACATAGATTAAAATGTTGAAGAATAAATTTGGAGTGTAGTTTGAAAGTGGGAGAAGGCAAAATTGAAGGCCAACTTGGTCATCGACTGTCCCTGCTTTAAGCATGCTCAGGAATGTTGTGGTATAGTTGTAACATGTGTAGGTGTACATTAAATTGTGAATGCTTGTTATTGTGGTTGTGGATGTATCTACAGCTCCCTGTTCTTGTATGCGAAGAACTGAGAGGAAAATGGACTTTTCCTAGAACAATTCAAGACAATTTTTATAGACCTGGAGAAGTAATTTTGGGTGGCAATCTTCCTCTAATAAAATCTTTTATGGATTTGTTCAATTTTACACGTATTCCAGATGCGACTCATTCTGGTTCTCTGTAAGTTATTCTTTTTTTTTCTTTTTACTGGCAGCAACAATAATAAAAAACTAAATGGGAAATCAAAATTTAGGAGAAAACTGGATAGTTTCCATGTCTGAATGTGAAAAATTTCTCACAGGCATAAGAGAGGAGACAGTTTCTAGTTATTGCTCAAATGCTTTTTCAACTGGCATATAGACTGTACAGAGAAGAATACGAATCGCAAGAATGTAGTGCTGTCCTTTGAGAAAAAATACTAAAACATTCATGAATCTTACTGAATATGAGTACAATAAATCTTCTCAGTTCACTTTGATATATATCCAAAATATTATCACTGCATAGCTGTCAGCAGAAGGTAATCTCAGATTACTTATATTTCCTCTTTAAAAAAAATAGCCTATACAAACTAACAGAAGCAGATGAAGCAGAGGAGCACAGAAGCAGGAGGAGGATGGGCATTGATGTCTGAGAAATTTTATGCTGGCAAAAAGGCAGATGAATGTTATGAGAAGAATTTTTGTTTAGTCCAGGGCTCTGACAAAATGAATCTTTTTACAAATGTATCAGAGACCTTCATTTAGATGCCTCAAGCAAAATGATGATTGTGATTGTTATGAATTCTTTTGAGTAAACTAACCTAGAATTTTCAAAATTTCTCTTTCACAAAGATAGATGCTTTTCGCATATGGGATATCTTTGTTTAACACTTCCACATTATTTTCATGCATATACTTCTACAGAAATTTTATATGAATGCTAAATAATATACTTTAAAAATTAGCAAACAGAAACGTTGTATAGTCTTTTTTTCTCTACCCTGAAAGGCAGAATAATTATGCTAGGGTTAGATGACTTATTTTTAATGCTACGAATGATTTTTGACTTTCATGAAAAATGAATAAATAAAACAAACAAAGAAACAAAGAAACAAATAAAAAAAATCTTCTCCCCAGGAGGGAAATGTTGATATGTATGAAACTTTCTCACAAAGTACCTCCTTTCTCCTTCGAGCCTATTCAATCAGAAGCCAAAGAACAGGGTTTAATGTGTGTTATGTGGTCTATAGGTGAATAGAAATGTTATTCAGAACTTGAGATAAATATACAATAAATGCATTTTGGGTGAGGACTCTGTGGGATCTGGGCCCTGTTCTTTCTGGAAACCCACCAGAAAGGCCGTAATTTTGTTTTTTGCCTCAGAATTCTGAAAGGCTATCCTTAAACAAGGAAGACTCTACCCCAACACTCCCTGCTATACAATGAACAAAACTATTCTCATGTGAAAGCAGCATACTTTTCTCTAATGTACTTGCCTTTCTCATGTTGGTATCTATCAGAGATTCGACAATTGTTGTATTCACCTGTCATGCTAGTTCAAGACTCGTTCAGTGGTGTGCTAACAGATATTTCTATGCATCATTGTTACAGAATAAAGCTCAAACATTATCAGCACTTCCTGTCTATAGATTTTGCCATTCATGAGATCAACAACAATCCAAGACTCTTGAACAATGTAACTCTAGGAATTCATGTCTATGATAACCTATTTGACACCAAAACAACTTATGAGACTCTCCTGGATCTTCTGTCTGCACAAAAAAAGAATATACCCAATTACAGATGTGATAATAAAAATGTATGGTCTGTGATCGGAGGACTCACAGTACAAAACTCCATCCAGATGGCTGATATCTTAAATAACTATAAGATGCCACAGGTATGCACGTTGTTGCTCATACAGATGTTGTCCTGTTTATGTTCAGCTATTAGCTGCCCCTAATTATAAATTAATGAGCGATTATTGTTAGTATAGTTTTTCTTATCCATTTGTGCTTTCTTCTGCAAAACGGTAGAAAAGTAAGGTAAATAAGGAGATTTTTCAAAGCAATATTGACTCTGATCTTTTTCTGCATGTATTACAAATTCAAAAAAAAAAAAAAGAGTGATTCACAGATTTCATACAGACACCAAAATTCAAGCAGGAATTTGCCACAGCATCAGTGAGATTGCCTCAGTCATGATGGCTGTTGTGTGTCTTCCTGTGCACCTGTTTACATGACTGGCACATGAACAAGCATGAAACAACCATCTTCTTAATTCTCTACAATCTCCTGCCACAACATGCACAACATCACTTACTGAACTGAGGGTTTTGTACTTTGTTATCCTTTAACGGCTGAGCATTACTTGCTTTCCCTTCTGCTTTGGAAACTATTATTTCTTCAAGATCTAAAAATGAATATTTTTCCCACAGCTCATCTATGGTTCCTTTGAAGCTACAATACATGATAACCCAAATTTGCCTTTTTCGTACTGGATGGGACCCAGGGAAACCGAATTTCATCAGTTGGGGCTTGTGCAGCTACTCTTGCACTTCCAATGGACATGGGTTGGCCTCCTGGTGTCTGAAGATGATAAGGGAGAAATGTTTGCAAAGAAATTAGTTCCTCTGTTTGCTCAGAACAACATATGTCTTGCCTTCTTGGAAAGGAATTCAGCAAGTTATTACGATCATAGTAATCTACCTTTTGAAAAAATCAAAAAAGTTATAACAACTGTTTCTTCATCTGATGTTAATGTTATTATTGTTAGTATGGACTCACATTTAATCATTACTTTAATGCTTTTCTTCAAAAATAATGTACCACAAGTAAATTCCTATCTTGGAAAAGTCTGGATAATGCCACCTCAGTGGTATCTTAGTTTTTCACCCACGGGAGATATACATGGTAACAAATTTTTACATGGTGCCTTGTCTTTCTCTGCTCAAGCACATATTGTGCCAAAGTTCCGGGATTTTTTGCATGATTCAAAATCTGATAGTGCATTAACGCATTTTCTCTGTTTGTTCTGGAAAGCTGCCCTCAAATTGTGCAAGCACTGTAGAGAAGAAAACCTGGAAGAGTTTTTCCAAAATGTATTTGACACTGATATGTCCGTTGAGAGCTACAGTGCCTACAATGCTGCCTATGCTGTATCATATGCTTTACATGCGACCCACTTATCTAGAGAAAGAATGTTGCAGGGCAAAAGCAAATTGGACCACTCAGATGTTCACCCATGGCAGGTAAACTCATCCGTCTAATAAAACTGTTTGTATCTGATATAAAATCCCATGGGGACTGTGAAAAGACTTTCCCTGATCAATTAGATAGGTCAGGGGTGCATGGCATGTTTCATCCTGCCGGGTCCCTCCTAGTACTTTTGCATGGTGTGACTGCTGCACCTCCATATACACAAAAATAAACGTATATGCACACAGGAAGCTCAATAGGTGACTTGATCAGTTTTCACACAGAGGCACTAGCGTTATTAGCAAACTAAGAAGAATCCCAGCATTCCTACCTAGAAACACTAGAGTGGATTAAAGTCTATTTTGAAGTATGAATAGAAATGATGGTAAATTACCTTCTCTCAGCAATAATCAAACCACTGGCTGCTTTGGCAAAGGCATTTTTCTACCAAAATTGCAATGGCAAGCTCTAAGGTAAAATACTGACCTTTTAGGTTTAGGGGAGAATAGGGTTTTGGAAGGAATAGTCCCTCGTAAGAAGAAAAAAAAGGCCTTAGTTGATCTTCAGACCTTGCAAGGACAGGTTTGTCTGCAAAGGTTCTTACAGATTTTAAAACACAGACTTTAAAGTACTTCCATCCTCACCCTGAAGTTTTTGGACAGAACCAATTAGCTACTGCAGGACATCGGGGGCAGTCCATGACAGCAAGGGGCTAGAAACTCTACAAGCAGCCCTGGGGTTCTGCATGTGTCCCACAGGCTGAGATAAAACAACTGGCTGAACTGAAGTCATATTGTATAATGGTAACCTCCCAAAATATTGAGGAAATTCTGAAATGATTTCTGTAAATACCACCTTTAATCTATTTTCAGATATCTTAATGGTGAGTAAACATGCTGGGAAATATTGATTATATAATGTATGTTACCATGTCTTCCAAGAGTGAACTTGATAACAAACAGGTTCTCACTAATGTTTGCTTCTTCCTTGGTTCTCATAAACTGATTCCTTATGCATCCTTATGCAAGTATTAAGACAGTTATTAGTAACCCTTCAAATAGTATGGATAATTTTTATCATCTGTGTTGTACTCTCTCCCAACCTAGCTCCACTCTTTATTGAAAAACATCCACTTTAACAATGGTGCTGGACACGAAATAGTGTTTGAGAATAGAGGATTTCCCCTTGGTTATGATATCATCAACTGGGTCACGTTTCCCAATCAAACCTTTGTTAAAAACAAGGTTGGAGTGATTTCACCAAGCCATACATTCTCCATCATGGAGGAAGCCATTGTGTGGCACAGAACATTAGAGCAGGTAAGACTGAATGAGTTATTAATGTATTTAGAATGGGAATAGATATGCTCTCTAGGTCTTGTGTCGTTACTTCTGTAGGTAAAGGTAAAGGTTCCCCTTGACATTCAGTCCCGTCATGTCCGACTCTAGGGTGCAGTGCTCATCCCTGTTTCGAAGCCACAGAGCCAGCGTTTGTCCATAGACATTTTCCATTGTCACGTGGCCAGCACGACTTAGACACGGAATGTGATTACCTTCCAACCGTGGTGGTACCCATTTATTTACTCGCATTTTTCCATGCTTTTGAACTGCTAGTTTGGCAGGAGCTGGGACAAGCAACTTTACTTTATTTTACTTCATTTAGATTTATACCCTGCCTGTCTAGACAAAGTCTACTCGGGGTGGCTTACAAAAAATGATAAAATACAATATAATAATATAGAATAGAATAATATAGTTATTAAAACTTAATAATACAAGCAACTAACTAGTGGATATATACATTGTCAAGATGGGAAATTAAAGAAACGAAACAGTTAATTGACTGGAGGGAAGGCCTGCCTAAAGAGCCAAGTTTTCAAATGGCTTTTTAAATGGCGACAGGAGCTCACTCCATCGCATGTATTCGACTTTACGACTGCTGGTCTTGTGAACCTGCACCACAGAGGCTTCTGCGGTTTAACCCACAGTGCCACCACATCCCTTCTGTAGACCATTCCATTAATAAGATTGATGTTTCAATAATTACAGCTGTTTTTACATTTATTATTAACTAATTAATTAATTAATTAATTAATGAAATAATGAAATAATGAATGAATGAATGAATTAATGAATGAATGAATTAATTAATGAATGAATGAATTAATTAATTAATTAATTAATTAAACTTATATGCCACCCACACTACCCGAAAGTCTCTGGGCGGCTTACAGCATTTAAAATACAATAAAAAGACAAAATAAAAGGGCAAAATAATTAAGATGCAATTAAAATATATATTCTAAAAATTGCCATCAGACCCACAGCTGATATTATTTCAGTTAAAAGCGTTCTGGCACAGGAAGATTTTGACCTGGCGCCGAACTGTCATCAGTGTCGGCGCCAGACAAATCTCAGTCGGGAGGGCATTCCATAGTCTGGGGGCAGCTGCTGAAAAGGCCCTTTCTCTACAAGCCCTCCTTCCTATCTCCTTAAGGGACGACTCTTTCAAAAGGGCCCCCTGGTTAGATTTTAACTGCTGGGTAGGTTCATATGGAAGGAGGCGGTCCTTCAGGTATCCAGGGCCCAAGCCGTTTAGGGCTTTATACGTCAAAACAAGCACTTTGAATTGGGCTCGGGCAGCAACTGGTAGCCAATGTAACAGAATCAGTTTGATATGTTCCCTAGCGGCCCCACCACTCACCAGCTGCGCAGCTCAATTCTGGACCAGCTGCAGTCGTCAGACCTTCTTCAAAGGCAGCTCCTTGTTGAACGCATTGCAGTAATCTATATGAGATGTTACCAGTGCATGTGTAACTGTCATGAGACTCTGTTCGTCCAGGTGGGGCAGTAGCTGGTATAATTTCCACAGCTGAAGGAAGGCGCCTCTAGCCACCGAGTCCATCTGGGCTTCCAGTGTTAGACTGGGGTCCAGGAGCACCTCCAAGCTGCGGACCCTGTCCCTTAGAGGGAGTGTAAACCCAATCAGGGCAGGGAAATGGCCCTCCAACCTGTCTGACGGAGCACCCACTAACAGCACTTCCATCTTGTCTGGATTAAGTTTCAATTTATTAACCCTCGTCCAGTCCATTATCAGGTCCAGACACAAGTTCAGCACAGAAACCGCCTCACCTGGATTGGTGGAAAACGAGAGGTAGAGCTGAGTATCGTCAACATATTGCTGACTTCTCAGCCCAAACCTCCCGATGACCTCTCCCAGCGGTTTCATGTAGATGTTAAACAGCATGGGGACAGTATTGAGCCCTGAGGAACCCCATGACATAAATGCCATGGGACAGAGCAACTGTCCCCCAGCACCACCCTCTGGACACGGTCAGCCAGGAAGGAGCGGAACCAGCATAAAGCAGTGCCCCCAACTCCCAACCCAGCCAGCCTATCCAGAAGAACACCATGGTCGATGGTGTCGAAAGCCGCTGAGAGGTCCAGGAGTATCAACAGGGTCACACTCCCCTTGTCTCTCTCCCGGCAAAGGTCATCATACAGGGTGACCAAGGCAGTCTCTGTACCAAAACCAGGCCTCAAACCCAATTGAAATGGATCCACAAAATCCGTTTCATCCAGCAGCGCCTGGAGTTGCCCAGCTACAACCTGCTCCAACACTTTGCCCAAATAAGGGAGGTTCGCTACTGGTTAGTAATTAACCACTAGCCTTGGGTCCAGGTTAGGCTTTTTAAGGAGTGGATGAATCACTGCCTCTTTCAAGGTGGTAGGGACCACTCCATCTCTCAAAGAGGCGTTCGCGGCCTCCTGGACCCTGGTGCGAGCCCCCCTGGCAGATCTTTTAATTAGCCAGGATGGGCAAGGGTCAAGCGGAGTGGTAGTAGAATGGACAGATCCAGGCACCCTGTCCACATCCTCAGATCTCAACAATTGAAACTCATCCATTAATACTTGACCTAAGCATGGTACACTGGACACATCTTATGATCCTTATGATACATGAAGTCAAAGAGGAGATTACACCATTTACCTTCAGGAGGGGAGAAAAAGACAAGGAAAGAGAAGTGAAAAGAAGACAACAACTTTAAAAACATTAATACAGGACCCAAACTGAAACTGTTGTTTGAGACATGTTATGCCATTTTTAAAAAAGATTTATTTATTCATTTATTTGTTCACTAACATATAGATAAAAGCAATCTACTGTAAAACCTTCTAAAGTCTGAAACCTTCATTTCATGATAGGAAATGAAAAAAATTCTGATTGATCTCTACAGAGGTCATATTAACTTATCATTCTATGAAGTACTGATAGCCCCTGTCTTGAACATCTCACTGTTGGATTCCAGGCACAGAAGTGGAGGGAGTCTAGGCCTGTGGGTCAACCCCATGGAAGAGCAGAGCTGTGTGTGTTTTTTTAATGTAAAGAACATTTTTAAAATAGATGTAATGCATTTTTTAAAAAATAAGATTTCTCCTATTAACCTTCCTTTTTAAAAACTTAGATACCTCCACATTCAAAATGTGTTGAAAGCTGCCATTTTGGATACAGCAAGATAATGCAAAAGGGGAACTCAATCTGCTGCTATAGTTGTACTCCATGCTCGGAAAACATGATTTCTTATCAAATTGGTATGTGACCATAGACAGGGTTTTCATAAGAATATTTGTGTTGGAAATGTTTGTTTTGCATATTACAACCATTCCACAGTTGGTCTTTTAAAGCTTCTGTTCCCTTTCTCGATATCATTAAGTCCAAGTTCAAAAATTGCTTATCTGCATTACTCTACCTTTGTCCAATACTTTAGCAATAATTTTAATAACTGCAGAGAAATGGTTCCTATATAAATCAAAATGTACTAAATTATGGTTTCATGAGTACGTTTTTTTTTTCATTTTTTTTCCTGGGGTTTCCTTTTGTCTCCTGACCACATGGCCTGGGGGTGGGGCCTAGGGGTGGGACTTCCTGCTGTAAAAGAGCATGTCCCAGGACCCTGGACTCTTTTCCCTAGGAAGCTGGGCTGAGGGCGAAGGCCAGGTCTGTTTGCATGGATGCCATGCTGAGTTTTTTTTTCCTGGGGTTTCCTTTTGTCTCCTGACCACATGGCCTGGGGGTGGGGCCTAGGGGTGGGACTTCTTGCTGTAAAAGAGCATGTCCCAGGACCGTGCGCCTAACGGCGCGCGTAATTCTCAAATTTTGTATCTGGCCTTAATATGGTAAATAGGAAAGCCAGTTAGATTTGCATAAGCCGGGGAGTTAGGAAAGTTTTAAGGATCAGATCATACTTTTGCACTATTAAAGAGCAGGCCGGGTAGGTGGGGCTCATCAGCCATGGAAGGCAGCCCATCTAGGAGAAGGAAAACTCAGATTTCAAACCTCCACTGCCTTGTGGCTATATCCACCAATGGAAAGGGCTTCAGGAGTTAACCTCGAGGTAAAATCCGGAGCTGGAGTCCCGAAGGCAGCTCGTGTCGTTCTGCCAACTCCTGCGACGTTGCTGGAACCAGTCGTATTGGCTCTTGCCTTTCCATTGGACCATTTCAGCAATGTGGAGAGGGGGGATCTGCTGCTTGGGTAACAGCCTATCCTCCATATTACCTTACCCGGGCTTCATGCTCTGGAGAGGACACTTCTCGATTCAGAGCATGTTACCATAGTCTCTCGAGACTGAAGGATGCCTATGATGGAGTATAAAATATAATCATATCGCAAATATGTTAGGTGAAAAGGACATGAAACCATTACATAGTTCAACACAATAATTATCACAAAAAAGTATTTTTATGCACTTTGGAAACTATATGTTCAATATGTTTACATGAATATCTGTTGGCAAAATACTTTGATCATACCACTTCTTATTTTTTATCCCCCACAAAAAACATACAACTTTTTGCCCGCCCAATTGGGTGACATGCATGCAGGCAAAAGTCACAAAATTTGTATGTTTATATGTTAGAAGTAGTGACATAATGGATAAGATTATTTAAACATGAGCACAGTTCAAAGTGGTGTTAGTAGGTAATACGTGTTGGGCAAGGTGCATGCAGGATGGCACACAAAGTGAGGTGATGGGGCGAGGGTTAAGGAGGGTTAAGGCGAGCCCTTAAAGGCTGCTTCCCTATGCCATCATACCTTTTCACTGGATCATTGGCCCCCTCACCTACCCTTTGTAAGGAGTGAGCTTCGCTTGTCATTTTGGGTCCAGATGGGACTTTGGGGGCTGCCCTTGATTGACAGGAGCAGGTATGTTTTCACCCATCCCATTTTCAACCTTTTGTTATTTGATAGGGTGAGGTGTAAATTATATTATGGTCACACTGGTGGATAGTGGCGGATGACATGAGTTTGAAGGTGAGTTCAAGTGGGCACCCAACAGGGGTGTGAGTCATCCCACCTTGAGTGTCAAATGCCTGCTGCTTTTGGTACTGGGATGGGGAGGAGGCGGGGGTCTCCTGGGGCATGAATCGAATTGAGTCCTGAGTCTCATTTGGGCTGCACCCTTGGGGGCTTCCAAATTTTACCAGATCACAGCCAGTTAAGGCTTGTGTCTGGGAAAGGCCAGTTCCAGGCACACAGCTGACTCCACCCTACTTTAGGCTCATTTTGAAGCAGATGTTGTATTATTGTGTTCACATTCAATAAAGTGTGGCCCATGTTTAACTCATCTCCTGTGTCATGCCTCATCACTCTGGGCTGGGTGGGCAATATCTGACTTCCCAAAAAGCTACCGTATTTTTCGCTCCATAAGACTCACCTCTCCATAAGACACACCAAATTTTTAGGAGAAGAAAACAGGAAAAAATAATCTGGGAATTTCAGTCCCAGAACCTGGTGATTTCACCCCCGCTGGCCCCATGGCAGGTGGGGGGAGCCTCTCAAGGGTCCTCAAAGGCAGACTCAGACCCTTGGGAGGCTCCCTCCACCCCACCATGGGGCCAGTGGAGGCAAGATCACCAGCTTCCAGGACCCTTTTGAGGTTTTCCAAACCTCAAATGAGTCCTGGAAGCTGGTGATTTCGCCCCCGCTGGCCCCGTGGGGGTGGGCGGAGCCTTGCAAGGTTTCTAGAAGGCCAAATCAGACACTTGGGAGGCTCCCCCCACCCCCACGGGGTGAAATCGCCAGCTTCGCTCCATAAGATGCACAGACTCCCCCCGCCACACTTTTTGGGGGGTGAAAGTGCATCTTATAGAGCGAAAAATACAGTATTTCTCAGCATTTGGTTGCAGTAACTACAAATGTCTCATCAGATATGGATGTGAGCTTTTCCACCAGCAACCTGCACTTTACAGCACTTCAAGGTGGAAGAGATCTCATATTGCTTAGAAAAAGAGTGATATATTTCAGTAGATTTTGTGAAGAATGCTTGTAGAATCATGACTGATATATCAGAGTGAAAGGTAATTTCTATCTGTCCTCACAACTGATCCACAGTACATTTCTATCCATCTGCAATATGTACCTCTCAAGAAACTGATCCTGTTACCTTCCTTTTTTGAAAAAGGATAAAATATACATAAGGAGAAATAATTGGGAATGCCATCTAACATCTCAGCTTATCCCTTTCAGATGCTGCTCTCTGTGTCAAGTGTCCAGAAGATCAATATCCAAATGAAAACAAAGACCAATGCATCCCCAAAACCATATCCTTCCTTTCTTATCAAGAGCCTCTGGGGATCGTTTCAACTGTCTCTACAATCTCTTTATCTCTCATCACTTGTTTTGTGATGCAAACTTTTCTTAAGAATTGGGATACTCCCATTGTCAAAGCAAACAACCAGAGCCTCACTTGCATTCTTCTCATCTCTATTCTTATTTGCTACCTGGCCACTCTATTATTCCTTGGAAAACCCGAGAAGGTGATCTGCCTTCTTCAGCAACCCATCTTTCTCATCTTCTTCTCTGTTGCTGTTTCTTGTGTGTTGGCAAAAACCATCATTGTGGTTTTGGCCTTCATGAGCACCAAGCCAGCCAGCCAAATGAAGAAAGGGCTAGGGAAAAAACTGGGAAGCTCTGTTGTTGTTTCTTGTTCTCTTGTTCAGGTGTGCATTTGTATTGCATGGCTATCAACCTCTCCTCCATTCCCAGGTGCTGACATGCACTCTCAGACTGGGGAAATCTTACTGCAATGCAAGCAGGGGTCCCTCACCATGTTCAACTGTGCTCTCGGCTACCTTGGATTTCTCTCCAGCTTAAGCTTCACTGTGGCTTTTCTAGCTAGAAAACTGCCTGATGCTTTCAACGAGGGCAAGTTCATCACCTTCAGCATGCTGGTGTTTTGCAGTGTTTGGATCTCCTTCATTCCTGCTTACCTGAGCACCACGGGGAAGAACGTAGTGGTTGTGGAGATTTTTGCCATCTTAGCCTCTAATACTGGTCTCTTAGCTTGTATCTTTCTTCCTAAATGTTATGTAATTATTTTCAGAGCTGATCTCAACTCCAGGATGTGTCTTAAAGAGAAACGGAAGCATTCGACCTGAATCTCGTCAGTTAATGCATTTTATTTTTAGGTTGATTTCACTGTATTCATCAAAGAATATATTCATCTAGGCCAATGGTTCCCTAACATTTTGGACTCATGTCTTCCTTCATTGTCTGTGTCAAGAATAAATTATAGGCCTGACCAGAATCTAATGCTGTAATGAGCAACCATGTCTGTCAGGTGTGCTGGGAATGAGTCAGGGTGACTCAGCAGGGATGATGTAACCCAGGCTGATGCAACCTAGAGCTGATGTAATGCTATGAGGTAATCTGTATTGTGATTGGTTGTGGAAATGTATATATGTAGACTTGTACAGTCAGTATTATCTTCACTTGGTTGGAGATCACATATGCCTGCCATGCTGCTGTTGTAAATACACTTATGCTGCACGAAATGCTGCCGGACTGCGTGTGTTTATTGCTGGACTGCCTAGACCGCCATATACTCTGCTGAAACTGCTGAAAAACGTGTTTGCACGAGGAAAACTCCAACAAGAAGGTTATGGGCCCAGCGCTACGCCCTGCGCAGACTGCGTGACGAAAAGAAAGGCGGTGAGTACCAGTGGGTACTGAAAGGAAAGGCTAGAGTCCAGGGAAGGAAAAGTTCTGCCGTTTAGAGCCCAGGAGGGGAGGAAAAACGGAGGACAAGGAAACAAGCAGCAAAATGCAGCCGGTTGGGAATCTGGGGTTTTTTCCAGTGACCAGACTAAACGAAAACAATTACCAGACGTGGTCAGTCAAGGCCGAAATGTTTTTGAGGCGTGAGGAACTGTGGGAGATAGTGGAGGATCCCCCAAATGAGCTAGACAAGGAGGAAGTGAGGAAAAATGAAAAAGCTCTTTCTACGATTATTTTGTGTTTGGAAGATAGCCAGTTGACGCACGTGAGGGGACTAACTTCAGCTAAGGAATGCTGGGACACTTTGAAAAATATATATGTGAGAGACACTGCAGGAACAGTGGTTTCCCTAACCAGAAAGCTGTATAGAGCAAGGTTAGAACCTGGAGAAACAATGTCCCATCACTTACAGAAAATGAAGAATCTGTTTCATGAGTTGCAGCAAAGACATATGGAATTTGAAGAACTTCATAAAGTTTATATGTTGTTGAGTAGTCTGCCAGAATCTTACGAAAATCTTGTGATCAGTCTAGAGACTATGTCAAAGCAAGATTTGAGTCTGCAATATATTACTTCAAGGCTATTAGAGGAAGCAAGAAAAAGACAGGAAAGAAAAGACAGCCCCCAGCGGAGGAGAAACGACAGTCCTGAGAGAAGGAGGCACAGCCCACAGCGGAGAAAAGCTGACTTTAGAAGAGAAGAGCAAGCAAGCAAAGTTTTTGCAGTGAAAAGGTGTTTTTTCTGTAACTCAGAGAAGCATTTGAAACGGGACTGTGAAAAGGCAAACAGCTGGAGAAGCAAAGGGAGGACTTATCTCGTGCAGGCAGAAAGAGGACACTACAAGCTGGATCTTGGACAGCGGAGCTATTAATAATCTATCTAACAATAAGGGTGTGTTTTCTTTTCTAGGTGCTTCAGAACAGAGCTTCGTGAAAATGGCAAATGGACAGACTTCTCCTGTAGCTGGAAAGGGGAAGGTTTATGTGTCAGGTTTGAAAAGGGAATTTAATAATGTGTTATATGCACCCAGACTGGAATGCAACATCCTAAGCATTTCAAGATTAACAAAAGAAGGATATACAGTAATGTTTGAGAATAACATGTGTATTATAAAGAGAGAAAATGATGTTTGTGCCAAAGTGAGAAAAGAAAATGATTTGTATATACTGAATGATAACGAAGTAGCTAATGTGGTAAGGAATGTGCCAGATCATGATAAGTGTGTGCACCTATTACATAGGAGGCTTGGGCATGCAAGTTTTAAAGTAATACAGAAAATGGAAAGCTTTGCCAAGGGGGCAGAAGTGAAAACATGTAAGAATTATCTAGACTGTCATGTTTGTAAATTAGCGAAGTCTAAGGTTTGTAAAATTCCAAAAGAAAGGACAACAAAAACAAAGAGAGCATTTGAGCTTGTCCACGCAGATGTTATAGGTCCTCTGCTGCCATCTATGGGTGGATCACGATATGTTTTGACAATCATAGACGTTTTTTTCCTGGTACGGTTATTGCTTTGTAATGAAAAGTAAGTCAGAGGTGTATAAACATTTCCAAAATTGGGTGGCTTATGTGGAGAAACGCTTTGATAAGCGGGTGGCACAAATACAGATGGACAGAGGAACAGAGTTCATGTCTGAAAGGTTCCAAAGTTGGTTAAGAGATGCTGGTATATTACACAGGAAGACAAGCCCATATTCACCCTTTCAGAATGGGGTAGCTGAACGTAGGAATGGGATCCTACAAACGATGAAGGATGCTTTGCTAGAGGATGCTGGAATGAACCATGTTTATTGGGCTGAAGCAATTCTTACTTTGTGTTACATAATTAACAGAATTTATTCTTCTGTTGTAGATCAGACACCATACTTCATGCTGTATGGAAGGGAGCCTTCCATAAAACACATGAGAGTGTTTGGTTGCAGTGCGTGGGTTCATGTGCCAAAGGAAACAAGACGGAAAGGAAAACCAAAGGCAAAGAAAATGAAATTTTTGGGTTACGAAAGAGGTTCAAAGGCGTATAGGTTTCTTGGTGGTAATAAAAATGTTGTGATTTCTAGGTCAGCAAGCTTCTGTGAGCATGAAAACTGGCACAGAATACATGCAAACTCACAAGTGCACATTCCATATATAGAAAGACAAAGAGGACACAAAAGACAGATAGAGCCTAATGAAGAGGCAGGAGAAAGTTCCAATAGCAGAGAAACACAAGTGTACATTCCATGTTTACAGGGAAAAAGGGAACACAGAAGTCAGGTAGAGCCTAAGCAAGCAGCTGAAGAAACTTCCAGTGATGAATCAGAAGAAGAAGAAGAAGAAGATGGGACTTGTAGTGAGTCAGAAAATGAACACATAGTTAAAGAAGAAAGGCACACACCTAGGAGGTCACAAAGGTCGTTGCAGCTGGTCTGTCACTGGGGTTCGGGAGCTGGAAGCCCTGTTGCTGCTTTGGGGAGGCCGGCACTGGGGTGAGCTCGGCCAGAGACAAACAGAGCCAGAGCGGAGCCGGTGCTCGGGACGCAGGGGCCGCCTGCAAACAGTGGAGTTTGGAGCTCGGAGGCGCGGAGGGCAGCGTAGCCGGAGCCGGAGCTCACAAGCCAGGGCCAGAGTGGGAGCAGGAGATCGAGAGGGTGCTCCTCCGGCTTCTGGCTGGGCTCGGAGGCCCGGCAGCTCTTTCTGACCACCAGAGGAGGCTGGATTCAGAGCTCAGGATGCGTGGGTCGCTGGAACATCACTCAGCGGACCCCTGCCTGCGCCCTGCCTGATCCTGGGAGGCATCCCAGCGGAGGCTCTGGTGGTGTGGCCCGGCGATGGAGAGTTTCGACTGGCGGGCACCCGGACAGTGATTAGATCCCGGCGGAGGGGTGATCTGAGTTGGAGCGCCGAGTCCAGAGGCAGCCACAAGGTACAGGGTTGTCGTCGGACCCGGAGGGAGCCTGTGGGGTTACTGGAGCGACGGAGTGTTTGAACGCCGGTCACCATGTTGGAAGATCTTCCCCCAGGCCCCCCTCTCCCCGCTCACTTCTTTCCATCTGCGAAGGATGTCTCCCTAATCCAAGGGAGGGAAATGGCTGGGTTTGAGCCCCCCTTAGCTCGGTTCCTGGTGCTTTGGATCCTGTTGACTTACAACATCGTGGACCCGGGGCCCTTTGCTAAAAACTGTAAAAACTGTGACTACTGGCTCCTTAAAGAACACTGCACACCAGCGCCGCCATTAACATCCAGGCCAGCTATACTAGAAAGAACAAGGCCACGTGGGGGGGAAGGACTGCTCTGGGCGCCGGGTGGGGGGTAATTAGTCTGGTTTTCTTATTTTACTTATTTATTTATTTTTTCTTTTTACTTCGATATTCTGATCAATTGTATTTAATTTACGCTTGTTTACTCTATGTTTATTATTTATATGCACTAGCTTATTGCATATGGTTAATTTTTATGTGTTTTATTATTATTATTTTTTCCTTTTTTGTTTATCTGATTCACTTGTATTAAGTTAATTTTGCTTATTATCTTCTCCTGTCTCTTTCTATTTCCTGCCCTTTTTCCCTCCCCTTTTTCCTCCTTCCCTCCCCCCTCCCTTCGATGGAATGGAAGGCCTGCCCTCCCAGCGAGGGGCCCCAAAATATTTCTGTGATCACGGGTAGAGGTAGATACGGCTTTGGCCCAGTCCCTACTCGTGTAAGAAGAATGATGGACAGATGTCTGAAGGCTGTCCATTGTTCTGAGACTGGGACCAACCCTCAGTATCGAAGCAGCCAGTTCAGTCATCCTTCTACTCTACGTCTGGTGTTGTTGAATGCCAGGTCTGTATCCAATAAGGCCCAGGTGATCCACGATCTTATCCTGGAGGAGGATGCAGACCTGGCATGCATAACCGAAACATGGATTGGCAGAGAGGGGGGTCCCCCCCCAGCACTCATCTGTCTGCCCGGTTATGCTGTCCAACACCAGGGTAGACTGGAAGGATGGGGGGGAGTTGCCATTGTTCACAAATCCATCTTGGAGGTTACTAGGCGCTCCTCGGTGGTAAAACCAGGTCTGGAGGCCCTCCATGTGTCGATTGGGGCTAGGGACGGTATTGGGATCTTGCTGGGCTACCGTGCTCCCCGCGACCCAGCCATTTCCCTACCGGAGCTGGTGGACTTTGTCTCTGCGGCACTATTGGTCTCCCCAAAGCTGTTGGTTTTGGGGGACTTCAATGTGCATGCGGAGGCAGAGACTTCTGGACCAGCTCTTGAGTTCTTGGAGACCATGGCCTTCTTGAACATGTCCCAACATGTCATCGGCCCCACCCACGTGGGCAGCCATACACTCGACCTGGTTTTTTCCTCCAGTTGGAGCGAGAGTGGTCCGATGGTGACTGACCTTGAGTCGGTCCCTCTGCCATGGTTGGATCATCACCTAATAAAATGTAACCTCAACATGGCCCTCCCCCCTCACAGGGAGCAGGGACCTATTGTTATGGTCCACCCTCGAAGGCTACTGGATCCGATTGGATTCCAGGATGCCATGAGAGGTGCCATGGCAGACCTAGCTGGCGCTCCTGTCGAGGCTCTGACCGACAGCTGGTTTGCCGCTGCGGTCAGGGCTGTAGACATGATCGCACCTAAACGCCCTCTCCAATGCAGAGCTCGCCCAGTGCCGTGGTTTAACCAGGACCTCCAGGCGTTGAAGCGGATTAGGAGATGGCTAGAGCGCAAATGGAGAAAGGACCCGACGGATTACAATTGGATAGCTGTTAAGGTCGCCACTAACCTTTACCTGTCTAAGGTGGCTGCCAGTCGAGCATACTTCGCTAACCGGATAAGCGAAGCGTCCAACCAGCAGGCGTGACCTATCCTGAATTGGCTCGGGTGATGGGCCTCCCCCTAGTCTTACACCGGACCAATTTGCAGCATTTTAAAAATCTAAAGTGGAGGCCACCCGCTGGGACCTGACTCCTTTTTTGAATACAGTGAGTCGAGCTGAGATGTCCAGCACTCCGTCTTGCCCGGCAATTTTTGACTCCTTTCGGCCTGTCACGCCTGATACTGTCGCCAGGGTGCTTGATTGCTGTCGTGCCACCACCTCCTCCCTTGACCCCTGTCCAGCCTGGCTAATCAAAGCAGCCAGGCCTACAACAACAGAATGGGCCACTGCAATAATTAATGGGTCTTTCCTTGAGGGCAAATTTCCATCTGCTCTCAAGGAGACACTCATTAGGCCCATCAGGAAGAAACCAAGTTTGGCGGTGGACGAAATTGGCAATTATAGGCCCGTCGCCAATGTTTCTTTCCTAAGTAAGGTGGTGGAGAGGGTGGTGGCCAACCAGCTTCAGGTGCACCTGGACGAAACAGATGCTCTGGATCCGTTTCAGTCAGGCTTCAGGCCACGCCACGGCACAGAGACGGCATTGGTCGCCCTGTATGATGACCTGCTGAGGGAGGCCGACAGGGGCAAAACGTCTCTGTTGGTCCTCCTCGATATTTCGGCGGCCTTTGATACCATTGACCACGGTATCCTCCTGGGGAGGCTCTCCGAGCTGGGAATCGGTGGCCTAGCGTTAGCCTGGCTCCCGCTCCTTCTTGGAGGACCGTCCCCAGAGAGTGCAGCTTGGGGAGAGCGTCTCGGCCCCGTGGAATCTCAATTGCGGGGTTCCACAGGGGTCGATCATCTCCCCAATGCTGTTTAACATCTATATGAGGCCGCTGGGTGGGGTCATCAGGGGGTGTGGAGCTCGGTGTCATCAGTATGCTGATGATACTCAGCTTTACATCTCACTTCCACCTTCCGCAGGAGATGCCGTTCTGTCCCTTCAGTGCTGCCTGGGGACCGTACTGCAGTAGATGCAGGAGAATGGGCTGAGGCTGAACCCGGACAAGACGGAGGTACTAAGGGTGGGTGCCCCCACAGTCGGGAGCTTGGGAAACTCCCTCTCTTTTTTGGGGGGTGACCCTTCATGCTAAGGATGGGGTCCGCAGCTTGACCCGGCGCTCACTATGGAATCCCAGGTGGCGTCGGTGGTCCGAACCGCCTTCTACCATCTTAGGCGGGTAGCCCAGCTGCGGCCCTATCTCGATGTTGGGGCACTCACCACTTTGGTGCATGCGCTCGTAATTTCAAGATTAGACTACTGTAATGCGCTCTACGTGGGGCTGCCTTTGAGGCTGCTGCGGAAACTTCAGGTGGTGCAGAATGCGGCGGCCAGACTCCTTAGTGGGGTGAAAAAATTCCAACACATTTCACCCACTCTGGCCGCATTGCATTGGCTGCCCATCCGATTCCGCATCGACTTCAAAGTGTTGATGCTTACGTACAAAGCCCTAAACGGTTTAGGGCCTCGATACTTGGCGGAATGCCTTCTACCACCAAGATCTACCCGTGTCACTCGCGCGAGCCAGGAGGTGAGGCTGAGGAGCCTAATGCTGAGGGAGGCCCGGAAGGAAAAGACAAGAAATCGGGCCTTCTCGGCAGTGGCTCCTCGCCTCTGAAACAACCTTCCCCCTGATATTCGCGCGGCCCCCTCACTGGGTATTTTCAAAAAGCAATTAAAAACATTGATGTTTCGGCAAGCCTTCCCTCCTAGTTAATTCCTGATCCCCTCCTCTTTTCTTTCCTAATGTTTAACCCAACTGTCGAAAGTTTTCTTTTATGTAATTTTGTTGTTTTTATTGTTGCATCCCTTCCTGTAAGCCGCCTAGAGTGGTCTATTGACTAGATAGGCGGGATATTAAATAAATAAATAAATAAATAAATAAATAAATAAATAAATAAATAAATAAATAAATAAATAAATAAATAAATAAGGGAATCCCACCAAAGAGGTTTGGTGTAGGTATGACATAAGTGTTGGTGAATAAAATACAAAAGGTACATGGGTAACTCAGGGTACACACACATGAAATACATGGCAAAAAAGTGATGACATGGAAAGTCATAGAGGAACATAGCACATAAAATCCCTGAGTATACAGAAACTTGTGGAATTAACAGAGAAACTGGGAGTGTGTTCTGATCAGCCCTAAAATTTGGAGGGGTGTCAAGAATAAATTATAGGCCTGACCAGAATCTAATGCTGTAATGAGCAACCATGTCTGTCAGGTGTGCTGGGAATGAGTCAGGGTGACTCAGCAAGGATGATGTAACCCAGGCTGATGCAACCTAGAGCTGATGTAATGCTATGAGGTAATCTGTATTATGATTGGTTGTGGAAATGTATATATGTAGACTTGTACAGTCAGTATTATCTTCACTTGGTTGGAGATCACATATGCCTGCCATGCTGCTGCTGTAAATACACTTTTGCTGCACGAAATGCTGCCGGACTGCGTGTGTTTATTGCTGGACTGCCTACACCGCCATATACTCTGCTGAAACTGCTGAAAAACGTGATTCCGCGAGGAAAACCCCAACAGTCTGGCCACTGGTTGTGGCTTCCCTTGCTCAGAGGGGCCATCAGGGTTGTCTCTTATACCAGGAGCAGGATCGTGACCTCATTACCAGCCATCCCATCTCCTCTCCTTCCCCGCAATATTCCTGAGGGCCCACGTCCTTCTAGGTACTGACATAGGAAGTACCCAAGGCTACCTGTCAAGCATTTCCACTAGGGAACATAGAGATGGGAAAAGCAGAGGCAGGCATATGGCTTCCACTTCCTTTACACATAGAACTCTGAAAGTGATAGAGGTTCTATTCATAGAGGTATGACCAACTTCTCTATTCATATGTCACAAAAGGGTGACTACTGGATCTGCTACTGTATTCCAAGAAGAACAATATTGAACAGCAAAGGATCCTACATGTCACATTAATAATGCAGAATGAATATACTTTATTACCTATTGATTACAATTCTAAATAAAGGGGTTTAATGCATTCAGCACATTCACACCATATACATACTCAACAAAGAGAGAATAATTCTTTATTGCCTTCCCAGGACCCGAAATGAAGATGCGAGACAGTGATATGGATTAAATATGGGCCACACTTTATTAAATGAATTCCGATTATAGATATCATTGTCCTCATCAAATGAGGGGGCCTACAGTAGTGCGGAGAAAGAACTGTGGGGCATCCACGATACCCATATCAGTCAATGGGCAAGTCCCAGGCCCCAGGTTCCAGTGGTCTTGACGACAGCAGGAACCCCGGCCGGCCTCTAATAAACACCCCAGACCTCAAGCCATCTTTATTTGATGACTGTTGGTCCAAAAGTGGCCCAGCGCATCTTCCTGCCGCTGTCCCTGTAATTGCACGATCCGCAGAGCCGGGAGGTCAGATACGCTGTTGGGTTACCATAATTATTAAAGAGACACACTGAGACAACCAGTTTTTTCCTGCACTACCTGCATGGGACTTGACTAAGTCCCATGCCCGCCATCGAGCACTCGAAGTTCAGAGAGCAGCCCCCCTTTAATATCTTCAAGAAAAATGTCCAAGCCTGCATCAGACAGGTAAATGCCATCGCTGCGAAAAAGTTTTGTGTTGGAAGTTTGGATCCTGCGGTGATTAACCACAGATCCGAGGCTACCACTGCAGACCCCTCTACACACTTCCCTATTGACCCATCAGCGGGCCCTATTAACATTGGCAATGCTCTGGGCTACTCGCCAGGCTAAACACGGGATGATCGTGGACCACACGATCCACATGGCAGGATATGTCTCCTTCAGCTTCTTTTTTTTATAAACATTTTATTAGTTTTTCAATCTATCTACATTAGTTTGTGCTTGTCAAACATCGTGTTACATATTTTGCTTACAATTATTTGTTTTTTACATCCCAGTGTCTTCCCAGTTATCCCCCAAATTCCACACATCTTTCAGACATTCAAACCATTCATATACATATTTTGATATATAATATGGCTATTATCATAACACTACTTTCATAACATACAATATTCTCAAGTCTTCTAATAGCATTCTTATTAAAGGTAGTTCCAGGTCCATACTCCAGCTTTATATCTAGTTTAGTTTACCTAAAATGAAAGACCACTGTATTACATCTTTATCCTGATTAGGGCTCCCTTATTTCAATTTAATTCTACTTTTTAATACAAAGAATACAGTATACCCTTTTACAATTCTCGATGTTAAATATATACATGTTTTCCAACATTAAGGGGCCCCTTCTTGTTTTTCCCTTTTTCATCTTAAGTAATTCCCTCTCTCATTTCCCTATTTTCACTTTGTGTTTTTGTGTCTCTAAGCATTATGCCATCTTTCATGCCCTCTGAAACTATTTTGTGCATCTGGTTTATGTCCACTAGCTCTTTAAACACTTGGTCAATCTTCGATGGATTTTCCAGGCTTTTTTGGTTAATTTTACTATTTTTGTCCCCTTGTCTTCCCTTAGTACTCTCCTCTGGTCCAAAATTTAGGTTTCTTTTAGGTTGGTTTCCTCCAGCTCCTCTTTTGATTGGCATACATCATCTGGTACATTTCCTTCTTCGTTGTTCCCAATTGCTTGTTGACTATAATTTTTCCGATGTTGATTGGATATTTTTGCCTCTTGGTAGTGAGATCTCACTATTTCTAGTATTGTTTGAAGAGTAGATTTTGTTTCCTCCCAAAACTGTCCTTGTGGCATTCGGTTCCAGATGCCCACAAGCTTAAGCCAAAGTTCAAGGCCCCCAAGTCTCACAGTCCAGTTCGATGTATAATGCAGTAGCTGTATCCGCGGCCTGATGGCCTAATTTCCATGGGTTTATGCCAGCTAGTCAGTTTGGCTAAATAGGCCTGGACCAAAATTCAGAAGCACCAAGTCTTACAGTTCAATTCTGTGTTTGTAGCCATGTCCTGGTAGCCTAATTCCCACATTTCTGGATAGGCAAAAACTGAGATTCCAAGTCTCTGGAGATAGTTCCAAAAGGTTCACTTTGAGCCAAGGTACCGTTTAAAGAAAAATCCACTTTAGGGTTAATTTTATCCAGCCGGGCATTAAAAAAATCAAAGAGAAATGAACAGCAATGTTCAAGGTCAGTGTTTCTAGGCGTTATGCCAAAAGTGTTCAGGTAGACAAAACATGAGTTGAAACTTGTCTAGTAATAACTTATGAGAAAATTCCCAAATTATAATGTTCTTAAAGTATTTTTAAATGTATTTGAATGAGTACAGTAGTTAATTCCAATTAATCTTCATAATATTTTTTCATATCAACTATCCTCTCTCCAGATTATCTGCCGCTAAAAATTTCATGAAAGTGATAGAAAGTTCTTTTTCCTATATATAGGAATTGTATTGTCCAGGAGTAATCACAAGCAATTAGTTATCTCACCCATAGTAACATTGATGTTGTATCACTTGATTGTTGTTCTCATTAGTCGGCTGCCGATGACTTGCAAGCAAAGATTTGCTTGTTTCTGCCCGTTGGCTGATTAGGGGGTTTCCTGGATCGAACAGAAGTGACCGCCATCTCCCCCGTGATCAACAGGCTTCCCCCCCCAGTTCACCACCTCTCCGGGGTGGTTCCGACACCGTATGGTGTCCCAAACAGGTCAGAATTTCAGCCCAGGGGACAGAGCTCTGTCCTCCTGCTGCTGTCTCGTTGCGGCGTCAAGTCAGAAGTCCTTTCCTCTTCCTCCTTCAGCTTCTTAAGGTCTCTTAGAATATCAAGTATCATTGACTTACCAGACGATCTGGGCAGATTGTTGCCTCCTAAATGAACTACTTAAATATCTGGTGGCATATTGTCAAAAGAGGTCATCCTGCCAAACTGGATCCAATGCATGCCACACATGCCTTTCCAAGTAATAAACGCATGGGCGCCTAGCCCCAAATCATTCCCCCACAGGGAAGATTCGGCATAAGATGCCGCCCAGTAAACATAGCTGTGGCCGATGATCATGACGTGCCTTTGGCCTTCATGTGTCTTGACACCTGAAACGATATAAACAGCCCCTGCCTATAAGTTAGGTAGAGGTCTGATGTACTTATGGTAACAATCTGACGACCAACGACCAAACTGTTTAATTTGTTCTGTATTATAGCCCATAGCTGCCACTGTTGAGGCTGCTCCTATTCTGAAGGAATGTGTCCCGAATCTCATATTCTTTATTCCTATCCTCTCCAGCGCCATGTCAGTAAGTTTCCAAAATTGATATTTTGTGAGTGGCGACTCGTCTGCATGTTGGAAGAAGTACCTAGGTTTTGGACCCCTAATTTCACTGAATTCCTGGACCGCCTTTATGGGACAGATGCTTTTTATGCTGCATTGCCCTAAGACTAATTGCCTGCCTTTTTCATGCTGGTCCGCTTTGGACCGTCTTAACATAATTTTTAACTGCCCCCCTGAACTATAACGTCCCCCAGTTGTAAAGCCTTCTGTGAAGTATCTGCTTTACCTATTGCCACTAGTTCGCTAATACGCAGGGCCCCAAAGAAGGACACCAATGCTGATGCCTGAAATAATGCTGCTTCGTAATGGTCCCTACATAGTGTTCTCCATTGTTCACATAGACGTCTGAGGAGAGCCAGGGATATAGGTGTCCTATCATCCTGTACTCTCCCCCTTTCCCTGGGCCATCCCTCCAACACCTTCTTAATTCGAAAGTCACTGGAAAAATCCCTGTGTCCATGTGCTTTTGAATAGAAGGCCAGGGCCACCAGTTTACCCTGAATAGTGCCTATCGCTAATCTCTTTCTGTGTAAAGATATTAAAAATTGTTGGAGGTGTTCCACTGGAGCCGGCCATGTTTGCTTTAACCTCATTGACTTCCTGAATTCATAAAACTCGGTACCTGAGGCTAAATAACCCTTTCTCGTCCTTGGGGCCAATGCAAGACCTATTGCTCTCGATGCCTCTTCACGCCAATCTGCCAGACCTCCGCTGGAAGAACTTCTGGCAGTTTCCTGGCCTCCGGTGCCAGCTCCCTGAAACGCTCGATCTGTTGGCGTGAGAGAGCATCAGCTATCCTGTTGTCTATACCCAGGACATGACGGGCGTGCACCATTACGTTAAATCGCAGTGCCCGTAGGGTAAAAGCCCTAACCAAATCCGAATGCCTTTCCAAGTGTAATGTCTGGTTGTTAATGATGTGCACCACTGCCTGGTTATCACACCAAAAACTGTGTTTGCCCATTCTTCTGCCCAGAGCCAAAGGGCTCCTACAATTGAGAAGAATTCTAAAAATGTCATGTCTCTCGTTATGCCCTTCGGGTGCCACTCCTTAGGCCACCAGTTCTTGCAGCTCCTCCGGTGCTTTCCAGTGTTGTACTAAATGAACTAATGAGATGTGCCTTATATTTCCACATAACTAGATTCATTATGTTATTCTTCATGTGTCGATTGTCCATTGTTAGATTTCATTTTACATATCTCAATAAATTGTATTGTTTAGTTGTGTGATTTACATTCTTTCTTACTTCACTTATTTAAAAATAAATAAATAATAATTAATAATGTAACTAATAAATATTCCATGGTCACATCTTTTCTCATGAGGAGCCTGCACGAATAAAAAAAAGACCTCTATTTGAAAAGACAAACACAAATGAACAGCCTGATTCATTCTAAGTTCTGATGGTAGCAGAGAAAATAGTAACATAATGTTACAAGGCTATCTTTTACCTCCTTTTCAGACAAACAAAAATTCATCCAAAAAATCATTCCACACCAAAATTATGCATATGTGACCATTCCACAAACCTGTTAAACTAGGAGAAACATGGCCTCAATAATAATTATGTCACAGTTCAAATTGTACTGTAAAACATTTTTTTGTTGTGACATGGATAGAAAAGCAATGCCGTCAGGGAGATGTTGAGATTACCTGCAGCGTCCTTCAGTCCCCTAGCTCTGGCTGCAAATGCCAAGGTATTGACACTGTAATTATTGAAAGTACTGTTGTTCCATTCGTTTTTACGGAGTGAAAAAATAATATCTACTGTATGTAGATTAAAATGCTGAAGAATAAATTTGGAACTCAAGGTATTGGTTGCAATGTGATGCTCAGAACTCGGAGTGTAGTTTGAAAGTGGGAGAAGGCAAAGTTGAAGGCCAACTTGGTCATCAATGGTGCCTGCTTTAAGCATGCTCAGGAATGTTGTGGTGCAGTTGTGACATGTGTAGGTGTACATTAAAATGTGAATGCTTGTTATTGTGGGTGTGGTTGCATCTACAGCTCCCTGTTCTTGTATGCGAAGAACTGAGAGGAAACTGCAGTCTTTCTCGAACAATTCAAGACAATTTTTATAGACCTGGAGATGTAATTTTGGGTGGCAATCTTCCTCTGATAAAACCTTTTACGTATTTGTTTAATTTTACTCATATTCCAAATGCGACTCATCATGGTTCTCTGTAAGTTCCTTTTTTTTCATTTTACTGGCAACAACAATAATAATAGAAAACTAAATGGGAAATGAAAATTTAGGGGAAGGCTGGATAGTTTCCATTTCTGAATGTGAAAAATTACTCAAAGGCATAAAACAGAAGGAATGAGCAATTCTATTGGAGCTGCTGGTTGCATTTTTCAAGCTTAAAAACAGAAACTTGTTTTGGAAATATGTATCCACTTGCTTCAGAAAATGCCAACTCCTGTTCTTTTAAATATATAGAAACAGATATCTGGAACCAGGTGATAAGTTGTCTGCCAAGCTAGCTGTCATTAACAGTATGAAGCACTAGATACCACATAAATGTCATGGCACAAAAATAGTTAAAAGAAAAAATAATGCTTAAATATATAATTAAAGAATTAGAAACTTGGAATTTTCCCAAGTTAAACTTGATTCAACTTAATATACAACAGAAGTTATCTCTTTCATGCACTAACTAGAAATTATTAATCATTTGCTTCGAATGCCATCTTTTACAGTTGAGGAAGAAACACAGAGAATAGCTCTGAAAGAACCAAGTAATAAATAAAAATAATTAAGTAGACGCTTAGGGAGAAAGTTTATTTCATTCATTAATGACTTTCAGCCAATACTTGCTAAGCTTAACCTTCAAATGAACCAAAGTGCAAGACTTCCCTTGAAACAAGCAAATATTTAGTATTGTCAAAAAACTTTGCAAGTGCCAGCTTTTAGTTATTGCTCAAATGCTTTTTCAGCTGACATATAGACTGTACAGAGAAAAATATAGAATGTAGTGCTGTCCTTTGACAAAAAGTACTAGAAAGTTCCTGAATCTTACTGAATATGAGTACAATGAATCTTCTCAGTTCACTTTGATATAGATCCAAAATGCCATCACTGCATAGCTGCCAGCAGAATGTAATCTCAGATTACTTATATTTTCTATTAGAAAAAAAATAGCCTATACAAACTAACAGAACCAGATGAAGCAGAGGAGCACAGAAGCAGAAGGAGGGTGGACATTGATATCTGAGAAATTTGTGCTTAGTACAGGGTTCTGACAAAATGAAACTTTTTATAAATGTATCAGAGACTTTCATTTAGGTGCCTCAAGCGAAATGATGATTTTGATTTTTATGAATTCTTTTGAGTAAAGTAACCTAGAATTTTCAAAAATTGTCTTTCACAAAGATAGATGATTTTCGCATATGGGATATCTTTGTTTAAAACTTCCATATTATTTTCGTGCAGGTATTTCTATAGAAAGTTTATATGCTTGCTAAATAATAGACTTAAAAATATTAGCCAACTGGAAAGTTGTATAGTCTTTTTTTCTCTACCCTGAAAGGCAGAATAATTATGCTAGGATATTCAGATGGCATGTCTTTTTAAATGCTACGAATGATTTTTCACTTTCATGAAAAATTAATAAACAAAACAAACAAATAAATAAACAAATAAAAAAATCTTCTCCCCAGCAGGGAAATGTTGATATGTATGAAACTTTCTCACAAACTATCTCCTTTGTCCTTGGCCTATTTCATCAGAAGCCAAAGAAGAGGTTTTAATGTGTGTTATGTGGTCTATACGTGAATAAAAATGTTATTCAGAATTTTAGGTAAATATACAGTAAATGTATTTTCGGTGAGACTCTGTGGGATCTGGGCCCTGTTCTTTCTGGGAACCCACCAGAAAGGCTGGAATTTTGTGTTTTTTTGCCACAGACTTCTGAAAGTCTATCCTTAAACAAAGAAGTCTCTCCCCCAACACTTCCTGCTATATAATGAACAAAACTATTCTCATGTGAGAGAAGCATAATTTTCTCTAATGTACATGGCTTTCTCATGTTGGTATCTATCAGAGATTTGACAATTGTTGTATTCACCTGTCATGCTAGTCCAAGACTCATTCAATTGTGCACTAACAGATATTTCTATGTATCACTGTTTGTTACAGATTAAAGCTCAAACATTATCAGCACTTCCTGTCTATGGTTTTTGCCATTCATGAGATCAACAACAATCCAAGATTCTTGAACAATGTAACTCTAGGAATTCATGTCTATGATAACCTATTTGACACCAAAACAACTTATGAGACTCTCCTGGATCTTCTGTCTGCACAAAAAAAGAATATACCCAACTACAGATGTGTTAATAAAAATGTATGGTCTGTGATTGGAGGACTAACAGTACAAAACTCCATCCAGATGGCAGATATCTTAAATAGCTATAAGATGCCACAGGTATGTACGTTGTTGCTCATACAGATGTTGTTTGGTTTACGTTCAGCTATTAGTTGCCACTAATTATAAATTAATGGACAATGATTAGTGTTTGTATGGTTTTTCTTATCCATTTGTGCTTTCTTCTGCAAAATGGTAGAAAAATAAGCTAAATAAGGAGATTTTTCAAAGCAGTAATGACGCTGATCTTTTTCTGCATTTATTACAAATTCAAAAACCAAAAAGAAGAATGATTCAGAGATTTCATTCAGAGGCCAGAACTCAAGCAGGAATTTGCCACAGGATCAGTGAGATTGCCTCAGTCAGGATGGCAGTTGCGTGTCTTGCTGTGCATATGTTTACATGACTGGCACATGAGCAAACATAAAACTATGAGCAAACATAAAACTACCATCTTCTTAGTTCTCTACAATCTCCTGCAACAACTTGCCCAACATCACTTACTGAACTGAGGGTTTTGTACTTTGCTATCATTTAATGGCTGAGCAATGCTTTAGTTGCTTTCCCTTTTGCTTTGGCAATTTCTTCAAGATCTAAAAGTGAATATTTTTTTTCCCACAGTTCATCTATGGTTCCTTTGAAGCTACAATACATGATAACCCAAATTTCCCTTTTTCGTACTGGATGGGACCCAGGGAAACCGCATTTCATCAGACAGGGCTTGTACAGCTACTCTTGCACTTCCAATGGACATGGGTTGGCCTCCTGGTGTCTGAAGATGATAAGGGAGAAAACTTTGCACAGAAATTAGTTCCTCTCTTTGCTAAGAACAACATATGTCTTGCCTTCTTGGAAAGGAATTCAGCACCTTATTGTAATTATAGTGATCTACCTTTTGAAAAAATCAAAAAGTCATTGAAAACTGTTTTTTCATCTGATGCTAATGTTATTATTGTTAGTATGGACTCACATCTAATCAATATTTTAATGCTTTCCTTGGAAGAAAATGTAACACAAGTAAATTCCTATTTTGGAAAAGTCTGGATAATGCCACCTCAGTGGTACCTTACTGTTTCAATCACGGGAAATATATTTGGTAACAAATTTTTGCATGGTTCCTTGTCTTTCTCTGCTCAAGCACATATTGTGCCAAAGTTCCAAGATTTTTTGTATGATTCAAAATCTGATAGTGAATTAACGCATTTTCTCTGTTTGTTCTGGCAAGCTGCCTTCAAATTGTGCAAGCACTGTAGAGAAGAAAACCTGGAAGAGCTTTTTCGAAATGTATTTGACACTGATATGTCCGTTGAGAGCTATAGTGCCTACAATGCTGCCTATGCTGTATCGTATGCTTTACATGCGACCCCCTTATCTAGAAAAAGAATGTTGCAGGGCAAAAGCAAATTCGACCATTCAGATGTTCACCCATGGCAGGTAAACTGATCCATATAATAAAACTGTTTGTATCTGATATAAAATCACTTGGGGACTGTGCAAAGACTTTCCATAGATAGTTCAGGGGTTCATGGCATGTTTCATCCTGCTGGGTCACTCCCAGTACGTTTGTGTGGTGTGACTGCTGCACCTCCATATACAGAAAAATAAAAGTATATGTACACGGACAGCCCAATGGGTGACTTGATCAGTTTTCACACAGAGGCACCAGCGTTATTAGTAAACTAAGAAGAATCCCAGCATTCCTACATAGAAACAATAGAGTGGAATAAAGTATGTTTTGAAGTATGAATAGAAAGGATGCTAAATTACTGAGATAAAACAACTAGCTGATCTGAAGTCATATTTTATAATGCAGTGGTCTCCAACCTTGGGCCTCCAGATGTTCTTGGACTACAGCTCCCAGAAGCCTTCACCTGCTGACCAGGATTTCTGGGAGCTGAAGCCCAAGAACACCTGGAAGCCCAAGGTTGGGGACCACTGGTGTAATGGTAAGCTCCCAAAACATTGAGGAAATTCTGAAATACTTGATTTCACTAAATACCACCTTTACCCTAATGTATTTTAAGAAATCTTAATGATGAGTGAAAGATGCTGGGAAATGTCTTTGATTATATAATGTTTTCTACCATGTCTTCCAAGTGTGAACTTGATAACAAACAGGTTCTCACCAATCTTAGCTTCTTCCTTTGTTCTCACAAACTGATTTCTTATGCATCCTTATTCAAGTATTAAGACAATTTATTTATTTATTTATTTATTTATTTATTTATTTATTTATTTATTTATTTATTTATTTATTTATTGAACTTATCTGCCACCCACTCTACCCAAAGGTCTCTGGGTGGCTTGCAACAATTAAAATTCAATTAAAATACAATTAAAGATAAATTGATTAAAATAAAATTAAAATTGCCTTCAGGACCCACAGTTGATGTTATTTCTATTAAAAGCCTTCTGGAACAGGAAGGTTTTGACCTGGCGCCGAAATGTCATCAACGTCGGCACCAGACAAATTACAGTTGGGAGGACATTCCATAGTCTGGAATAATAACTAATAACTTAGTTATTAGTAAGCATTAAAATAGTATGGATTATTGTTCCCATCTGTGTTGTCCCTCTCTCCCAACCTAGCTCCACTCTTTCCTGAAAAACATCCACTTTAACAATGGGGCTGGAGAAGAAATAGTGTTTGAGAATAGAGGATTTCCCGTTGGTTATGATATCATCAACTGGGTCACGTTTCCCAATCAAACCTTCATTAAAAACAAGGTTGGAGAGATTTCACCAAGCCATATAGTCTCCATCATGGAGGAAGCCATTGTGTGGCACAGAACATTAGAGCAGGTAGGATTGAATGAGTTATTAATGTATTTTAAAATCCTCATTGATGGGAATGAAGCTGCTCTCTAGGTCTTGTGTCATTACTGCCGTAGACCATTCCATTAATACAATTGATGTTTCAATAATTACAGCTGTTTTTACATGAAGTCAAAGAGGAGAATACATTTACCATCAAGAGAGGAGAAAAAGAGAAGTAAGGGAAAGAGAAGTGAAAAGAAAAGAACAACCTTTAAAACATTAATACAGGACCCAAGCTGAAACTGTTGTTTGAGATATGTTATGCCATTTTTAAAAAAGATTTTTTTAGAATTTTTTCACTAACAGATGATTTTTGAATAATTTTTAAAATGAAAAAAATGAAAGGAATAATTATATCAGGTTAAATATTTTTATTTTCCCCTCGAATATCATAAATTAGCACCTAGAACTGGGTATAACATGGGAAGGAATCCATGCTGCAAAAGTGGCTTATTTTTGGGAATGAATTCCTGTCTTCATAGCAGTATTCTTCAGCTACTCAGTAATCCTTACATTGTCCTTCATATGATCAGAATTACAAGAGAGAAATCCACCGGCATCTTCTGGTATTGAGCCCCACCATCTTTTCTGATAATACCAGACAAGAACAGGGTGTGATCCGGCATGAAAAGAGAAGGCTATATTTTTGACAAGAATACTTATAAAGTTGACAAGGAGGTAGTATCAATAGGTCTTATGATTCTTATGATTGGTTCAAATATATGGAAACCAATTCACACACCCTATAAAAACACAGGGAAGTTATCAAGCATTGTCCTGTAACAAGGTTTCATTTTATGATGAGGAAGAAATTCACAACTTTAGCAGCAAAATAAGGAATCTGGTCTGACAGATAATACATAACCAATGACTTACCAGGATAGAAAATTAAATCATTCTTTATTTGTTCATAAAACTGACAATGTGAAAGGGCATGAGACAATTTAGAAGCCCTATTTCTGATCCTTTTATCTATAACCCATTGGATATGTAATTAGTTTCTCTGTTACAAAGGGAGTAAAAGGAGGACTAGATGCCCTGGCCCTATCCATGACACTGAAAGCAAGGCCTGAAGAGATGAAGACAGACATGTTACAAAGTACAACGGTAACTTGAGAATAAACAGCCAAAAAACCAAAGAAATAAAATGATCACAACAATAACATGTGTAATAAAAAAGCAGAATGTAAATAAAATTTCAGAGTTCATATAGATAAAAGGAAACTAAAACCTTCTAAAGTCTAACTACAACTCAGTTCATGATAGAAAGTGAAAAAATTTCTGGTCAATCTCTTCAGAGCTCATATTAACATATCATTCTATCAGGTACTGACAGCCCCTGTCTTGAACATCTCAATGTTGGATTCCATGTCCTTGCAGAGAAGTGGAGGGATTCTAGGCGTGTGGGTCAACCCCATGAGAGAGCAGAGCTGTGTGTGTGTGTTTTTAATGTAAAGAACATATTAGAAAAAGATGTAATGCATTTTTTTAAAAAATGAGATTTCTCCTATTCACCTTCCTTTTTTAAAACCTAGATTCCACCACATTCAAAATGTGTTGAAAGCTGCCATTTTGGATACAGCAAGATAATGCAAGAGGGGAAATCAATCTGCTGCTATAGTTGTACTCCATGCTCAGAAAACATGATTTCTTATCGAATTGGTATGTGACCGTAGACAGCGGTTTCATAAGAATATTTGTGTTGGAAATGTTTGTTTTGCACTTTACATCCATTCCACAGTTGGTCTTTTAAGCCTTCTCTTCTCCTTCTCAATATCTGTTGGCAAAATTTATTTCCCCCCAAAAAAATATACATAATTCAAGGCAGGAGTCACCATAATTGTGTTTTTATATATGAGAAGAGGTGGTGTAATGGATAAGATTATTTGAACATGAGCATAGTCCACACTGGTGTTCGTAGGTGATACATGTTGACTTTGCCCTCTTCCCGTTACTGACTCTGTGAAACAGCATTAAGCAGAAATGTATGCAGCTGCCAGGTATCAAAATATTCTGGAATGTAAGAAAACATCTGACTTCAAAGAAAGGCTCCTTTTGCAGCCGCTTTTGCAGCTGAGGGGGCTTTTTGGCTGCCCACTTGGACGAGGTGCAAGCAGGATGGCACACAAAGTGGTGTGAAGGGGCAAGGGTTAGGGCGAAACCCTTAAAAGGCTGCCTGCCCATGCTATTATGCCTTTTTGATGGAGCATTGGCCCACTCAACCGCCCTTTGTTAGGAGTGCACTTTGCTTGTCATTTTGGGGCCAGATGGGAATTTTGGGCCTGCCCTTGATTGACATTTAGGAGCAGGCATGTTTTCACCCATCCCATTCTTAACCTTTTGTTATTTGATAGGTGAGGTGTAGATTATATTATGGTCACACTGGTGGATAGTGGCAGAAGTCATGAGGTTGAAGTTGAGCTGAAGTGGGCTCCCAATAGGGGTGTGAGTTGTCCCTCCTTTAATGTCAAATGCCTGCTGGTTTTGGCACTGGGATGGGGAGGAGACGTGGGTCCCCTGGGGCATGAATTGACTTGGGCCCTCATTTGGGCTGCACCCTTGGGCGGCTTCCAGATTTTACCAGATCTCAACCAGTTAAGGCCTGTGGGGCAAGGCCAGCCCCAAGCACACACTGACTCTGCCCTACTTTATGTTCTTTTTGAAGTGGATGTTGTCTTATTGTGTTAACATTCAATAAAGTGTGGCCCATGGTTAACCCATCTCATCACTCTGGGCTGGGTGGACAATGTCTGACTTCCCAAAAAGATATTTCTCAACGTTTGGATACAATAACTACAATTATCTCAGCAGATGTGGATGTGAGCTTTTCCACCAGCTACCTGCACTTTGCAGCACTTCAAGGTGGAAGAGATCTCATATTACTTGGAAAAAATGTGATATATTTCAGTAGATTTTGTGAAGAATGCTTGCAGACTCATGACTGGTATACCAGAGTGAAAGGTCATTCCTATGTGTCCTCACAACTGATCCACAGTACATTTCTATCCATTTGCACTATATGAATGTCTCATAAAACTGATCCTGTTACCTTCCTTTTTTGAAAAAGGATAAAATATACATAGAGAGAAAAAATTGGCAATGCCATCTAACATCTCGGTTTATCCCTTTCAGATGCTGCTCTTTGTGTCAAGTGTCCAGAAGATCAATATCCAAATGAAAACAAAGACCAATGCGTTCCCAAAACCATATCCTTCCTTTCTTATCAAGAGCCTCTGGGGATTGTTTCAACTGTCTCTACAATCTCTTTTTCTCTCATCACTTGTTTTGTGATGCAAACTTTTCATAAGAATTGGGATACTCCCATCGTCAAAGCAAACAACCAGAGCCTCACTTGCATTCTTCTCATCTCTATTCTTATTTGCTACCTGGCCACTCTATTATTCCTTGGAAAACCCGAGAAGGTGACTTGCCTTTTTCAGCAACCCCTCTTTCTCATTTTCTTCTCTGTTGCTGTTTCTTGTGTGTTGGCAAAAACCATCATTGTGATTTTGGCTTTCATGAGCACCAAGCCAGCCAGCCAAATGAGGAAAGGGCTAGGGAAAAAACTGGGAAACTCTGTTGTTGTTTCTTGTTCTCTTGTTCAGGTGTGCATTTGCATTGCATGGCTATCAACCTCTCCTCCATTCCCTGGTGCTGACATGCACTCTCAGACTGGGGAAATCTTACTGCAGTGCAAGGAGGGGTCGCTCACCATGTTCCACTGTGCTCTCGGCTACCTTGGATTTCTCTCCAGCTTAAGCTTCACGGTGGCTTTTCTAGCTAGAAAACTGCCTGATGCTTTCAACGAAGGCAAGTTCATCACCTTCAGCATGCTGGTGTTTTGCAGTGTTTGGATCTCCTTCATTCCTGCTTACCTGAGCACCACGGGGAAGAACATAGAAGCTGTGGAGATTTTTGCCATCTTAGCCTCTAATACTGGTCTCTTAGCGTGCATCTTTCTTCCTAAATGTTATATAATTATTTTCAGAGCTGATCTCAATTCCAGGATGTGTCTTAAAGAGAAAAAACATTCAAACTGAGTCTCACCAGTTCATGCATTTAATTTTTAGGTTGATTTCCCTGTATTCATCAAAGAATATCTTCAACTAGGTCAATGGTTCCCAAACATTTTGTACTCACATCTTCCTTCATTGTCTGACCACTGGTTGAGGCTTCCCTTTCTCAGAGGGGCCATTTGGGTTCTTTCTCACACCAGGAGCAAGATTGTGACCTCATTACCAGCCATCCCATCTCTTCTCCTTCCCCCCAATATTTCTGAGGGCCCACTTCCTTCCAGGTACAGACATAGGAAGCTCCCAAAGGGACATGTCAAGAATTTCCACTAGGGACCATAGAGATGGGGAGGGCAGAGGCAGGCATATGGCTTCGACTTCCAGATCCTTTAGACATCAAGCTATGCAAGTGAGAGAGGAGCTATTCTTAGAGGTATGACCAACTTCTCTAGCACTTTCAGAGCCCTGTGTCTAAAGGAATAGGAAGTGGAGCCTCTGTGCCTCTCATTGGCTCCTGCACATGAGGTTCTGCTGTGATTGACAGAAGTGACTTGGGCATCCAGCACATACCTCCCCCTTGGAAAGTTTGTTTCATGTGGGAAATCTTATTGTTTACCCTCATGAACAACACAATAGCAACTTTGATTAACATATTTTCACTCTTTCATGTTCAATTTTACATATATATGTTCAATTTTACATATATATTTCTTTTAAATAGTATATATTCATATATTCTGTTATCAATTTGTCTTTTGATCAAATTAAACTTATTACTTTACACATTTAAAACATTTATTTTACTTATAACCCTTTTAATCGATTACCTCAATACAAATTACATTACTTTTTCATTTATTTACTACTTGCCATTAATTTTAGCACGACATTACCTTATATTTCGTCATATGAACATAACCAGAACATTTAATACAGTATTACTTTTAATATTAGTCATTACATGTTTTTCTCCTTTACTCTTCAGTCTTCTGCTCTTTGAGATAACGCGTCCCATTACTTTCTGTTATCCATTGGGTGTTCGAGACCAGGCATCTGCAACCTTATTCTGAGTCTTTCAGTTTGTTGTTTCAGTTTGTTGTTTTTGGATTTTACAGTTCGTAACCTCACATAGAGTTTCAGTCTTTGCAATGTCCAATCGATAATCTCGCCTTCAAGTTGTCAAATAAATGTCTCTCACCTATTCGGTCTTTGTTGATTAGAGTCCCTTGGTGAAGGTTCCCTCTGTCCTCCGCTTGGCACTGCATGGCTCTCGACTCCCCGCGTGACATCTCGATGTTTGGGATGAACCCTCGGATGTATTCCGACATCACAAGGACAGATCCTGACGTCTGCACTCTCCTCCAAGGCTCATCACTCACTGGGCACTTTGATGTCCATCCGACCTCTACTAGTCTCTGTTTCCTAATAAAGCCTTTTTTCTTTATAACTTGTGGAAAGTTTATTAATTGAGGAAAGAACAGGTAGTTTCTTCCCCTTCTCTAGACCATATATGGCTGTGGCTGTATTTTTCTTTGTATTCCTATAGCTTAAGCTTTTCTCCTCATCTATCACTTCACTTATAAGTATTTTTGTTAAGATGGTCTCCTTATGAGTGTAACTACTATCACAGGTTATGTCTCTATTTACTGACAAGTTTCTTTGGAGTGTCTTCTTAATCACTAGGTCTATTTTGGATGCACTAATGTTCTCATCCTGTTCTATCTTTTTATTATTTGTTTTCTTAGTTAGGGGTGTTCCTTGCAGGGTTTTATGAGCTTGTGCAGCTATAGAATGATTAGACTTCTCAGCTTTTCGGTTCTGCCGCAACAAATACATAGATTCTGACTCTGCTAACAACAATTTACACCCCTCTAAAGATCTCAGTTTTACTACTTTATTCTCAGGACAGTATGGTCTTTCCTGGGTCTCATATAAGTTTTTTTTTTCTTTTTCAGGAGCACTTCTTAAGCTAGGCTCTGACACTGTGAAGGACTTTTCCTTAGGTAAAAGGTTTTTGTCTAAGCAGAGTCCCTCAGAGCATTCAGGAGACAATAAAATGGGGTTCTTGACCACTTCCAAACAACCCACCAGGCTAGTGTCCTCCTTCCACTCCTAAAACTATCTTTATTTAGGGTTTTCATAAGCCTATAATCCGCTTCTGAACAGCTATTAATCTGACTTTTCAGGAATCTTTCTCCTGTTCAGCTTCCTCTCCTGCCATGCACAAAGGGTCCAAGACTCGTTGCAGTACAGGACTTTGCTCAGGACACAGGCTCTATAGACCTGGATCTTGGTATATGCCGTCAGCTTCTTATTAAGCCATACTCTCTTTGTGAGTCTAGAGAACATGATAGCTGCTTTGTCAACGCGTTTATCCAGCTCGACATCTAGAGAAAGAGTGTCAGAGATCATTGAGCCAAGGTACACAAAGTCATGAACAACCTCCAATTTTTGAGTGGAGATAGCAATAGAGGGAGGTGAGACCACCTGGCCCATGACTTGTGTTTTCTTCAGGCTGATTGTTAGTCCAAAGTCTTGGCAGGCCTTGCTAAAATGATTCATGAGTTGTTGGAGGTCTTCAGCAGAGTGGGCAACAACAGCTGCATCATCAGCGAAGAGGAAGTCCTGCATGCATTTCAATTAGAATTTGGTCTTCGCTTTCTATCTAGAGAGATTAAAGAGCTTTCCATCTGATCTAGTCTGGAGATAGGCACCTTCTGTTGCAGTTCCAAAGGCCTGTTTCAGCATGACAGCAAAAAAGATTCCAAACAGGGTTGGTGTGAGGAACAGCCTTGTTTTATTCTGCTTTGAATGTCAAAGGGATCTGATGTTGAGCCATCAAAAACTACGGGGCCCTTCATTTCCTCATGAAAGGACCTGATGGTGTTAAGGAGTCGAGGTGGACACCCAATCTTCGGAAGTATTTTAAAAAGGCCATCCCTGCTAACCAAATCAAAGGCCTTTGTGAGATATATGAAAGCCACAAAGAGTGGTCGTTGTTGTTCCCTACATTTCACCTGCAACTGTCTGAGGGAAAAGCCTCCCTGAGTAGACGCTGTCTAGAGGGGTGTGGTAAAAATCAAATAAATAAATAAATCAAATAAATAAATAAATAAAATACCGTGTTGATGGTGGATCTATTAGCTTGAAATCTGCACTGTGATTCTGGATAGATTCTGTCTGCAAGCACCTGGATTCTCTTCAGCACAACATGGGCAAACAGCTTCCCTAAAATGCTGAGAAGAGAGATACCATGGTAGTCATTGCAGTCGCCCCTGTCTCCTTTGTTCTTTATGCAATGTGATGATGTTTGCATCCTTCATGTCCTGTGGTACTCCACCTTCCCTCCAGCAAAGACAAAATACTTCATACAGCTCGGTAGTGATGATCTCTTTACAGCACTTCAGCACTTCAGCAGGGATGTTATCCTTCCCGGGTGCCTTGCCGGAGGTGAAAGAATCCAAGGCCACTTTTATTTCTGCTAAAGTTGGTTCGCTGTCCAACTCTTCCAGGACAGGCAGGCACTCAATGCTATTTAATGCCTCTTCAGTTACTACATTCTCTCTGGAATATACGTAGCTCAGAGTAGTGCTGCACCCAGCGTTCCATCTGCTGTGCTTGGTCCTGGATGATCACGCCTGTAGCAGACTTCAAGGGAGCAGATTTCTTCTGTATTGGACCTAAAGCCTGCTTGATACTGTCATACATTCTCTTGATGTTACCTGTGTCCGCTGCTATCTGTATCTGAGAGTAGAGCTGAAGCCAATAAGCGTTGGAACATCTCCTGGCAGCCTGTTGGACTTGGCTATGAGCAGCTGAAAGAGCCTGCAAGTTGTACTCACTAGGACAGGCTTTGTATGATGCTAGATCTCTTCTCTTATCCTCGATGGCTGGCATCAAGTCCTCCAAATGGGCTTCGACCCAGTCTGTCGTCTTTTTTTGTCTTCTTGGCAAATGTAGACAAGGCAGTGTTATAAATAGCATTCTTGAAATGTTCCCATCATTCAGGTGCATTTGCATCACCCAGGCCTGGAAGGGTTTCCTCAAGCGCTTAGGCAAATTCCTCCACTTTTCTTTGATTGTGAGTCTAGCTGCTGTCAATATGTGGGCTTCCTTCCTTTTTCGTGTGATACAATCTCTTTGTTCACAGTTTTACTCTACTACACACCAGGGAGTGATCAGTATTGCAATCAGAACTCTGGTAACTGCATGTAATAATAATACTAGGAAGGCTAGAACATCTAGTGAAGATCAAATCAAGCTGATGTCAATGCTTTGATCTTGGATGTCTCCAGGAAACTCTGTGTTGAGGCTTTGTGTTCAAGAACATGTTGCTGACACAAAGACCATAATGAAAGCAAAACTCCAGCAAGCGTTGGCCGTTTTCATTCATCTTCCCAATGCCAAAACGTCCTAGACAGATGAGCCAAGAGTTGTGATCAGCACCAACTATAGCATTAAAGTCTCAGAGAATGAACAGCGGCTCTCTCTCAGGGACTTTTTTTTTACAGTAGCTGCCAGATCGTCATAGAATTTGTCTAGCTGCCTAGAGTGGTCTTAACTGACCAGCTAGGCGGGATAAATAAATAAATAGATAGATAGATAGATAGATAGATAGATAGATAGATAGATAGATAGATAGATAGATAGATAGATAGATAGATAGATAGATAGATAGATAAATAAATAAATAAATAAATAAATAAATAAATAAATAAATAAATAAATAAATAAATAAATAAATAAATAAATAAATAAATGCTGTGGATGACAGGGTTGGTGCACATGCACTAATGAGGGTGAGTGGTCCCGCTGATGAGTGGAATTGCAGAGACAGGATTCTTTCACTCCCCACAGTAGGTGGAACAATGGATCTCAGCAGAGTATTTCTGACCGCAAATCCAACACCATATTCCCTGGTCTCATTCAATGATTTTCCCTGCCAGAAGAATGAGAAGTTTTTTTTTCTTTGACAAATCCCATGTCTGGCAATCTCATCTCTTGCAGGGCAACAATGTCCATATGCAGTCTACTCAGTTCCATGTCGATGACAGCTGTCTTGTTCATATAGTCTATTTCCTGCAGGTTGTCAGAAAAGCTAGGGGTCATTGTCTGAACATTCCAGGTGCCCAACTTTAGGGCAGAAGTTTTCTTATGATTGTTGCATGGTGCGGGGTTATCGATCTGCTTGTCGGGTCTCACCCTACCTAGTGAGGTGCAGTGACCTCTCCCACCATCAGAAGTAGCCCCTGGCGTCATGCTCTACACCAATCAAGCAAAGACTTATAACCAGTAACTGCTACTTCACGTGTTATTTCAAAACTGTACGCAAAGCTGGAGTGTCCTCTCCAGAGCAAAGCCTGGGCAAAATAATATGGAGGATAGGCTGTTACCCAAGCAGCAAATCCACCCTCTCCATGTCACTGAAATAGTCCAATGGAAAGGCAAGAGCCAATGCAACTGGTTCCAGCAACGTCGCAGGAGTTGCCAGAACAACACAAACTGCCTCCGGGACTCCAGCTCTGGATTTTGCTTTAAGGGTATTGCCTGAAGCTTTTTCCATCAGTGGATGTAGCCACAATATATAATCTCAAAAATATATAATCTTATAAATGGAAGATATTGTGGAACACTGCTACATTTATCAAAAACAGTTTCATTCAGCCACTAACAATGGCCCAGCATAGGAAGAGCTAAGATTCAGAACCACAATCAGCAGTGTTCCTTCATTTGAAGGATAAATGACACTCATTTGATGACCAAGAGGTACTCATTTTGGACCCAGAAGAAAGATGGTTTGAGAGGGAGGTCAGGGAGGCCATAGATGTGGATATAGAAAATCCCTCACTAACCAGGGGTGGAGACCTCAGAGACAATCTGTCTCCTTGTTATCATCCTGCCCTTTCACCTGTCCCCAGAAAGATTAGGACCAAACACACTAGAAAGACCACTGTTTACAGCTGTTAACGACCCATGGCAATGGGTGGAGAAGGACTGCAGAGGTGGGACTTTCACTCACTCACCCCCTCCATTGCACATCTAATGAGCCTATTCAGATCAGAGGGAAGTGAAACCAATGTGGAGGAATTATCAGGAGTCTCCTACCAATCTCCTAAGACTGAAGAAGCTACTTGGATGAGTAATGAAATGCTTCAATCCAATAGGAAAGAAGTCCAGTTGCCATGACTCGACTTCTAGAGTCCATATCAGAAAGGGAATCTGTAATGTGTCAAAAGTGTCACACATATGGAGCCATATGATTGATACTGGCAAAGATTGTATAGGGTTGAACAACTGGTGCAAATGGAGATATCAGTGTCTGAATATATGTTAATTAAGCTGAGGTTATCTTCTCATCTTTGAGATCACCTTGAGTATCATTCAGTGTCCTAACTTTGGCTTCAAATGACAATGTGGCAGGTATAACGAGAATATGGCATGATGGCATGTGAATTAATCTAACATTTTGTTTGAGCATCTCCTACCCGATAGGGATACCACAGGGAACCTGGAGAAACCCTTGACATGCCTGAATGTTACTTTTCATTTCCCTATTTCGATGTAGCCTGTTAGATGGAAACTTTACCCTTCCTTTTAATATACAAATGGCACAAATATTTCCATCCCAAGGCCACCACCTAAGACATATATGTGACCACTCCACAAACCTGTTAAATTAGGAGAAACATGGCCTCAATAATATTTATATCACAGTTCCAATTAGACTGCAAAACACTTTTGGTTGTTACATGCATAGAAAAGCAATGCCGTCAGGGAGATGTTGAGATTACCTGCAGCATCCTTCAGTCCCCTAGCTCTGGCTGCAAATGCCAAGGTATTGACACTGTAATTATGGAAAGTACTGTTGTTGCATTCATTTTTATGGAGTGAAAAAATAATATCTACTGTACGTAGACTAAAATGTTGAAAAATAAATTTGGAACTCAAGGTGTTGGTTGCAATGTGATGCTCAGAACTCGGAGTCATCGCTTGTCCCTGCTTTAAGCATGCTCAGGAATGTTGTGGTGCAGTTGTGAGATGTTTAGGTGTACATTAAAATGTGAATGCTTGTTATTATGGATGTGTTTGCATCTACAGCTCCCTGTTCTTGTATGCGAAGAACTGAGAGGAAACTGCAGTCTTTCTAGAACAATTCAAGATAATTTTTATACACCTGGAGATATAATTTTGGGTGGCAATCTTCCTCTAATACAATCTTTTATGTATTTGTCCAATTTTACGCGTATTCCAGAAGTGACTCATTCTGGTTCTCTGTAAGTTACTTATTTTTCTTTTTACTGCCAAAAACAATAATGATAAAAATTAAACGGGAAATCAGAATTTAGGGGAAAATTGGATAGTTTCCATGTCTGTATGTGAAAAAGGCATAAGACAGAAGGAATGAGCAATTCTATTGGAGCTGCTGGTTGCATTTTTTGAGCTTAGACCCAGGAAATTATTTTGGAAATATGTATCCCCTTGCTTCAGAAAATGCTAACTCTTGTTCTTTTAAACACATAGAAATAGATATCTGGAACCATGTGATAAAATAAGCTCTGAAAGAACCAAGTAATAAATAAAAATAATTAAGCAGAAGCTTAGGGTGAAAGTCTATACCGTTCATTAATAACTTTCAGTCAAAATCTGAGAAGCTTAACCTTCAAATGAGCCAAAGTGGAAGACTTGGCTTGGAAAAAAGCAAATATTTAGTGTTGTCAAAAAACTTTACAAGTGTCAGGTTCTAGTTATTGCTCAAATGCTTTTTCAACTGGCATATAGACCGTACAGAGAAAAATACGAATCACAAGAATATTGTCCTGTCCTTTGACAAAAAGTACTAAAAAGTTCCTGAATCCTACTGAATATGAGTACAATAAATCTTCACAGTTCACTTTGATATAGATCCAAAATATCATCACTGCATAGCTGCCAATCTGAGAAATATTATGCTGGCAAAAAGGTACATGAATGCTATGAGAAGAATTTGTGTTTAGTACAGGGATCTTTTTACAAACGTACCAGAGACCTTCATTTAGATGCCTCAAACGAAATGATGGTTTTGATTTTTATGAATTCTTTTGAGTAAAGTAACCTAGAATTTTCAAAATTTGTCTTTCACAAAGATAGATGCTTTTCGCATATGGGATATCTTTGTTTAACACTTCTACATTATTTTCATGCAGGTATTTCTATAGAAAGTTTATATGCTTGCTAAAGACTATAAAAATTAGCAACTGGAATGTTGTATAGTCTTTTTTTTCTCTACCCTGAGAGGCAGAATAATTATGCTAGGATATTCAGATGGCATTTCTTTTTAAATGCTACGAATGATTTTTGATCTTCATGAAAAATTAATAAACAAAACAAATAAATAAAATAACAAATAAATAAATCTTCTCCCAGGAGGGAAATGTTGATATGTAAGAAACTTTCTCACAAATTACCTCCTTTGTCCTTGGAGCCTATTTCATCAAAAGCCAAAGAAGAGGGTTTAATGTGTGTCATGTGGTCTATAGGTGAGTAGAAATGTTATTCAGGACTTAATATAAATTTACAATAAATGTATTTTGGGTGAGGACTCTGTGGGATCTGGACCCTGTTCTTTCTGGAAACCCAGTAAAAAGTCTGGAATTCTGTTTTTTTTGCCACAGACTTCTGAGAGTCTATCCTTAAAGAAGTCTCTCTCTCCCAACACTTCCTGCTATATACTGAACAAAACTATTTTCATGTGAAAGCAGCATACTTTTCTCTAATGTACTTGGCTATCTCATGTTGGTATCTATCAGAGATTCGACAATTGTTGTACTCACCTGTCATGCTAGTTCAAGACTCATTCAATGGTGTGCTAACAGATATTTCTATGTATCACTGTATATTACAGAATAAAGATCAAACATTATCAGCACTTCCTGTCTATGGTTTTTGCCACTCATGAGATCAACAACAATCCAAGACTCTTGAACAATGTAACTCTAGGAATTCATGTCTATGATAACCTATTTGACACCAAAACAACTTATGAGACTCTCCTGGATCTTCTGTCTGCACAAAAAAAGAATATACCCAATTACAGATGTGATAATAAAAATGTATGGTCTGTGATTGGAGGACTCACAGTACAAAACTCCATCCAGATGTCTGATATCTTAAATAACTATAAGATGCCACAGGTATGCATGTTGTTGCTCATACAAATGTCCTGTTTATTTTCAGCTATTAGTTGCCCGTAATTATAAATTAATGGATAGCGATTTATGTTAGTATGGTTTTTCTTTTCTGCATGTATTAGAAATTCAAAAACCAAAAAGAAGAGTGATTCACAGATTTCATTCAGAGGCCAAAAATTCCAGCAAGAATTAGCCACAGCATCAGTGAGATTGCCTCAGTCATGATGGCTGTTGCATGTCTTGCTGTGCACCTGTTTACATGACTGGCACATTAGCAAGCATGTAACTAACATCTTGTTAATTCTCTACTATCTCCTGCCACAAATAGCACAACATTATCTACCAAAGTGAGAGTTTTGTTCTTTGTTATCCTTTAATGACTGAGCACTGCTTTAGTTGCTTTTCATTTCGCTTCGGAAATTTCTTCAAGATCTAAAAGTGAATATTTTTTTTTCCCACAGCTCATCTATGGTTCCTTTGAAGCTACAATACATGATAACCCAAATTTGCCTTTTTCGTACTGGATGGGACCCAGGGAAACCGCATTTCATCAGACAGGGCTTGTACAGCTACTCTTGCACTTCCAATGGACATGGGTTGGCCTCCTGGTGTCTGAAGATGATAAGGGAGAAAACTTTGCACAGAAATTAGTTCCTCTCTTTGCTAAGAACAACATATGTCTTGCCTTCTTGCAAAGGAATTCAGCAAGTTATTATGATCGCAGTAATCTACCATTTGAAAAAATCAAAAAGTCATTGAAAACTGTTTTTTCTTCTGATGTTAATGTTATTATTGTTAGTATGGACTCACATTTAATCATTATTTTAATGCTTTTCTTGGAAGAAAATGTACCACAAGTAAATTCCTATTTTGGAAAAGTCTGGATAATGCCACCTCAGTGGTATCTTAGTGTTTCACCCACGGGAGATTTATTTGGTAACAAATTTTTACATGGTGCCTTGTCTTTCTCTGCTCAAGCACATATTGTGCCAAAGTTCTGGGATTTTTTGTATGATTCAAAATCTGATAGTACATTAACGCATTTTCTCTGTTTGTTCTGGCAAGCTGCCTTGAAAATGTGCAAGCACTGTAGAGAAGAAAACCTGGAAGAGATTTTTCAAAATGTATTTGACACTGATATGTCCGTTGAGAGCTACAGTGCCTACAATGCTGCCTATGCTGTATCATATGCTTTACATGCAACCCATTTATCTAGAGAAAGAATGTTGCAGGGCAAAAGCATATTGGACCACTCAGGTGCTCACCCATGGCAGGTAAACTCATCCGTCTAATAAAACTGCTTATATCTGATATAAAATCCCACGGGGACTGTGCAAAGACTTTCCATGATCACTTAGATAGGTCAGGGGTGCATGGTATGTTTCATTCTACCGGGTCCCTCCTAGTACTTTTGTGTGGTGTGACTGATGCACTTTCATATACAGAAAAATAAACATACTGTATATGCACACAGAAAGCCCAATGGGTGACTTGATTAGTTTTCACACAGAGGCACTAGCATTATTAGCAAACTAAGAAGAATCCCAGCATTCCTACCTAGAAACACTAGAGTGGAATAAAGTCTGTTTTGAAGTATAAATAGAAAGAATGGTATTTTACCTTCTCTCAGCAATACTCACACAACTGGCTGTTTGGCAAAGGCATTTTTCTACCAAAATTGCAATGGCAAGCTCTAAAGTAAAATAATGACCATTTTGGTTTAAGAGTGAATAGGGTTTTAAAACACAGACTTTTAAGCACTTCCATCCTCACCCTGAACTTTTTGGACAGAACCAACTGGCTACTTTAGGACATAGGGGGCAGTCCATGACAGCAAGGGGCTAGAATCTCTACAAACAGCCTTGGGGTGCTGCATGTGTCCCACAGGCTGAGATAAAACAACAGGCAGAACTGAAGTCATATTGTATAATGGTAACCTCCCAAAATATTGAGGAAATTCTGAAATGATTTCTGTAAATTCCACCTTTACTCTAAACTATTTTCAGAAATCTTAATGGTGAGTAAACATGCTGGGAAATATTGATTATATAATGTATGTTACCATGTCTTCCAAGAGTGAACTTGATAACAAACAGGTTCTCACTAATGTTAGCTTCTTCCTTGGTTCTCATAAACTGATTCCTTATGCATCCTTATGCAAGTATTAAGACAGTTATTAGTAACCCTTCAAATAGTATGGATAATTTTTATCATTTGTGTTGTCCTCTCTCCCAACCTAGCTCCACTCTTTCCTGAAAAACATCCACTTTAACAATGGTGCTGGACAAGAAATAGTGTTTGAGAATAGAGGATTTCCCGTTGGTTATGATATCATCAACTGGGTCACGTTTCCCAATCAAACCTTCATTAAAAACAAGGTTGGAGAGATTTCACTAAGCCATACGTTCTCCATCATGAAGGAAGCCATTGTGTGGCACAGAACATTAGAGCAAGTAAGATTGAATGAGTTATTAATGTATTTAGAATGGGAATAGATATGCTCTCTAGGTCTTGTGTCATTACTTCTGTAGGTAAAGGTTCCCTTGACATTCAGTCCAGTCATGTCTGACTCTAGGGTGCTCATCCCCGTTTCCAAGCTATAGAGCCAGCATTTGTCCGTAGACCGTTTCTGTGGTCACATGGCCAGTGTGACTTAGACACGGAATGTGATTACCTTCCCACCGTGGTGGTACCCATTTATCTACTCACATTTTTCCATGCTTTTTAACTGCTAGGTTGGCAGGAGCTGGGACAAGCGACGGGAGTGAGCTCCCATAGATTTGATCTGAAGACTGCTGGTCTTCTGATTCTGCAGCACAGAGGCTTCTGCAGTTTAACCCACAGTGCCACCACATCCCTTCTATAGACCATTCCATTAATAAGACTTATGTTTCAATAACTACAGATGTTTTTACATGAAGTCAAAGAGGAGGTTACAACATTTACCTTTAGGAGGAGAGAAAAAGACAATGAAAGAGAAGTGAAAAGAAGAGAACAACCTTTAAAATATTAATACAGGAATAAAATGGGAAGGAATCCATGGTTCGAAAGTGGCTTATTTTTTTGGAATGAATTCTTGTCTTCACAGCAGTATTCTTCAGCTACTCAGTAATCCTTACAGTGTCCTTCATATGATCAGAATTGTAAGAGAGGATTCCACCGGCATCTTCTGGTGTTGAGTCCCACCATCTTTTCTGATAATACCAGACAAGAACAGGGTGTGATCCTTTATGAAAAGAGAAGGCTATGTTTTTGACAAGAATACTTATAAAGTTGACAAAGAGGTAGTATCAACCAATATATTTTATGGTTCTTATGATTGATTCAGATATATTCCAACCAATTTACACACCATATAAAAGCACGGGAAAGTTATCTTCCACTAACAAGGTTTCATTTTATAATAAGGAAGAAGTTAGCAAATTTAGCAGCAAATAAGGAATCTGGTCTGACAAATATACATAATCAATGACTAAACAGGATAGCCCTGTAATGTTTTAAGAGGGGATAAATTAAATCATTCCTTATTTGTTCATAAAACTTACAATGTGAAAGCGCATGAGACAAACATTTAGGAGCCCTATTTCTGATTCCTTTATCTATAACCCATTGGATATATACTTAATTTCTCTATTACAAAGGAAGTAAAGGGAGGACTAGATGCCCTATCCATGACACTGAAAGCAAGTCCTGAAGAGATGAAAACAGACATGTTACAAAGTACAATGGGAACTTGAGAATAAACAGCCAAAGAAACAAACAAATAAAATAATCTATGGGACATTGGGCATTACAAATAAAATTGCAGAGTTAACGTTCATATAGATAAAAGCAATCTAAAACCATCTAAAGTCTGACTACATCTCAATTCATTCTGGTCGATCTCTTCAGGGGTCATATTATCATTCTATCAAGTACTGATAGCTCCTGTCTTGAACATCTCACTGTTGGATTCCATCCACAGAAGTGGAGGGATTCTAGGCCTGTGGGTCAACCCCATGGAAGAGCAGAGCTGTGTGTGTTTTTTTAATGTAAAAAACATTTTTAAAATAGATGTAATGCATTTTTTAAAAAGTAAGATTTCTCCTATTCACCTTCCTTTTTAAAAAACCTAGATTCCACCACATTCAAAATGTGTTGAAAGCTGCCATTTTGGATACAGCAAGATAATGCAAGAGGGGAAATCAATCTGCTGCTATAGTTGTACTCCATGCTCAGAAAACATGATTTCTTATCGAATTGGTATGTGACCATAGACAGCGGTTTCATAAGAATATTTGTGTTGGAAATGTTTGTTTTGCACTTTACAAGCATTCCACAGTTGGTCTTTTAAAGCTTCTGTTCCCTTTCTCGATATCTTTAAGTCCAAGGTCAAAAACTGCTTATCTGCATTACTCTACCTTTGTCCAATACTTTAGCGATAAATTTAATAACTGCAGAGGAATCGTTCCTATATAAATCAAAATGGACTAAATTTATTTATTTATTTATTTATTTATTTATTTATTTATTTATTTATTTATTTATTTATTTTAATTTAAATCCCGCCTATCTAGTCGGGTCAGGACCACTCTAGACAGCTAATTATGGTTTCCTTCATATAAAATACAATCAAATCGCAAATATGTTAGGTGAAAAGGACATGAAATCATTAAATAGTTCAAGGCAATAATTATCACAATAAGAGTTTTTTATGCACTTGGGAAACTATATGTTCAATATGATTAGATGAATATCTGTTGGCAAAATATTTTGATCATACCTCTTCTTATTTTTGATTTCCCCAAAAAAATATACATAATTCAAGGCAACAGTCACCAAAATGTGTTTTTATATCTTAGAAGACGTGACGTAATGGATAAGAGTATTTGAACATGAGCACAGTCCAAAGTGGTGTTCGTAGGTAATACATGTTGACTACTGCCTCTTCCTGTTACTGACTCTGTGAAAGAGCATTAGGCAAAAATGTGTGCAGCTGCCAGGTATCAAAATATTCTGGAATGCAAGAAAACATCTGACTTCAAAGAAGGGCTCCTTTTACAGTTGCTTTTGCAGCTGAGGGAGCTTATTGCCCGCCCACTTGGGTGAGGTGCATGCAGGACAGCACACAAAGTGGGGTGATGGAGCGAGGGTTAAGGTGAGCCCTTAAAAGGCTGCCTGCCCATACCACCATACATTTTCACTGCAGCATTGGCCTCCTCACCTACCCTTTGTTAGGAGTGAGCTTCGCTGGTCATTTTGGGCTTGCCCTTGATTGACACTTAGGAGCAGGCATGTTTTCACCCATAGTATTCCCAACCTTTTGTTATTTGATAGTGTGAGTTGTAGATGATATTTTGGTCACACTGGTGGATAGTGGCAGAAGTCATGAGTTTGAAGGTGATTTCAAGTGGGCACCCAATAGGGGTGTGAGTTGTCCCACCTTGAGTGTCAAATGCCTGCTGCTGTTGGTATTGGGATGGGGAGGAGGCGGGGGTCCCCTGGGGCATGAATTGACTTGAGTCCCGAGTCTCATTTGGGCTGCACCCTTGGGCGGCTTCCAGATTTTACCAGATCTCAGACAGTTAAGGCTTGTGTCTGGGAAAGGCCAGTTCCAGGCACACAGCTGACTCAGTCCTACTTTAGGCTCACTTTGAAGCAGATCTTGTGTAATTGTGTTAACATTCAATGAAGTGTGGCCCATGTTTAACCCATCTCCATCACTCTGGGCTGGGTGGGCAATGTCTGACTGCCCAAAAAGGTATTTCTAAACATTTGGATGCAATAACTACAAATATCTCAGCAGATGTGGATGTGAGCTTTTCCACCAGCTACCTGCACTTCGCAGCACTTCAAGGTGGAAGAGATCTCATATTGCTTGGAAAAAGTGTGATATATTTCAGTAGATTTTGTGAAGAATGCTTGCAGACTCATGACTGGTATACCAGAGTGAAAGGTCATTCCTATGTGTCCTCACAACTGATCCACAGTACATTTCGGCCCATCTGCAATATATGTACCTCTCGTAAAACTGATCCTGTTACCTTCCTTTAAAAAAAAAATGAAAAATATACATAGGGAGAAAAAATTGGCAATGTAATCTAACATCTCCGTTTATCCCTTTCAGATGCTGCTCTTTGTGTCAAATGTCCAGAAGATCAATATCCAAATGAAAACAAAGACCAATGCATCCCCAAAACCATATCCTTCCTTTCTTATCAAGAGCCTCTGGGGATCGTTTCAACTGTCTCTACAATCTCTTTTTCTCTGATTACTTGTTTTGTGATGCAAACTTTTCTTAAGAATTGGGATACTCCCATCGTCAAAGCAAACAACCAGAGCCTCACTTGTATTCTTCTCATCTCCATTCTTCTTTGCTACCTGGCCACTCTGTTATTCCTTGGAAAACCCGAGAAGGTGACCTGCCTTCTCCAGCAACCCATCTTTCTCATCTTCTTCTCTGTTGCTGTTTCTTGTGTGTTGGCAAAAACCCTCATTGTGATTTTGGCCTTCATGAGCACCAAGCCAGCCAGCCAAATGAGGAAAGGGCTAGGGAAAAAACTGGGAAACTCTGTTGTTGTTTCTTGTTCTCTTGTTCAGGTGTGCATTTGTATTGCATGGCTATCAACCTCTCCTCCATTCCCTGGTACTGACATGCACTCTCAGACTGGGGAAATCTTACTGCAGTGCAAGGAGGGGTCCCTCACCATGTTCTACTGTGCTCTCGGCTACCTTGGATTTCTCTCCAGCATAAGCTTCACTGTGGCTTTTCTAGCTAGAAAACTGCCTGATGCTTTCAACGAAGGCAAGTTCATCACCTTCAGCATGCTGGTGTTTTGCAGTGTTTGGATCTCCTTCATTCCTGCTTACCTGAGCACCACGGGGAAGAACATAGAAGCTGTGGAGATTTTTGCCATCTTAGCCTCTAATACTGGTCTCTTAGCTTGCATCTTTCTTCCTAAATGTTATATAATTATTTTCAGAGCTGATCTCAACTCCAGGATGTCTCTTAAAGAGAAAAGGAAGCCTTCAACCTGAATCTTGCCAGTTAATGTATTTAATTGTTAGGTTGATTTCCCTGTATTCATTGAAGAATATCTTCATCTAGGCCAGGGGTCTCAAACTCAATTTACCTGGGGGCCACTGGAGGCAGAGTCTGAATGAGGCTGGGCCGCATCAGATTTTCTGCCAAGCAGAGCAAGAGCCCGAGGAAGCCGCTCAGGAGTTTCCTCAGCCCGGCTGGGGCTCTGAGGAGGAGCACGACCCCCTCCGGCTCCTCCTACCACCACCACCAGCAGTAGCAGCAGGACAAAGTAGCGGAGAAGAGAGGGAGCGCCACTGACCGCCTAGCCGGGGGGAGGAGGAGGACACAATATAAAATTTTAAAAAACCCCTCACAGAATCGCCTTCCCAAAGGAGAAAAGCCCCCATTGGTACCCACAAAATTAAACAGAATGTGGTGGGGGGGCCCCAGAGGTGCTTGCGGGCGCACGTGCAGCCACAAGCACACACACATACACAGACACGGAGGTCCGGAAACCTTCCTCTGAAGGCCCCCCTCAGCAAAGGGGCACTCAGCAGCAGCAGCTGCCCCCACCACAACAGAGGAACAAACTTTGTGAGGCGAGCCCAGGCAGCCTCCAGAGCCGAGGTGACTGAAGCAGGATGAAGAGGAGGAGGAGGAGGAGGAGGAAGCACCACCAGGTGCTGAGGTGGCCACTGGCCGGGCTGGTGCTGGGGATGCCAAGAGAGAAAGAGAGCCAAAGAGCCGCTTCCCTGGAAGAGGTGGTGGTGGCAGCTGCTATTGGCTGTGTTGTTGGAGGCGCTCTTCGAGGACAGGCTGGGAGCGAGCTCCACTCTCAAGCATCACTTGGTGGCAGCTCAGGAGGTCGGGGAAAAGGGCTAGCAGTGCGCCTCGATCGCTGGCTCTCTCTCAAGACAGTGCCTCTTGCACGATCCATCCGGAACTGCAGCCTGCCAGCTGGCAGACAGGCAGGCTGGCTGGCAGGCTGCAGTTCTGGATGTCTTCCTTCATTATCTGACCATTGGTTGTGGCTTCCCTTGCTCAGAAGGGCGATCAGGGTTCTCTCTCACACCAGGAGCAGGATCGTGACCTCATTACCAGCCATCCCATCTCCTCTCCTTCCCCCCAATATTCCTGAGGGCCCATCTCCTTCCAGGTACTGACATAGGAAGCTCCCAAGGCTACCTGTCAAGCATTTCCACTAGGGACCATAGAGATGGGGGAAGCAGAGGCAGGAATATGGCTTCCACTTCCAGTTCCTTTGGACATAGAGCTCTGCAAGTGACAGAGGAGCTATTCATAGAGGAACGGCCAACTTCTCTAGCACTTTCAGAGACCTGTGTCTAAAGGAATAGGAAGTGGAGCCTCCGTGCCTTCAAAGCTCTATGTTCTATCCCTTTTCCCATGGTGCTTCTACCTGGGATTCATGGCTTCCCCTGGAGCCATAACAGACAGTTTTGGAACCCCTGATCTAAGCTGATTGATTTGTTGTTAATTTTGAAGGGTGGGCATACTATTTCAATTTAAAATATGCCCTACTATCATTTTCCTAGCATGCAGGAAGAAAGAAGCAAGACATAAACTGGAAATAGCTCACGCCACAATTTATTTTCATTGTTGTGAAGAGGAGGAAGGTGAAATGGAGGATTTCTATGGACTTAGTGGAGGCCTTCCTTTTTTCACTTTTGACTCATTGATTGGCTTCAGCACAATCTGAAGAGATGAGAAATGGTGGAATTACAAAACAGTTGACACTGAACAGTTTTAATGAAAGTTTACCATATATGCCCAACAATGGCATGTTTTTGGATTGCTGTTTCAAACCACCAGCAAATGATGTGGTGAAACTATTCCAGAACTGTACTATTTCAGTTGCCTTTCTTTCCATAGAAAGCTGACATCACTCTCTATTTCCTCTCCATTCACTACCTAATTATTGTGAAGAGGAGAAAAATGTTCCTTACAGGGCACACAATGGGGGTGAACAAAGCTTTTATCAACAGCTCAGCTTCAGAAACCTAAATCAGAATGAACAACTTGTTCCTACAAGCTTAAAGTCAATGAAGGTTGCTTCATAAGTGAAGGTCAACACTTACATACAAAAATGGTGCCATATGATTTCATGGAAAAGGCCTGAAGCCTGCAGACTTAATTTAACAGAGATTGTTTCTACCAAATATGTTACAGTCTTAGTTGTAGATCATCATAATGCACCAGCATTCTGACCTGATATTGTTCTCTGTATATATTATTGTGCTATTCGATATATAATCTCATAAATAGAACATATTGGGGAACACTACTACATTTATTTAAAAAAATAGTGTCATTCAGCAACTAAAAAGGACAATGGCCCAGCATAGAAAGAGCTAAGATTCAGAACCACAATCAGCAGTGTTCCTTCATTTGAAGGATACAGGACACCCATTTGATGACCAAGAGATACTAATTTTGGACCCAGAAGAAAGATGGTTTGAGAGGGAGGTCAGGGAGGCCATAGATGTGGATATAGAAAATCCCTCACTAACCAGGGGTGGAGGCCTCAGAGACAATCTGTCTCCTATTTATCATCCTGCCCTTTCATTTGTCCCTAGAAAGATTAGGAACACACACACTAGAAAGACCACTGTTTACAGCTGTTAACGACCCATGACAATGGGTGGAGAAGGACTGCAGAGATGGGACTTTCACTCACTCACCCCCTCCATTGGCCATCTAAAGAGCCTATTCAGACCAGGGGGAAGTGAAACCAATGTGGAGGAATTATCAGGAGTCTCCTACCAAATCTCCTCAGACTGAAGAAGCTACTTGGATGAGTAATGAAACATTCCAACCTAACAGGAAAGAAGTTAAGTTGCCATGACTTCTGGTCTAGATTCCATATCAAAAAGGGAATATGTAATGTGTCAAGAGTGTCACACATTTGCAGCCATATGATTCATACTGGCAATGATTATATAGGGTTGGACCATTGGTGCAAATTGAGATATCAGTGTCTTAATATATGTTAATTAAGCTGAGGTTATCTTTTCGTCTTTGAGATCACCTTGAGTATCATTCAGTGTCCAAAGTTTGGCTTCGAATGACAATGTGGCAGGTATAAAGAGAACATGGCATGATGCCATGTGTATTAATTTAACATTTTGTCTGAGCATCTCCAACCACAGGGATCGTGGAGAAAGCCTTCCCATGCCTGAATGTTACTTTTCATTTCCCTATTTCCATGTACAGTGGGGTCTTGACTTAAGAATGGCTCTCATAGGAAAATATTGACTTGACTTAAGTACTTAGATTTGAGTTAAGAACTGAAAAAAACCCGCGTGGGAGGCAGGGAAAGTGCAAAAAGTGAACTTTCAGTTAACTGTTGGCCAGTGAAAAGGGTGCCTGTCTGCTTCCTCACTCCTCCCAGTGTTTAGAGAGTGGATTGGGAGACAGTCTTCAGACTGCCTGGTACTGTACTGCCTGGACTGTATTTTCCCTGGCTTCCCTGAACCTTTCTTGACCTAAGAAAAAAAGAAACAAAATATCCCCCTCTAGTGGTCGAAGGCGGAATAGCAGCTTCCCATTAGTTTCTATGGACGGAAAAGAGCAGATACGGATCAAATGGTTTTCAATGCATTCCTATGGGAAATGCAGATTTGACTTGAGAACTTTTTGACTTGAGAACCGCCTTCCAATACGGATTAAGTTCTCCAGTCAAGACCCCACTGTAGCCTGTTAGATGGAAACTTTACCCTTCCTTTTAATATAGAATTGGCATATATATTTCCATCCCAAGGCCACCACCTAAGACACAAACAGAAATTGGCCCATCAGTTCTTGCGGCTCCTCCAGTGCTTTCCAGTGTTGTACTAAATGAACTACTGAAGATGTGCCCTATATTCCCACATAACTAGATTCATTATGTTATTGATCATGTGTCGATTGTCCATTGTTAGATTTCATTTTACATATCTCATTTAAATGTATTGTTTAGTTATGTGATTTATATTTTTGTTCTTACTTATTTATTTAAATAAATAAATAAATAAATAAATAAATAAATAAATAAATAAATAAATAAATAAATAAATAAATAAATAAATAAATAAATAAATAAATAAATAAATAAATAAATTTTCCATGGTCACATCTTTTCTCATAAGAAGCCTGCACAAATAAAAACAGGGACCTTTTTTGAGAAAAAGAAACGAATGAACAGCCCGAGTCATTCTAAGTTCTGATGGTAGCAGTGAAAATACCAATAAAATGTTACAAGGCTATCTTTTACCTCATTATTAGACAAACAAGAATTCATCCAAAAATTCATTCCACACCAAAATTATGCATATGTGACCATTCCACAAACCTGTTAAACTAGGAGAAACATGGCCTCAATAATAATTATACCACAGTTCAAAATAGACTGCAAAACATTTTTTGTTGTTACATGCATAGAAAAGCAATGCCGCCAGGGAGATGTTGAGATTACCTGCAGCGTCCTTCAGTCCCCTAGCTCTGGCTGCAAATGCCAAGGTATTGACACTGTAATTATTGAAAGTACTGTTGTTCCATTCGTTTTTACGGAGTGAAAAAATAATATCTACTGTATGTAGATTAAAATGCTGAAGAATAAATTTGGAACTCAGTGAATTGATTGCAATGTGACCTTCAGAACTGGGAGTGTAGTTTGAAAGTGGGAGAAGGCAAAATTGAAGGCCAACTTGGCCATCTACTGTGCCTGTTTTAAGCATGCTCAGGAATGTTGTGGTGCAGTTGTGACATGTGTAGGTGTACATTAAAATGTGAATGCTTGTTATTATGGTTGTGGATGTATCTACAGCTCCCTGTTCTTGTATGCGAAGACCTGAGAAGAAACTGCAGTCTTTCTAGAACAATTAAAGACAATTTTTATAGACCTGGAGATGTAATTTTGGGTGGCAATCTTCCTCTAATAAAACCTTTTACGTATTTGTTCAATTTTACCCATATTCCAGATGTGGCTCATCATGGTTCTCTGTAAGTTACTTACTTTTCTTTTTACTGGCAACAACATTTATAATAAATACTAAATGGGAAATGAAAATTTAGGGGAAGACTGGATAGTTTCCATTTCTGAATGTGAAAAATTTCTCAAAGGCATAAGACAGAAGGAACGAGCAATTCTATTGGAGCTGCTGTTTGCATTTTTTAAGCTTAGACCCAGGAAATTATTTTGGAAATTTATATCCACTTGCTTCAGAAAATGCTAACTCTTATTCTTTTAAACATATAGAAATAGATATCTGGAACCATGTGATAAGCTCTGAAAGAAACAAATAATAAATAAAAATAATTAGGCAGAAGCTTAGGGTGAAAGTCTATTTCGTTCATTAATAACTTTCAGTCAACATCTGAGAAGCTTAACCTTCAAATTAAGCACAATGGAAGACTTCCCTTGAAATGAGCAAATATTTAGTATTGTCAAAAACTTTGCAAATGCCAGGTTCTAGTGATTGCTCAAATGCTTTTTCAACTGGCATATAGACCGTGCAGAGAAAAATATGAATCACAAGAATGTAGTGCTGTCCTTTGACTAAAAATACTAAAAAGTTCATGAATCTTCTCAGTTCACTTTGATATAGATTCAAAATACCATCACTGCATAGCTGCCAGCAAAATGTAATCTCAGTTTACTTATATTTTCTATTAGAAAAAAATAGCCTATACAAACTAACAGAACCAGATGAAGCAGAAGAGCACAGAAGCAGAAGGAGGGTGGGCATTGATATCTGAGAAATTTATGTTTAGTACAGGGCTCTGACAAAATGAAACTTTTTATAAGTGTATCAGAGACTTTCATTTAGATGCCTCAAGCGAAATGATGATTTTTATTTTTATGAATTCTTTTGAGTAAAGTAACCTAGAATTTTCAAAATTTGTCTTTCACAAAGATAGATGATTTTCGAATATGGGATATCTTTGTTTAAAACTTCCATATTATTTAAATGCAGGTATTTCTATAGAAAGTATATATGCTTGCTAAATAATAGACTTAAAAAATTAGCAACTAGAATGGTGTATAGTCTTTTTTTTTCTCTACCCCGAAAGGCAGAATAATTATGCTAGGATATTCAGATGACATTTCTTTTTAAATGGTATGAATGATTTTTGACTTTCATGAAAAGTAAATAAATAAATAAATAAATAAATAAATAAATAAATAAATAAATAAATAAATAAATAAATAAATAAAAAATTTCCCCAGGAGGAAAATGTTGATATGTATGAAAATTTCTCACAAATTCTCTCCTTTGTCCTTGGAGCCTATTTCATCAGAAGCCAAAGAAAGTTTAATGTGTGTTATGTGGTCTAAATTCTGTTATTCAGAATTTTAAGTAAATATACAGTAAATGTATTTTTGGTGAGATTCTGTGGGATCTGGGCCCTGTTCTTTCTGGGAACCCACCAGAAAGGCTGGAATTCTGTTTTTTTGCCACAGACTTCTGAGAGTTTATCCTTAAACAAAGAAGTCTCTCCCACAACACTTCCTGCTGTATACTGAACAAAACTATTCTCATGTGAAAGTAGCATACTTTTTTCTAATGTACTTGGCTTTCTCATGTTGGTATCTATCAGAGATTCGACAGTTGTTGTATTCACCTGTTATGCTAATTCAAGACTCATTCAATAGTGTGCTAACAGATATTTTTATGTATCACTGTTTGTTACAGAATAAAGGTCAAACATTATCAGCACTTCCTGTCTATGGTTTTTGCCATTCATGAGATCAACAACAATCCAAGAATCTTGAACAATGTAACTCTAGGAATTCATGTCTATGATAACCTATTTGACACCAAAACAACTTATGAGACTCTCCTGGATCTTCTGTCTGCACAAAAAAAGAATATACCCAACTACAGATGTGATAATAAAAATGCATGGTCTGTGATCGGAGGACTCACAGTACAAAACTCCATCCAGATGGCTGATATCTTAAATAACTATAAGATACCACAGGTATGCACGTTGTTGCTAGTACAGATATTGTTTATGTTTATGTTTAGCTATTAGTTGCCCCTAATTATAGATTAATGGACAATGATTATTGTTAGTATGGTTTTTCTTATCCATTTGTGCTTTCTTCTGCAAAATGGTAGAAAAATAAGGTAAATAAGGAGATTTTTCAAAGCAGTAATGACTATGATCTTTTTCTGCATTTATTACAAATTCGAAACCAAAAAGAAGAGTGATTCACAGATTTCATTCAGAGGCCAAACCTCAAGCAGGAATTTGACACGGGATCAGTGAGATTGCCTCAGTCATGATGGCTGTTGTGTGTCTTCCTGTGCAGATGTTTACATGACTGACACATGAGCAAGCATGTAACTACGATCTTCTTAATTCTTTACAATCTCATGCCACAACTTGCCCAACATCACTTACTGAACTGAGGGTTTTGTACTTCGTTATCCTTTAATGGCTGAGCACTGCTTTAGTTCCTTTCCCTTTTGCTTTAGAAACTATTATTTCTTCAAGATTTAAAAATGAATATTTTCCTCCACAGCTCATCTATGGTTCCTTTGAAGCTACAATACATGATAACCCAAATTTGTCTTTTTCGTACTGGATGGGACCCAGGGAAACCGCATTTCATCAGTCGGGGCTTGTACAGCTACTCTTGCACTTCCAATGGACATGGGTTGGCCTCCTGGTGTCTGAAGATGATAAGGGAGAAAACTTTGCACAGAAAGTAGTTCCTCTGTTTGCTCAGAACAACATATGTCTTGCCTTCTTGGAAAGGAATTCAGCACCTTATTGTGATTATAGTAATCTACCTTTTGAAAAAATCAAAAAGTCATTGAAAACTCTTTTTTCATCTGATGCTAATGTTGTTATTGTTAGTATGGACTCACATCTAATCAATATTTTAATGCTTTTCTTGGAAGAAAATGAACCACAAGTAAATTCCTATTTTGGAAAAGTCTGGATAATGCCACCTCAGTGGTACCTTACTGTTTCAATCACGGGAAATGTATTTGGTAAAAAATTTTTACATGGTGCCTTGTCTTTCTCTGCTCAAGCACATATTGTGCCAAAGTTCTGGGATTTTTTGTATGATTCAAAATTTGATAGTGCATTAACACATTTTCTCTGTTTGTTCTGGCAAGCTATCTTGAAAATGTGCAAGTACTGTAGAAAAGAAAACCTGGAAGAGCTTTCTCCAAATGTATTTCGCACTGCTATGTCCGTTGAGAGCTACAGTGCCTACAATGCTGTCTATGCTTTTTCGTATGCTTTACATGCAACCCACTTATCTAGAGAAAGAATGTTGCAGGGCAAAAGCAAATTTGACCATTCAAATGTTCCCCCCTGGCAGGTAATCTCATCTGTCTAATAAAACTGTTTGTATCTGATATAAAATCCTATGGGGACTGTGCAAAGATTTTCCCTGATCAATTAGATAGGTCGGGGTGCACAGCATGTTTCATCCTGCCAGGTCACTCCTAGTACTTTTGCGTGGTGTGACAGCTGCACCTCCATATGCAGAAAAATAAAAGTATATGCACATGGAAAGCCCAGTGGGTGACTTGATCAGTTTTTAACATAGAGGCACCTTAAAGAATTCAAGCATTCCTACATAGAAACACTAGAGTGTAATAAAGTCTTATTTGAAGTATGAATAGAACGGATGATAAATTACTTTCTCTCAGCAATAATCAAACCACTGACTGCTTTGACAAAGGCATTTTTCTACCAAAATAGCAATGGCAAGCTCTAAGGCATCATACTGACCCTTTAGGTTTAAGAGTGAATAGGGCTGTAGCAGGAATAATCCCTTTTAAGAAGGAAAAAAAGGCCTTAATTGAAATTCAGACCTTGGAAGGACAGGTTTGTCTGAAAAGGGTAATACAAATTTTAAAACACAGACTTTTAAGCACTTCCATCCTCACCCTGAACTTTTGGACAGAACCAATTGCCTACTGCAGGACATCGGGGGCAGTCCATGACAGCAAGGGGCTAGAATCTCTACAAACAGCCTTGGGGTGCTGCATGTGTCCCATGGGCTGAGATAAAACAACTGGCCGAACTGAAGTCATATTGTATAATGGTAAGCTCCCAAAACATTGAGGAAATTCTGAAATACTTGATTTCTGTAAATACTACCTTTACTCTAATGTATTTTCAGAAATCTTAATGGTGAGTGAACATGCTGGGAAATGTCTTTGATTATGTAATGTCTGTTACCATGTCTTCCAAGTGCGAACTTGATAACAAACAGGTTCTCACTAATGTTAGCTTCTTCCTTTGTTCTCATAAACTGATTCCTTATATATCCTTAGGCAAGTATTAAGTCACTTAGTTATTAGTAAGCATTCAAATAGTATAGATTATATTTATCATCTGTGTTGTACTCTCTCCCAACCTAGCTCCACTCTTTCCTGAAAAACATCCACTTTAACAATGGTGCTGGAGAAGAAATAGTGTTTGAGAATAGAGGATTTCCCATTGGCTATGATATCATCAACTGGGTCACTTTTCCCAATCAAACCTTTGTTAAAAACAAGGTTGGAGAGATTTCACCAAGCCATACATTCTCCATCATGGAGGAAGCCATTGTGTGGCAAAGAACTTTGGAGCAGGTAGGAATGAATGAGTTGTTAATGTGTTTAAGATGGGAATGGTAGGTCTTCTGTCATTACTTCTGTAGACCATTCCATTAATAAGATTGATGTTTCAATAATTACAGCTGTTTTTGCATGAAGTCAAAGAGGAGATTACATTTACCATCAAGAGAGGAGAAAAAGAGAAGTAAGGGAAAGAGAAGTGAAAAGAAAACAACAACCTTTAAAACATTAATACAGGACCCAAGCTGAAACTGTTGTTTGAGATATGTTATGCCATTTTTAAAAAAGATTTTTTAAAAAATATTTCACTAACAGATGATTTTTGAATAATTTTTAAAATGAAAAAAAATGAAAGGAATAATTATATCAGGTTAAATATTTTTATTTTCCCCTCAAGTATCATGAATTAGCAACTAGAACCGGGAATAAAATGGGAAGGAATCCATGCTTAAAAAGTGGGTTCTTTTTTGGAATGAATTCCTGTCTTCACAACAGTATTGTTCAGCTACTCAGTAATCCTTACAGTGTCCTTCATATGATCAGAATTGCAAGAGAGGATTCCACCGGCATCTTCTGGTGTTGAGTCCCACCATCTTTTCTGATAATACCAGACAAGAACAGGGTGTGATCCTGCATGAAAGAGAAGGCTATATTTTTGACAAGAATACTTACAAAGTTAACAAGGAGGGAGTATCAACCAATATGTTTTATGGTTCTTATGATTGGTTCAGTTATATGGCAACCAATTTACACCATATAAAAACACAGGAAAGATATCCAGTAAGAAGGATTCATTTTATGATGAGGAAGAAATTAGCCACTTTAGCAGCAAAATAAGGAATCTGGTCTGACAGATAATACATAACCAATGACTTACCAGGATAGCCCTGTAATTTTTTAAAAAGGGGGTCAATTAAATCATTCTTTATTTGTTCATAAAACTGACAATGTGAAAGAGAATGAGACAAAAATTTAGAAGCCCTATAACGGTAACTTGAGAATAAACAGTCAAAGAAACAAACAAATAAAATAATCACCACAAGTTGACAAGGAGGTAGTATCAACCAATAAGTCTTATGATTCTTATGATTGGTTCAAACATATGGCAACCAATTTACACACCATATAAAAGCACAGGGAAGTTATCAAGCATTTTCCTGTAACAAAGTTTCATTTTATGATGAGGAAGAAGTTAGCAACATTAGCTGGTCTGACAGATAATACATAACCAATGACTTACCAGGATAGCCCGGTAATGTTTTTAAGAAGGGGTTTTTTTTAAGAGGGGATAAATTAAATCATTCTTTATTTGTTCATAAAACTGACAATGTGAAAGGGCATGAGACAAAAATTTAGAAGCCCTATTTCTGATCCCTTTATCTATAACCCATTGGATATATAATTAGTTTCTCTATTACAAAGAAAGTAAATGGAGGACTAGATGCCCTGGCCCTATCCATGACACTGAAAGTAAGGCCTGAAGAGATGAAGACAGACATGTTACATAGTACAATGGTAACTTGAGAATAAACAGCCAAAGAAACAAACAAAATAATCACAACAATAACATGTGTATTACAAAAGCAGAATGGAAATAAAATTTCAGAGTTAAAGTTCTTATAGATAAAAGCAATCTAAATCCTTCTAAAGTCTGACTACGACTTAGTTCATGAGAGTAAGTGAAAAAGATTCTGGTCAATCTCTTCCGAGCTCATATTAACGTATCATTCTATCAAGCACTGACAGCCCCTGTCTTGAACATCCCACTGTTGGATTCCATGTCCTTCCACAGAAGTGGAGGGATTCTAGGCCTGTGGGTCAACCCCATGAGAGAGCAGAGCTGTGTGTGTATTTTTAATGTAAAGAACATTTTAGAAACAGAAGTATTGCATTTTTTTAAAAAAATAATATTTCTCCTATTCACCTTCCTTTTTAAAAACTTAGATGCCACCACATTCAAAATGTGTCGAAAGCTGCCATTTTGGATACAGCAAGATAATGCAAGAGGGGAACTCAATTTGCTGCTATAGTTGTACTCCATGCTCAGGAAACATGATTTCTTATCAAATTGGTATGTGACCATAGACAGGGGTTTCATAAGAATATTTGTGTTGTAAATGTTTGTTTTGCATTTTACAACCATTCCACAGTTGGTCTTTTAAACCTTATGTTCCCTTTCTCAATATCTGTTGGCAAAATACCTCTTTGTATTTTTGATTCCCCCCCCCCAAATATACATAATTCAAGACAACAGTCACCAAAAATGTGTTTTTATATATTAGAAGAGGTGACATAACAGATAAGATTATTTGAACATGAGCAAAGTCCACAATGCTTTTTGTAGGTAATACATGTTGACTTCAACCTCTTCCCATTACTGACTCTGTGAAACACATTAAGCAGAAATGTACACAGCTGCCAGGTATCAAAATATTCTGGAATGTAAGAAAACATCTGACTTCAAAGAAAGGCTCCTTTTGCAGCTGCTTTTGCAACTGAGCGAGCTTATTGCCCACCCACTTAGGTGAGGTGCATGCAGGACAGTACACAAAGTGGTGTGATGGGGCTAGGGTTAGGGTGAGCCCTTAAAAGGCTGCCTGCCCATGCCATCATCCCTTTTCGTTGGAGCATTGGCCCACTCAACCACCCTTTGTTAGGAGTGAGCTTCGCTGGTCATTTTCGGGCCAGATGGGAACTTTGGGTCTGCCCTTGATAGACACTTAGGAGCAGGCTTGTTTTCACCCATCCCAATCTTAACCTTTTGTTATTTGATAGGGTGAGGTGTAGATTATATTATGGTCACACTGGTGGATAGTGGCAGAAGTCATTAGTTTGAAGTTGAGTTCAAATGGGCACCCAATAGGGGTGTGAGTCATCCCTCCTTTAGTGTCAAATGCCTGCTGGTTCTGGCACTGGGATGGGGAGGAGGTGGGGGTGCCCTGGGGCATGAATCAACTTGAGTCCTGAGTCTCATTTGGGATGCACCCTTGGGGGGGTTTTCCAGATTTTACTAGATCTCAGCCAGTTAAGACTTGTGTCTGGGACATGGCCAGCCCCAGGCACACAGCTGACTCCACCCTATTTTAGGCTCATTTTGAAGTGGATGTTGTCTTATTGTGTTAACATTCAATAAAGTGTGGCCCATGTTTATCCCATCTCATCACTCTGGGCTGGGTCGGCAATGTCTGACTTCCCAAAAAGGCATTTCTCAACATTTTGATGCAATAACTACAATTATCTCAGCAGAGGTGGATGTGAGCTTTTCCACCAGCACTTTGCAGCACTTCATATTGCTTGGGAAAAGTGTGATATATGTCAGCAGATTTTGTCAACAATGCTTGTAGACTCATGACTGGTATACCAGAGTGAAAGCTCATTCCTATGTGTCCTCACAACTGATCCACAGTGCATTTCTATCCATCTAGAATATATGTACCTCTCATAAAACTGATCCTGTTACCTTCCTTTTTTGAAAAAGGAAAAATATACGTAGAAAGAAATAATTGGCAATGCCATCTAACATCTCAGTTTATCCCTTTCAGATGCTGCTCTTTGTGTCAAGTGTCCAGAAGATCAATATCCAAATGAAAACAAAGACCAATGCGTTCCCAAAACCATATCCTTCCTTTTTTATCAAGAGCCTCTGGGGATTGTTTCAACTGTCTCTACAATCTCTCTTTTTCTGATCACTTGTTTCGTGATCCAAACTTTTCGTAAGAATTGGGATACTCCCATCGTCAAAGCAAACAACCAGAGCCTCACTTGCATCCTTCTCATCTCTATTCTTCTTTGCTACCTGGCCACCCTATTATTCCTTGGAAAACCCGAGAAGGTGACCTGCCTTCTCCAGCAACCCCTCTTTCTCATCTTCTTCTCTGTTGCTGTTTCATGTGTGTTCGCAAAAACCATCATTGTGATTTTGGCCTTCATGAGCACCAAGCCAGCCAGCCAAATGAGGAAAGGGCTAGGGAAAATACTGGGAAACTCTGTTGTTGTTTCTTGTTCTCTTGTTCAGGTGTGCATTTGCATTGCATGGCTATCAACCTCTCCTCCATTCCCTGGTGCTGACATGCACTCTCAGACTGGGGAAATCTTACTGCAATGCAAGGAGGGGTCCCTCACCATGTTCCACTGTGCCCTCGGCTACCTTGGATTTCTCTCCAGTATAAGCTTCACTGTGGCTTTTCTAGCTAGAAAACTGCCTGATGCTTTCAACGAAGGCAAGTTCATCACCTTCAGCATGCTGGTTTTTTGCAGTGTTTGGATCTCCTTCATTCCTGCTTACCTGAGCACCACAGGGAAGAACATAGTGGCTGTGGAGATTTTTGCGATCTTAGCCTCTAATACTGGTCTCTTAGCGTGCATCTTTCTTCCTAAATGTTATATAATTATTTTCAGAGCTGATCTCAATTCCAGGATGTGTCTTAAAGAGAAAAGGCATTCAAACTGAGTCTCGCCAGTTAATGCATTTAATTTTTAGTTTGATTTCCCTGTATTCATCGAAGAATATCTTCAACTAGGCCAATGGTTCCCAAACATTTTGTACTCACATCTTCCTTCATTATCTGACCACTGGTTGTCGCTTCCCTTGCTCAAAGGGGCCATTTGGGTTCTCTCTCACACCAGGAAGAAGATTGTGACCTCATTCCCAGCCAACCCATCTCTTCTCCTTCCCCTCAATATTTCTGAGGGCCCACCTCCGTCCAGGTACAGACATAGGAAGCTCCCAAAGGGACATGTCAAGAATTTCCACTAGGGACCATAGAGATCAAGCTATGCAAGTGAGAGAGGAGCTATTCTTAAAGGTATGACCAACTTCTCTAGTACTTTCAGAGCCCTGTGTCTAAAAGGAACAAGAAGTGGAGCCTCTGTGCCTTCAAAGCTCTATGTTCTATTCATGGCGCTTCCACCTGGGATTCATGGCTTCCCCTGGAGCCATGGCAGACAGTTTTGGAATGCCTGATCTAAGCTGATTAATTTGTTGTTAAGTTTGAAGGGTGGGTCTACCATTCCAATTTAAAATATGCCCTACTATCATTTTCTTAGGATGGAGGAAGAAAGAGGCAAGACATAAATTGGAAATAGCTCACGCCACAATTTATTTTCATTGTTGTGAAGAGGAGGAAGGTGAAATGGAGGATTTCTATGGACTTCATGGAGGCCTTTCATTTTCCACTGTTGACTCATTGATTGGCTTCAGCACAATCTGAAGAGATGAGAAATACTGGAATTACAAAACAGTTGACACTGAACAGTTTTAATGAAAGTTTGCCATATGTGCCCAACAATGGCATCTTTTTGGATGGCTATTTCAAACCACCAGCAAATGATGTGGTGAAACCATTCCTGAACTATACCATTTCAGTTGCCTTTCTTTCCATAGAAAGCTGACGTCACCCTCTATTTCCTCTCAGTTAGCTACCTAATTATTGTGAAGAAGAGAAAAATGTTCCTTACAGTGCACACAATGGGGGTGACCAAAGCTTTTATCAACAGCTCAGCTTCAGAAACCTAAATCAGAATGAACATCTTGTTCCTACAAGCTTAAAGTCAATGAAGGTTAATTTGTGTTCCTATAGCTTAAGCTTCTCTCCTCATCTATCACTTCACTTATAAGTATTTTTGTTAAGATGGTCTCCCTATGAGTGTAACTACTATCACAGGTTATGTCTCTATTTACTGACAAGTTTCTTTGGAGTGTCTTCTTAATCACTAGGTCTATTTTGGATGCACTAATGTTCTCATCCTGTTCTATCTTTTTATTATTTTTTTTCTTAGTTAGGGGTGTTCCTTGCAGGGTTTTATGACCTTGTGCAGCTATAGAATGATTAGACTTCTCAGCTTTTCGGTTCTGCCACAACAAATACATAGATTCTGACTCTGCTAACAACGATTTACTCCCCTCTAAAGATCTCAGTTTCACTACTTTATCCTCAGGACAGTATGGTCTTTCCTGGGTCTCATATAAGTTTTTTTTTTCTTTTTCAGGAGCACTTCTTAAGCTAAGGCTCTGACACTGTGAAGGACGTTTCCTTATGTAAAAGGTTCTTGTCTAGGCAGAGTCCCTCAGAGCATTCAGGAGACAATAAAGTGGGGTTCTTGACCACTTCCAAACAACCCACCAGGCTAGTGTCCTCCTTCCACTCCTGAGTAAAACTATCTTTATTTAGGGTTTTCATAAGCCTATAATCCGCTTCTGAACAGCTATTAATCTGACTTTTCAGGAATCTTTCTCCTGTTCAGCTTCCTCTCCTGCCATGCACAAAGGGTCCAAGACTCGTTGCAGTACAGGAGTGTGCTCAGGACACAGGCTCTATAGACCTGGATCTAGGTATATGCCGTCAGCTTCTTATTAAGCCATACTCTCTTTGTGAGTCTAGAGAACATGGTAGCTGCTTTCCCAATGCATTTATCCAGCTCGATATCTAGGGAGAGAGTGTCAGATATCGTTGAGCCAAGGTACACAAAGTCATGAACAACCTCCAGTTTTTGAGTGGAGATAGCAATAGAGGGAGGTAAGTCCACCTGGCCCATGACTTGTGTTTTCTTCAGGCTGATTGTTAGTCCAAAGTCTTGGCAGGCCTTGCTAAAATGATTCATGAGTTGTTGGAGATCTTTAGCAGAGTGGACAACAACAGCTGCATCATCAGCGAAGAGGAAGTCCTGCATGCATTTCAATTGGAATTTGGTCTTCGCTTTCTATCTAGAGAGATTAAAGAGCTTTCCATCTGATCTAGTCTGGAGATAGGCACCTTCTGTTGCAGTTCCAAAGGCCTGTTTCAGCATGACAGCAAAAAAGATTCCAAACAGGGTTGGTGTGAGGAACAGCCTTGTTTTATTCTGCTTTGAATGTCAAAGGGATCTGATGTTGAGCCATCAAAAACTACGGTGCCCTTCATTTCCTCATGAAAGGACCTTATGGTGTTAAGGAGTCGAGGTGGACACCCAATCTTCGGAAGTATTTTAAAAAGGCCATCCCTGCTAACCAAATCAAAGGCCTTTGTGAGATATATGAAAGCCACAAAGAGTGGCCGTTGTTGTTCCCTACATTTCACCTGCAACTGTCTGAGGGAAAAGCCTCCCTGAGTAGACGCTGTCTAGAGGGGTGTGGTAAAAATCAAATAAATAAATAAATAAAATAAAATCAAATAAATAAAATACCGTGTTGATGGTGGATCTATTAACTTGAAATTTGCACTGTGATTCTGGATAGATTCTGTCTGCAAGCACTTGGATTCTCTTCAGCACAACACGGGCAAACAGCTTCCCTAAAATGCTGAGAAGAGAGATACCATGGTAGTTATTGCAGTCGCCCCTGTCTCCTTTGTTCTTTATGCAATGTGATGATGTTTGCATCCTTCATGTCCTGTGGTACTCCACCTTTCCTCCAGCAAAGACAAAATACTTCATACAGCTCGGTAGTGATGATCTCTTTACAGCACTTCAGCACTTCAGCAGGGATGTTATCCTTCCCGGGTGCCTTGCCAGAGGTGAAGGAATCCAAGGCCACTTTTATTTCTGCTAAAGTTGGTTCGCTGTCCAACTCTTCCAAGACAGGCAGGCACTCAATGCTATTTAATGCCTCTTCAGTTACTACATTCTCTCTGGAATATACGTAGCTCAGAGTAGTGCTGCACCCAGCGTTCCATCTGCTGTGCTTGGTCCTGGATGATCACGCCTGTAGCAGACTTCAAGGGAGCAGATTTCTTCTGTATTGGACCTAAAGCCTGCTTGATACTGTCATACATTCTCTTGATGTTACCTGTGCCCGCTGCTATCTGTATCTGAGAGCAGAGCTGAAGCCAATAACCGTTGGAACATCTCCTGGCAGCCTGTTGGACTTGGCTATGAGCAGCTGAAAGAGCCTGCAAGTTGTACTCACTAGGACAGGCTTTGTATGATGCTAGGTCTCTTCTCTTATCCTCGATGGCTGGCATCAAGTCCTCCAAATGGGCTTTGAACCAGTCTGTCGTCTTTTTTGTCTTCTTGGCAAATGTAGACAAGGCAGTGTTATAAATAGCATTCTTGAAATGTTCCCATCATTCAGGTGCATTTACATCAGCCAGGCCTGGAAGGGTTTCCTCAAGCACTTAGGCAAATTCCTCCACTTTTCTTTGATTGTGAGTCTAGCTGATGTCAATACGTGGGCTTCCTTCCTTTTTCGTGTGATACAATCTCTTTGTTCACAGTTTTACTCTGCTACACACCACGGAGTGACCAGTATTGCAATCAGCACTCTGGTAACTGCATGTGATCGTAATACTAGGAAGGCTAGAACGTCTAGTGAAGATCAAATCAAGCTGATGCCAATGCTTTGATCTTGGATGTCTCCAGGAAACTCTGTGTTGAGGCTTTGTGTTCAAGAACGTGTTGCTGACACAAAGACCATAATGAAAGCAAAACTCCAGCAAGCGTTGGCCGTTTTCATTCATCTTCCCAATGCCAAAACGTCCTAGACAAATGAGCCAAGAGTTGTGATCAGCACCAACTATAGCGTTAAAGTCTCAGAGAATGAACAGCGGCTCTCTCTCAGGGACTTTTTTGACAGTAGCTGCCAGATCATCATAGAATTTGTCTAGCCGCCTAGAGTGGTCTTAACTGACCAGCTAGGTGGGATAAATAGATAGATAGATAGATAAATAAATAAATAAATAAATAAATAAATAAATAAATAAATAAATAAATAAATAAATAAATAAATAAATAAATAAATAAATAAATAAATAAATAAATAAATAAATGCTGTGGATGACAGGGTTGGTGCACATGCACTAATGAGGGTGAGTGGTCCCGCTGATGAGTGGAATTGCAGAGACAGGATTCTTTCACTCCCCACAGTAGGTGGAACAATGGATCTCAGCAGAGTATTTCTGACCGCAAATTCAACACCATATTCCCTGGTCTCATTCAATGATTTTCCCTGCCAGAAGAATGAGAATTTTTTTTTTCTTTGACAAATCCCATGTCTGGCAATCTCATCTCTTGCAGGGCAACAATGTCCATATACAGTCTACTCAGTTCCATGTCGATGACAGCTGTCTTGTTCATATAGTCCTGCAGGTTGTCAGAAAAGCCAGGGGTCATTGTCTGAACATTCCAGGTGCCCAACTTTAGGGCAGAAGTTTTCTTATGATTGTTGCATGGTGCGGGGTTATCGATCTGCTTGTCGGGTCTCACCCTACCTAGTGAGGTGCAGTGACCTCTCCCACCATCAGAAGTAGCCCCTGGCGTCATGCTCTACACCAATCGAGCAAAGACTTATAACCAGTAACTGCTACTTCACGTGTTATTTCAAAACTGTACACAAAGCTGGAGTGTCCTCTCCAGAGCAAAGCCTGGGCAAAATAATATGGAGGATAGGCTGTTACCCAAGCAGCAAATCCACCCTCTCCATGTCACTGAAATAGTCCAGTGGAAAGGCAAGAGCCAATGCAACTGGTTCCAGCAACGTCGCAGGAGTTGCCAGAACAACACAAACTGCCTCCGGGACTCCAGCTCTGGATTTTGCTTTAAGGGTATTGCCTGAAGCCTTTTCCATCAGTGGATGTAGCCACAATATATAATCTCAAAAATATATAATCTTATAAATGGAAGATATTGTGGAACACTGCTACATTTATCAAAAACAGTTTCATTCAGCCACTAACAATGGCCCAGCATAGGAAGAGCTAAGATTCAGAACCACAATCAGCAGTGTTCCTTCATTTGAAGGATAAATGACACTCATTTGATGACCAAGAGGTACTCATTTTGGAACAAGAAGAAAGATGGTTTGAGAGGGAGGTCAGGGAGGCCATAGATGTGGATATAGAAAATCCCTCACTAACCAGGGGTGGAGACCTCAGAGACAATCTGTCTCCTTGTTATCATCCTGCCCTTTCACCTGTCCCCAGAAAGATTAGGACCAAACACACTAGAAAGACCACTGTTTACAGCTGTTAACAACCCATGGCAATGGGTGGAGAAGGACTGCAGAGGTGGGACTTTCACTCACTCACCCCCTCCATTGCACATCTAATGAGCCTATTCAGATCAGAGGGAAGTGAAACCAATGTGGAGGAATTATCAGGAGTCTCCTACCAATCTCCTAAGACTGAAGAAGCTACTTGGATGAGTAATGAAATGCTTCAATCCAATAGGAAAGACGTCCAGTTGCCATGACTTCTGGTCTAGATTCCATATCAGAAAGGGAATCTGTAATGTGTCAAAAGTGTCACACATATGGAGCCATATGATTGATACTGGCAATGATTGTATAGGGTTGAACAACTGGTGCAAATGGAGATATCAGTGTCTGAATATATGTTAATTAAGCTGAGGTTATCTTCTCATCTTTGAGATCACCTTGAGTATCATTCAGTGTCCTAACTTTGGCTTCAAATGACAATGTGGCAGGTATAACGAGAATATGGCATGATGGCATGTGAATTAATCTAACATTTTGTTTGAGCATCTCCTACCCGATAGGGATACCACAGGGAACCTGGAGAAACCCTTGACATGCCTGAACATTACTTTTCATTTCCCTGTTTCCATTGTAGCCTGTTAGATGGAAACTCTACCGTTCCTTTTAATATACAAATGGCACAAACATTTCCATCCCAAAGCCACCACCTAAGACATATATGTGACCACTCCACAAACCTGTTAAATTAGGAGAAACATGGCCTCAATAATATTTATATCACAGTTCCAATTAGACTACAAAACACTTTTGGTTGTTACATGCATAGAAAAGCAATGCCGTCAGGGAGATGTTGAGATTACCTGCAGCATCCTTCAGTCCCCTAGCTCTGGCTGCAAATGCCAAGGTATTGACACTGTAATTATGGAAAGTACTGTTGTTGCATTCATTTTTATGGAGTGAAAAAATAATATCTACTGTACGTAGACTAAAATGTTGAAAAATAAATTTGGAACTCAAGGTGTTGGTTGCAATGTGATGCTCAGAACTCGGAGTCATCGATTGTCCCTGCTTTAAGCATGCTCAGGAATGTTGTGGTGCAGCTGTGAGATGTTTAGGTGTACATTAAAATGTGAATGCTTGTTATTATGGATGTGTTTGCATCTACAGCTCCCTGTTCTTGTATGTGAAGAACTGAGAGGAAACTGCAGTCTTTCTAGAACAATTCAAGATAATTTTTATACACCTGGAGATATAATTTTGGGTGGCAATCTTCCTCTAATACAATCTTTTATGTATTTGTCCAATTTTACGCGTATTCCAGAAGTGACTCATTCTGGTTCTCTGTAAGTTACTTATTTTTCTTTTTACTGCCAAAAACAATAATGATAAAAATTAAACGGGAAATCAGAATTTAGGGGAAAACTGGATAGTTTCCATGTCTGTATGTGAAAAAGGCATAAGACAGAAGGAATGAGCAATTCTATTGGAGCTGCTGGTTGCATTTTTTAAGCTTAGACCCAGGAAATTATTTTGGAAATATGTATCCACTTGCTTCAGAAAATGCTAACTCTTGTTCTTTTAAACACATAGAAATAGATATCTGGAACCATGTGATAAGATAAGCTCTGAAAGAACCAAGTAATAAATAAAAATAATTAAGCAGAAGCTTAGGGTGAAAGTCTATTCCGTTCATTAATAACTTTCAGTCAAAATCTGAGAAGCTTAACCTTCAAATGAGCCAAAGTGGAAGACTTGGCTTGGAAAAAAGCAAATATTTAGTGTTGTCAAAAAACTTTACAAGTGTCAGGTTCTAGTTATTGCTCAAATGCTTTTTCAACTGGCATATAGACCGTACAGAGAAAAATACGAATCACAAGAATATTGTCCTGTCCTTTGACAAAAAGTACTAAAGAGTTCCTGAATCTTACTGAATATGAGTACAATAAATCCTCACAGTACACTTTGATATAGATCCAAAATATCATCATTGCACAGCTGCCAGTCTGAGAAATGTTATGCTGGCAAAAAGGCAGATGAATGCTATGAGAAGAATTTGTGTTTAGTACAGGGCTCTTACTAAATGAAACTTTTTACAAATGTACCAGAGACCTTCATTTAGATGCCTCAAACGAAATGATGGTTTTCATTTTTATGAATTCTTTTGAGTAAAGTAACCTAGAATTTTCAAAATTTGTCTTTCACAAAGATAGATGCTTTTCGCATATGGGATATCTTTGTTTAACACTTCCACATTATTTTCATGCAGGCATTTCTATAGAAAGTTTATATGCTTGCTAAAGACTATAAAAATTAGCAAATGGAATGGTATATAGTCTTTTTTTTTCTCTACCCTGAGAGGCAGAATAATTATGCTAGGATATTCAGTTGGCATTTCTTTTTAAACACTACAAATGATTTTTGATCTTCATGAAAAATTAATAAACAAAACAAATAAAAAACAAATAAAAAATCTTCTCCCAGGAGGGAAATGTTGATATGTATGAAACTTTCTCACAAATTATCTCCTTTGTCCTTGGAGCCTATTTCATCAGAAGCCAAAGAAGAGGGTTTAATGTGTGTCATGTGGTCTATAGGTGAACAGAAATATTATTCAGAACTTAATATAAATTTACAATAAATGTATTTTGGGTGAGGACTCTGTGGGATCTGGACGCGGTTCTTTCTGGAAACCCAGTAAAAAGTCTGGAATTCTGTTTTTTTGCCACAGACTTCTGAGAGTCTATCCTTAAACAAAGAAGTCTCTCCCCCAACACCTCCTGCTATATAATGAACAAAACTATTCTCATGTGAAAGCAGCATACTTTTCTCTAATGTACATGGATTTCTCATGTTGGTATCTATCAAAGATTCAACAATTGTTGTATTCACCAGTCACGCTAGTTCAAGACTCATTCAATGGTGTGCTAACAGATATTTCTATGTATCACTGTATATTACAGAATAAAGATCAAACATTATCAGCACTTCCTGTCTATGGTTTTTGCCATTCATGAGATCAACAACAATCCAAGACTCTTGAACAATGTAACTCTAGGAATTCATGTCTATGATAACCTATTTGACACCAAAACAACTTATGAGACTCTCCTGGATCTTCTGTCTGCACAAAAAAAGAATATACACAACTACAGATGTGATAATAAAAATGTATGGTCCGTGATTGGAGGACTCACAGTACAAAACTCCATCCAGATGTCTGATATCTTAAATAACTATAAGATGCCACAGGTATGCATGTTGTTGCTCATACAAATGTCTTGTTTATGTTCAGCTATTAGTTGCCCGTAATTATAAATTAATGGATAGCGATTAATGTTAGTATGATTTTTCTTTTCTGCATGTATTAGAAATTCAAAAACCAAAAAGAAGAGTGATTCACAGATTTCATTCAGAGGCCAAAAATTCCAGCAGGAATTAGCCACAGCATCAGTGAGATTGCCTCAGTCATGACGGCTGTTGCATGTCTTGCTGTGCACCTGTTTACATGACTGGCACATTAGCAAGCATGTAACTAACATCTTGTTAATTCTCTACTATCTCCTGCCACAAATAGCACAACATTATCTACCAAACTGAGAGTTTTGTTCTTTGTTATCCTTTAATGACTGAGCACTGCTTTAGTTGCTTTTCCTTTTGCTTTGGAAATTTCTTAAAGATCTAAAAGTGAATATTTTGTTCCCACAGCTCATCTATGGTTCCTTTGAAGCTACAATACATGATAACCCAAATTTGCCTTTTTCGTACTGGATGGGACCCAGGGAAACCGCATTTCATCAAACGGGGCTTGTACAGCTACTCTTGCACTTCCAATGGACATGGGTTGGCCTCCTGGTGTCTGAAGATGATAAGGGAGAAAACTTTGCACAGAAATTAATTCCTCTCTTTGCTCAGAACAACATATGTCTTGCCTTCTTGCAAAGGAATTCAGCAAGTTATTATGATCGCAATAATCTACCATTTGAAAAAATCAAAAAGTCACTGAAAACTGTTTTTTCTTCTGATGTTAATGTTATTATTGTTAGTATGGACTCACATTTAATCATTATTTTAATGCTTTTCTTGGAAGAAAATGTAACACAAGTAAATTCCTATTTTGGAAAGGTCTGGATAATGCCACCTCAGTGGTATCTTAGTGTTTCACCCACGGGAGATTTATTTGGTAACAATTTTTTACATGGTGCCTTGTCTTTCTCTGCTCAAGCACATATTGTGCCAAACGTCCGGGATTTTTTGTATGATTCAAAATCTGATAGTGCATTAATGCATTTTCTCTGTTTGTTCTGGAAAGCTGCCTTGAAAATGTGCAAGCACTGTAGAGAAGAAAACCTGGAAGAATTTTTTCAAAATGTATTTGACACTGATATGTCCGTTGAGAGCTACAGTGCTTACAATGCTGCCTATGCTGTATCATATGCTTTACATGCGACCCATTTATCTAGAGAAAGAATGTTGCAGGGCAAAAGCAAATTGGACCACTCAGGTGCTCACCCATGGCAGGTAAACTCATCCGTCTAATAAAACTGCTTGTATCTGATATAAAATCCCCCGGGGACTGTGCAAAGACTTTCCATGATCACTTAGATAGGTCAGGGGTGCATGGCATGTTTCATTCTACCGGGTCCCTCCTAGTACTTTTGTGTGGTGTGACTGATGCACTTTCATATACAGAAAAATAAACATATATGCACACAGAAAGCCCAATGGGTGACTTGATTAGTTTTCACACAGAGGCACTAGCATTATTAGCAAACTAAGAAGAATCCCAGCATTCCTACCTAGAAGCACTAGAGTGGAATAAAGTCTGTTTTGAAGTATAAATAGAAAGAATGGTATTTTACCTTCTCTCAGCAATACTCACACCACTGGCTGTTTGGCAAAGGCATTTTTCTACCAAAATTGCAATGGCAAGCTCTAAGGTAAAATACTGACCCTTTTGGTTGAAGAGTGAATAGGGTTTTAAAACACAGACTTTGAAAGACTTCCATCCTCACCCTGAACTTTTTGGACAGAACCAACTGGCTACTGCAGGACATAGGGGGCAGTCCATGACAGCAAGGGGCTAGAAACTCTACAAGCAGCCTTGGGGTGCTGCATGTGTCCCACAGGCTGAGATAAAACAACAGGCTGAACCGAAGTTATATTGTATAATGGTAACCTCCCAAAATATTTAGGAAATTATGAAATGATTTCTGTAAATTCCACCTTTACTCTAAACTATTTTCAGAAATCTTAATGTAGAGTGAACGTGCTGGGAAAAGTATTTGATTATATAATGTCTGTTACCATGTCTTCCAAGTGTGAACTTGATAACAAACAGGTTCTCACTAATGTTAGCTTCTTCCTTTGTGCTCTGAAACTGATTCCTTATGCATACTTATGCAAGTATTAAGACACTTAGTTATTAGTAAGCATTGAAATAATATGGATAATTTTTGTCATCTTTGTTGTACTCTCTCCCAAACTAGCTCCACTCTTTCCTGAAAAACATCCACTTTAACAATGGGGCTGGACAAGAAATAGTGTTTGAGAATACAGGATTTCCCGTTGGTCATGATATCATCAACTGGGTCACGTTTCCCAATCAAACCTTCATTAAAAACAAGGTTGGAGAGATTTCACTAAGCCATACATTCTCCATCATGGAGGAAGCCATTGTGTGGCACAGAACATTAGAGCAAGTAAGATTGAATGAGTTATTAATGTATTTAGAATGGGAATAGATATGCTCTCTAGGTCTTGTGTCATTACTTCTGTAGGTAAAGGTTCCCCTTGACATTCAGTCCAGTCATGTCTGACTCTAGGTTGCGGTGCTCATCCTCATTTCCAAGCCAGAGAGCCAGCGTTTGTCCGTAGACAGTTTCTGTGGTCACATGGCCGGTGTGACTTAGACACGGAATGTGATTACCTCCCCACCATGGTGGTACCCATTTATCTACTCACATTTTTCCATGCTTTTTAACTGCTAGGTTGGCAGGAGCTGGGAAAAGCGACGGGAGCTCGCTCCTGTAGATTTGATCTTAACACTGCTGTTCTTCTGATACTGCAGCACAGAGGCTTCTGCAGTTTAACCCACAGTGCCACCAAATCCTTTCTGTAGACCATTCCATTAATAAGATTGATGTTTCAATAACTACAAATGTTTTTACATGAAGTCAAAGAGGAGGTTACAACATTTACCTTTAGGAGGAGAGAAAAAGACAATGAAAGAGAAGTGAAAAGAAGACAACAACCTTTAAAACATTAATACAGGAATAAAATGGGAAGGAATCCATGGTTCGAAAGTTGCTTATTTTTTGGAATAAATTCTTGTCTTCACAGCAGTATTCTTCAGCTACTCAGTAATCTTTACAGTGTCCTTTATATGATCAGAATTGCAAGAGAGGATTCCACCGGCATCTTCTGGTGTTGAGTCCCACCATCTTTTCTGATAATACCAGACAAGAACAGGGTGTGATCCTGCTTGAAAAGAGAAGGCTATGTTTTTGACAAGAATACTTATAAAGTTGACAAAGAGGTAGTATCAACCGATAGGTTTTATGGTTCTTATGATTGGTTCAGATATATTCCAACCAATTTACACACCATATAAAAGCATGGGAAAGTTATCTTCCACTTACAAGGTTTCATTTTATGATAAGGAAGAAGTTAGCAAATTTAGCAGCAAATAAGGAATCTGGTCTGACAAATATACATAATCAATGACTAAACAGGATAGCCCTGTAATTTTTTAAGAGGGGATAAATTAAATCATTCCTTATTTGTTCATAAAACTTACAATGTGAAAGCGCATGAGACAAACATTTAGGAGCCCTATTTCTGATTCCTTTATCTATAACCCATTGGATCGTCATCGTTTAGTCGTTTAGTCGTGTCCAACTCTTCGTGACCCCATGGACCAGAGCACGCCAGGCCCTCCTATCTTCTACTGCCTCCCGGAGTTGTGTCAAATTCATTTTGGTTGCTTCATAGACACTGTCCAGCCATCTCATCCTCGGTCGTCCCCTTCTCCTCTTGCCATCACACTTTCCCAACATCAGTGTCTTTTCCAGGGAGTCTTTTCTTCTCATTAGATGGCCAAAGTACTGGAGCCTCAGCTTTAGGATCTGTCCTTCCAGTGAGCACTCAGGGTTGATTTCCTTTAGAATTGATAGGTTTGTTCTCCTTGCAGTCCAGGGGATTCTCAAGAGTCTCCTCCAGCACCACAATTCAAAGGCATCAATTCTTCGGCGGTCTGCTTTCTTTATGGTCCAGCTCTCACTTCCATACATCACGACAGAAAAAAACATAGCTTTGACTATTCGGACTTTTGTTGGCAAGGTGATGTCTCTGCTTTTTAAGATGCTGTCAAGATTTGTCATCGCTTTCCTCCCAAGAAGCAGGCGTCTTTTAATTTCATGGCTGCTGTCTCCATCTGCAGTGATCATGGAGCCCAGGAAAATGAAATCTGTCACTGCCTCCATATCTTCCCCTTCTATTTCCCAGGAGGTGATGGGGCCAGTGGCCATGATCTTAGTTTTTTTGATGTTGAGTTTCAGACCGTTTTTTGCACTCTCCTCTCTCACCCTCATTACAAGGTTCTTTAATTCCTTCTCACTTTCTGCCATCAGAGTGGTATCATCTGCATATCGGAGGTTGTTGATATTTCTTCCGGCAATCTTAATTCCGGCTTGAGTTTCTTCCAGTCCAGCCTTTCACATGATATATTCTGCATATAAGTTGAATAAACAGGGGGACAATATACAGCCCTGTCGTACTCCTTTCCCAATTTTGAACCAATCAGTTGTTCCATAACCAGTTCTAACTGTTGCTTCCTGTCCCACATATAGGTTTCTCAGTAGATAGATAAGGTGGTCAGGCACTCCCATTTCTTTAAGAACTTGCCATAGTTTGTTGTGATCCACACAGTCAAAGGCTTTTGCATAGTCGATGAAGCAGAAGTAGATATTTTTCTGGAACTCTCTGGCTTTCTCCATAATCCAGAGAAAGTTAGCAATTTGGTCTCGAGTGCCTCTGTCTCTTCGGAATCCAGCTTGTACTTCTGGGAGTTCTCGGTCCACATACTGCTGAAGCCTACCTTGGAGGATTTTGAGCATAACCTTGCTAGCATGTGAAATGAGTGCAATTGTGCGGTAGTTGGAGCATTCTTTGGCACTGCCTTTCTTTGGGATTGGGATGTAGATTGATCTTTTCCAATCCTCTGGCCACTGTTGGGTTTTCCAAACTTGCTGGCATATTGAATGTAGTACCTTAACAGCATCATCTTTCAAGATTTTAAATAGTTCAACTGGAATGTCATCACCTCCACTGGCCTTGTTGTTAGCCAGGCTTTCTAAGGCCCACTTGACTTCATTCTCCAGGATGTCTGACTCAAGGTCAGCAGCTGCATTGTCTGGGTTGTCCGGGATAGCCACATCTTTCTGATATAATTCCTCTGGGATATATACTTAATTTCTCTATTACAAAGGAAGTAAAGGGAGGACTAGATGCCCTGGCCCTATGCATGACACTGAAAGCAAGGCCTGAAGAGATGAAAACAGACATGTTACAAAGTACAATGGGAACTTGAGAATAAACAGCCAAAGAAACAAAGAAATAAAACAATCAGAACAATAAAATGTGCAATAAAGAAGCAGAACATAAATAAAATTGCAGAGTTAAAGTTCATATAGATAAAAGCAATCTAAAACTTTCTAAAGTCTGATGACACCTCAATTCATGACAGAAAGTGAAAAAGATTCCAGTCAATCTCTTCCGAGCTCATATTAAATTATCATTCTATCAAGTACTGACAGCCCCTGTCTTGAACATCTCACTGTTGGATTCCATGCCTTTGCACAGAAGTGGAGGGATTTTAGGCCTGTGGGCCAACTCCATGAGAGAGCAGAGCTGTGTTTTTTTTGATGTAAAGAACATTTTTAAAAAATAGATGTAATGAATTTTTTAAAAATAAAATTTCTCCTATTCACCTTCTTTTTTAAAAACTTAGATGCCGCCACATTCAAAATGTGTTGAAAGCTGCCATTTTGGATACAACAAGATAATGCAAGAGGGGAAATCAATCTGCTGCTATAGTTGTACTCCATGCTCAGAAAACATGATTTCTTTTCAAATTGGTATGTGACCATAGACAGGGGTTTCATAAGAATATTTGGGTTGGAAATATTTGTTTTGCATATTACAACCATTCCACAGTTGGTCTTTTAAAGCTTCTGTTCCCTTTCTCAATATCATTAAGTCCAAGGTCAAAAACTACTTATCTGCATTACTCTACCTTTGTCCAATACTTTAGCGATAATTTTAATAACTGCAGAGGAATCGTTCCTATATAAATCAAAATGTACTAAATTTATTTATTTATTTATTTATTTATTTATTTATTTATTTATTTATTTATTTATTTATTTACTTATTTATTTATTCACTTATTTATTTATTCACTTATTTATTTATTTGATTTATATCTTACCTATCTGGTCGGGTCAGGACCACTCTAGGCAGCTAATTATGGTTTCCTTCATATAAAATACAATCAAATCGCAAATATGTTAGGTGAAAAGGACATGAAATCATTAAATAGTTCAAGGCAATAATTATCACAATAAAAGTTTTTTATGCACTTGGGAAACTATATGTTCAATATGATTAGATGAATATCTGTTGGCAAAATATTTTGATCATACCTCTTCTTAATTTTGATTTCCCCACAAAAATATACATAATTCAAGGCAACAGTCACCAAAATGTGTTTTTATATATTAGAAGAGGTGACACAATGGATAAGTGTATTTGAACAAGAGCACAGTCCAAAGTGGTCTTCGTAGGTAATACATGTTGACTACTGCCTCTTCCCGTTACTGACTCTGTGAAAGAGCATTTTGCAAAAATGTGTGCAGCTGCCAGATATCAAAATATTTTGGAATGCAAGAAAACATCTGACTTCAAAGAAGGGCTTCTTTTACAGTTGCTTTTGCAGCTGATGGAGCTTTTTGCCCACCCACTTGGGCGAGGTGCATGCAGGATAGCACACAAAGTGGGGTGATGGAGCGAGGTTTAAGGTGAGCCCTTAAAAGGCTGCCTGCCCATGCCACCATACATTTTCACTTGAGCATTGGCCTCCTCACCTACCCTTTGTTAGGAGTGAGCTTCGCTGGTCATTTTGGTGACAGATGGGAATTTTGGGCCTGTCCTTGATTGACACTTAGGAGCAGGCATGTTTTCACCCATACTATTCCCAACCTTTTGTTATTTGATAATGTGAGTTGTAGATGATATTATGGTCACACTGGTGGGATAGTGGCAGAAGTCATGAGTTTGAAGGTGAGTTCAATTGGGCACCCAATAGGGGTGTGAGTCGTCCCACCTTGAGTGTCAAATGCCTGCTTGTTTTGGCACTGGGATGGGGTCCCCTGGGGCATGAATTGACTTGGGTCCTGAGTCTCATTTGGGCTGCACCCTTGGGCGGCTTCCAGATTTTATCAGATCTCAGTCAGTTAAGGCTTGTGTCTGGGAAAAGCCAGCTCCAGGCACACAGCTGACTCAGCCCTACTTTAGGCTCACTTTGAAGCAGATCTTGTGTTATTGTCTTAACATTCAATGAAGTGTGGCCCATGTTTAACCCATCTCCTGTGTCATGCCTCATCACTCTGGGCTGGGTGGGCAATGTCTGACTGCCCAAAAAGGTATTTCTAAACATCTGGATGCAATAACTACAAATATCACAGCACAGGTGGATGTGAGCTTTTCCACCAGCAACCTGCACTTTGCAGCACTTCAAGGTGGAAGAGATCTCAATGCCATCTAACATCTCAGTTTATCCCTTTCAGATGCTGCTCTTTGTGTCAAGTGTCCAGAGGATCAATATCCAAATGAAAACAAAGACCAATGCATCCCTAAAACCATATCCTTCCTTTCTTATCAAGAGCCTCTGGGGATTGTTTCAACTGTCTCTACAATCTCTTTTTCTCTCATCACTTGTTTCGTGATGCAAACTTTTCGTAAGAATTGGGATACTCCCATCGTCAAAGCAAACAACCAAAGCCTCACTTGCATCCTTCTCATCTCTATTCTTCTCTGCTACCTGGCCACTCTATTATTCCTTGGAAAACCTGAGAAGGTGACTTGCCTTCTTCAGCAACCCACATTTGCCATCCTTTTTTCTGTTGCCATTGCTTGTGTGTTGGCAAAAACCATCATTGTGATTTTGGCCTTCATGAGCACCAAGCCAGCCAGCCAAATGAGGAAAGGGCTAGGGAAAAAACTGGGAATTTCTGTTGTTGTTTCTTGTTCTCTTGTTCAGGTGTGCATTTGCGTTGCATGGCTATCAACCTCTCCTCCATCCCCTGGTGCTGACATGCACTCTCAGACTGGGGAAATCTTACTGCAGTGCAAGGAGGGGTCCCTCACCATGTTCTACTGTGCTCTCGGCTACCTTGGATTTCTCTCCAGCATAAGCTTCACTGTGGCTTTTCTAGCTAGAAAACTGCCTGATGCTTTCAACGAAGGCAAGTTCATCATCTTCAGCATGCTGGTGTTTTGCAGTGTTTGGATCTCCTTCATTCCTGCTTACCTGAGCACCACAGGGAAGAACATAGTCGCTGTGGAGATTTTTGCCATCTTAGCCTCTAATACTGGTCTCTTAGCTTGCATCTTTCTTCCTAAATGTTATATAATTATTTTCAGAGCTGATCTCAACTGCAGGATGTTTCTTCAAGAGAAAAGGAAGCATTCAACCTGAGTCTCGCCAGTTAAAGCATTTAATTTTTAGGTTGATTTCCCTGTATTCATCAAAGAATATCTTCATCTAGGCCAGGGGTCTCAAACCCATTTTACCTGGGGGCCACTGGAGGCAGAGTCTGGGTGAAGCTGGGCCGCATCAGATTTTCTGCCAAGCGGAGCAAGAGCCCGAGGAAGCTGCCCAGGAGTTTCCTTAGCCCAGCTGGGGCTCCGAGGAGGAAGAGCAGCACGCAAGCCTACCTCGCCAGCCACGACCTCCTCCAGCTCCTCCTACCACCACCACCAGCAGCAGCAGGACAAAGAAATGGAGAAGGGAGGGAGCGCCACCGACTGCCTAGCTGGGGGGGGAGGAGGACACGATATAAAATTTAAAAAAAAACCCTCAGAGAATTGTCTTGCCAAAGGAGAAAAGAGCCCATCAGTATCCACAAAATTAAACAGAACATGGCACGCACACACGCGCGCGCGCACACACACACACACACACACACACACACACACACACACACACAGACGGAGGTCCGGCAATCTTCCTCTGAAGGCCCCCCTCAACAAAGGCGCACTCAGCAGCAGCAGCCGCCCCCACCAAAACAGAGGGACAAATTTTGCGAGGTGAGCCCAGGCAGCCTCCAGAGCTGAGGTGGCAGAAGCAGGACGAAGAAGAGGAGGGGGAGGAGGAGGAAGCACCGCCAGGTGCTGAGGCAGCTGCTGGCCGGGCTGCTGCTGGGGATGCTGAGAGATAAAGAGAGCCAGAGAGCCGCTTCCCTGGAAGAGGTGGCGATGGCAGCTGCTGTTGGTGGTGCTGTTGGAGGTGCTCTTCGAGGCCAGGCTGGGAGCGAGCTCCGCTCTCAAGCATCACTTGGCGGCGGCTCAGGAGGTCGGGGGAAAGGGCTAGCAGTGTGCCTCGATCGCTGGCTCTCTCTCAAGACAGTGCCTCTTGCACGCTCCATCCGGAACTGCAGTGTGCCAGCTGGCAGACAGGCGAGCTGGCTGGCAGGCTGCAGTTCTGGATGGAGGGTGCAAGAGGCGCTGTCTTGGGAGAGAGCCGGTGAGCAAGGTGAGGCTTTTTTTTTACTCTTGACAGTAGAGGATGCGTGGGCACTTCAGGGGGGGCAGGCAAGGCAGGAACCGCAAACTATCGTCTGGCGGGCCGCAAATGGCCCCCGGGCCACATGTTTGAGACCCCTGATCTAGGCCAATGGTTCCCAAACATTTTGGACTCACGTCTTCCTTCATTATCTGACCACTGGTTGTGGCTTCCCTTGCTCAGAAGGGCCATCAGGGTTCTCTCTCACACCAGGAGCAGGATCGTGACCTCATTACCACCCATCCCATCTCCTCTCCTTCCCCCCAATATTTCTGAGGGCCCACCTCCTTCCAGGTACTGACATAGGAAGCTCCAAAGGCTACCTGTCAAGCATTTCCTCTAGGGACCATAGAGATGGGGGAAGCAGAGACAGGCATATGGCTTCCACTTCCAGTTCCTTTGGACATAGAGCTCTGCAAGTGAGAGAGGAGCTATTTATAGAGGAACGGCCAACTTCTCTAGCACTTTCAGAGACCTGTGTCTAAAGTAATAGGAAGTGGAGCCTCCGTGCCTTCAAAGCTCTATGTTCTATCCCTTTTCCCATGGTGCTTCTACCTGGGATTCATGGCTTCCCCTGGAATGTCTCGGCCCCGTGGAGTCTCAATTGTGGGGTTCCACAGGGGTCGATTATCTCCCCAATGCTATTTAACATCTATATGAGGCCGCTGGGTGGGGTCATCAGGGGATGTGGAGCTCGGTGTCATCAGTATGCTGATGATACTCAGCTGTACATCTCCTTTCCACCTACCACAGGAGATGCCGTTCTGTCCCTTCAGCGCTGCCTGGGGACCGTACTGCAATGGATGCAGGAGAACGGGTTGAGGCTGAACCCGGACAAGACGGAGGTACTGAGGGTGGGCGCTCCCACAGTCGGGTGTTTGGGAAACTTCCTCACTTTTGGGGGGGCGACCCTTCCCGCCAAGGATGGGGTCCGCAGCTTGGGGATCCATCTGGACCCGGCGCTCACCATGGAATCCCAGGTGGCGTCGGTTGTCCGAACCGCCTTTTACCACCTTAGGCGGATAGCCCAGCTGCGGCCCTATCTCGAGGTGGGGGCGCTCACTACGTTGGTGCATGCGCTCGTAATCTCAAGATTAGACCACTGTAATGCGCTCTACGTGGGGCTGCCTTTGAGGCTGCTGCGGAAATTACAGGTGGTGCAGAATGCGGCGGCCAGACTACTCAGTGGTGTGAAAAGGTACCAACATATTTCGCCCACCCTGGCCGCATTGCAATGGCTGCCCATCCGTTTCCGCATCGACTTCAAAGTGTTGATGCTTACTTATAAAGCCCTAAACGGCTTGGGGCCTCGATACTTGGCGGAACGCCTATTTCCACCAAGTTCTACCCGTGTCACTCGCGAGAGTCAGGAGGTGAGGCTGAGGAGCCTAACGCCGAGGGAGGCCCGGAAAGAAAAAACAAGAAATCGGGCCTTCTCGGCAGTGGCTCCTCGCCTCTGGAATAACCTTCCCCCTGACATTCGTGCGGCTCCCTCACTGGGTACTTTTAAAAAACAACTAAAAACTTTGATGTACCGGCAGGCTTTCCCGTTTATTAATTCCTGATCACCCTTCCTTTTTTTTCCTTAGTTTTCTCTCATCTTGTTGTAACTTTTTCTTTGTATGATTTATTTTAATCGTATTGTTGTTGTTTATTATTGTAAGCCGCCTAGAGTAATCTTGGTTGATTAGATAGGCGGGATATAAATAAATAAATAAATAAATAAATAAATAAATAAATAAATAAATAAATAAATAAATAAATAAATAAATAAATAACAGACAGTTTTGGAACCCCTGATCTAAGCTGATTGATTTGTTGTTAATTTTGAAGGGTGGGCATACTATTTCAATTTAAAATATGCCCTACTATCATTTTCCTAGCATGCAGAAAGAAAGAGGCAAGACATAAACTGGAAATAGCTCACACCACAATTTATTTTCATTGTTGTGAAGAGGAGGAAGGTGAAATGGAGGATTTCTATGGACTTAGTGGAGGCCTTCCTTTTTTCACTTTTGACTCATTGATCGGCTTCAGCACAATCTGAAGAGATGAGAAATGGTGGAATTACAAAACAGTTGACACTGAACAGTTTTAATGAAAGTTTACCATATATGCCCAACAATGGCATCTTTTTGGATTGCTGTTTCAAACCACCAGCAAATGATGTGGTGAAACTATTCCTGAACTGTACTATTTCAGTTGCCTTTCTTTCCATAGAAAGCTGACATCACTCTCTATTTCCTCTCCATTCACTACCTAATTATTGAGAAGAAGAGAAAAATGTTCCTTACAGGGCACACAATGGGGGTGAACAAAGCTTTTATCAACAGCTCAGCATCAGAAACCTAAATCAGAATGAACATCTTGTTGCTACAAGCTTAAAGTCAATGAAGGTTGATTCATAAGTGAAGGTCAACACTTACATACAAAAATGGTGCCATATGATTTCATGGAAAAGGGCTGAAGCCTGCAGACCTAATTTGACAGAGATTGTTTCTACCAAATATGTTACAGTCTTAGTTGTAGATCATCATAATGCACCAGCATTCTGACCTGATATTGTTCTCTGTATATATTATTGGGCTATTCAATATATAATCTCATAAATAGAACATATTGGGGAACACTACTACATTTATTAAAAAAATAGTGTCATTCAGCAACTAAAAAGGACAATGGCCCAGCATAGAAAGAGCTAAGATTCAGAACCACAATCAGCTCAGTATTACTGCTCAGTAATATTTGTTCTTATTATATGTTTAAAAGTAAGTAACATTAATGTTTATTATCAGAAGAATGTGTAGAGAATGGAGAACATAAGCAGAAGCATGGAGCACTTTAAAAAGTGTGCTGCTTAAACAAGAGGAAATTTCAATCACTCATGGGTCCCCTAATTGGGAGAAAGGCAGCCTATGAGTAATAAACAAATAAATAAATTTAGAAATGTTGGCAGTTCTAGTTAAATTGCTTATAATGCTTGAAAATTATCATTAATTTTTTTCTCTCTCCCAAAGAATGCTTAAATGTGTTTAGAAATCCACCTTACATGTTATGTACAACCACCAGCACAAAAATAGATGTATTAAGATTCTCACAAAGAGAGGCCTGCTCATGTTCACTGAAATATGTTATTCTCCCTTCCCAATCTTTCAAACCTAACTGTATGTAAAATGTCATTTGTAATCTTTTTTCATACTCTCATCCTAGCGATGTTAGCAGCAATTTATTTTGCACGAATTAACATCGCTAAGCGAGGCACCACTGTATTTTGGAACACTGCTACATTTATAAAAAACAGTTTCATTCAGGCACTAAAAAGGACAATGGCTCAGCATAGGAAGAGCTAAGATTCAGAACCAAAATCAGCAGTGTTCCTTCATTTGAAGGATAAATGACACTCATTTGATGACCAAGAGATACTAATTTTGGACCCAGAAGAAAGATGGTTTGAGAGGGAGGTCAGGGAGACCATAGATGTGGATATAGAAAATCCCTCACTCAACAGGGGTGGAGGCCTCAGAGACAATCTGTCTCCTATTTATCATCCTGCCCTTTCATCTGTCCCCAGAAAGATTAGGACCACACATGCTAGAAAGACCATTGTTAACAGCTGTTAAAGACCCATGACAATGGATGGAGAAGTACTGCCCAGGTGGGACTTTCACTCACTCGCCCCCTGCATTGCCCATCTAAAGAGCCTATTCAGACCAGAGGGAAGTGAAACCAATGTGGAGGAATTATCAGGAGTCTCCTACCAAATCTGCTCAGACTGAAGAAGCTACTTGGATGAGTAATGAAACATTCCCACCTAACAGGAAAGAAGTTAAGTTGCCATGACTCGTGGTCTAGAGTCCATATCAGAAAGGGAATCTGCAATGTGTCAAGAGTGTCACACATTTGCAGCCATATGATTGATACTGGCAATGATTATATAGGGTTGAACCATTGGTGCAAATGGAGATATCAGTGTCTGAATATACGTTAATTAAGCTGAAGTTATCTTTTCATCTTTGAGATCACCTTGAGTATCATTCAGTGTTCTAAGTTTGGCTTCGAATGACAATGTGGCAGATATAACGAGAATATGACATAATGGCATGTGAATTAATTTCACATCTTGTCTGAGCACCTCCGACCAGATAGGGATACCACAGGGAACCTGGAGAAACCCTTGCAATACCTGAATGTTATTTTTTTCATTTCCCTATTTCCATGTGGCTTGTTAGATGGAAACTTTACCCTTCCTTTTAATATACAAATGGCACAAATATTTCCATCCCAAGGCCACCTAAGATGCAAACTTAAATTGGCCCACCAGTTCTTGCAGCTCCTCCAGTGCTTTCCAGTGTTGTACTAAATGAACTACTGAAGATGTGCCCTATATTCCCACATAACTCAAATCATTATGTTATTGATCATGTGTCGATTGTCCATTGTTAGATTTCATTTTACATATCTCATTTAAATGTATTGTTTAGTTGTGTGATTTACATTGTTGTTCTTACTCTACTTATTAAAATAAATAAATAATAATTAATAAAGTAAGTAATACATACTCTATGGTCACATCTTTTCTCATAAGGAGCCTGCGCAAATAAAAACAGGGACCTCTTTTTGAAAAAAAGAAACAAATGAACAGCCTGTGTCATTCTAGGTTCTGATGGTAAAAGCGAAAATAGCAATATAATATTCAAGGCTATCTTTTACCTCATTTTCAGACAAACAAAAAGGGATCCAAAAATTCATTTCACACCAAAATTATGCATATGTGACCACTCCACAAACCTGTTAAACTAGGAGAAACATGGCCTCAATAATAATAATACCATAGTTCAAAATAGACTGCAAAACATTTTTTGTTGTTACAGGCACAGAAAAGCAATGCCGTCAGGGAGATGTTGAGATTACCTGCAGCATCCTTCAGTCCCCTAGCTCTGGCTGCAAATGCCAAGGTATTGACACTGTAATTATTGAAAGCACTGTTGTTCCATTTGTTTTTATGGAGTGAAAAAACAATATCTACTGTACATAGATTAAAATGCTGAAGAAGAATAAATTTGGAACTCAAGGTATTGGTTGCAAGTTGGTCCTCAGAACTGGGAGTGTAGTTTGAAAGTGGGAGAAAGCAAAGTTGAAGTTGGCCAACTTGGCCATCGACTGTCCCTGCTTTAAGCATGCTCAGGAATGTTGTGGTGCAGTTGTGACATGTGTAGGTGTACATTAAAATGTGAATGCTTGTTATTGTGGTTGTGGATGTATCTACAGCTCCCTGTTCTTGTATGCGAAGAACTGAGAGGAAACTGCAGTCTTTCTCGAACAATTCAAGACAATTTTTATAGACCTGGAGATGTAATTTTGGGTGGCAATTTTCCTCTGATACAATATTATACGTATTTGTTCAATTTTACACATATTCCAGATGCGACTCATCATGGTTCTCTGTAAGTTACTTTTTTCTTTTTATTGGTATCAACAACAATAATAAAAAGCTTACTGGGAAATCAAAATTTAGGAGAAAACTGAATATAGTAGTTTTCATGTCTAAATGTGAAAAATTTCTCAAAGAAAGAAGGCAGAAGGAATGAGCAATTCTATTGGAGCTGCTGGTTGCATTTTTCAAGCTTAGACCCAGAAACTTGTTTTGGAAATATGTATCCACTTGCTTCAGAAAATGCCAACTCCTGTTCTTTTAAATATATAGAAACATATATATGGAACCAGGTGATAAGTTGTCTGCCAAGCTAGCTGTCATTAACAGTATGAAGCACTAGATACCATATAAATGTCATGGCACAAAAATTGTTAAAAGAAAAAATAGCTTAAATACATAATTAAAGAATTAGAAACTTGGAATATTTCCCAAGTTAAACTTGATTCAACTTAATATACAACAGAAGTTATCTCTTTCATGCACTAACAAGAAATTATTAATCATTTCCTTCGAATGCCATATTTTACAGTTGAGGAAGAAACACAGAGAATAAATAGCTCTGAAAGAATAAAGTAATATATAAAAATAATTAAGCAGAAGCTTAGGGAGAAAGTGTATTTCATTCATTAATGACTTTCAGCCAAAATCTGATCAGCTTAACCTTCAAATGAACCAGAGTGGAAGAGTTGGCTTGAAACGAGCAAATACTTAGTATTGTCAAAACTTTGCAAGTACCACTTTCCAGTTACTGCTCAAATGCTTTTTCAAGGCAGATGAATGGTATGAGAAAAATTTGTGTTTAGTAGAGGGCACTTACAAAATGAAACTTTCTATAAATGTATCAGAGACCTTCATTTAGATGCCTCAAACAAAATGGTGATTTTGATTTTTATGAATTCTTTTGAGTAAGGTAACGTAGTATTTTCTAAATTTGTCTTTCACAAAGATAGATGATTTTTTCATATCGGATATCTTTGTTGAACACTTCCATATTATTTTCTTGCAGATACTTCTATACAAAATTTATATGCTTGCTAAATAATAGACTTAAAAAAATAGCCAACTGGGATGTTGTATAGTCTTTTTTTTTCTCTACCCTGAAAGGCAGAATAATTATACTAGGATATTCCGATGGCATTGCTTTTTAAATGCTGCAAATGATTTTTGACTTTCATGAAAATTTAATATACAAAACAAATAAATAACAATAAATAAACAAATAAAAAAATCTTCTCTCCAAGAGGGAAACGTTGATATGTATGAAATTTTCTCACAAATTATCTCCTTTGTCCTTGGAGCCTATTTCATCAGAAGCCAAAGAGGGTTTAAATTGTGTTATGTGGTGAATAGAAATGTTATTCAGAACTTGAGATAAATATACAGTATATTTATTTTTGGTGAGACTCTGTGGGATCTGGGCCCTGTTCTTTCTGGGAACCCACCAGAAAGGCTGGAATTCTGTTTTTTTCCACAGAATTCTGAGAGTCTATCCTTCAACAAAGAAGTCTCTTCCCAAACACTACATGCTATATGCTGAACAAAACTATTCTCATGTGAAAGCAGCATACTTTTCTCTAATGTACATGGCTTTCTCATGTTGGTACCTATCAGAGATTTGTAAAATTTATATTTCACAAAGACATGATTTTCGCCTATGGGATATCATTGTTTAACACTTCCATATTATATTAATGCAGATACTTCTATAGAAAGTTTATATGCTTGCTAAATAATAGACTTTAAAAATTAGCAACTGGAATGTTGTATAGTCTTTTTTTCTCTACCTTGAGAGGCAGAATATTTAGGTTAGGGTATTCAGATGGGTATTCTGTTTGTTCCAGAATAAAGATCAAAAATTATCAGCACTTCCTGTCTATGGTTTTTGCCATTCATGAGATCAACAACAATCCAAGACTCTTGAACAATGTAACTCTAGGAATCCATGTCTATGATAACCTATTTGACACCAAAACAACTTATGAGACTCTCCTGGATCTTCTGTCTGCACAAAAAAAGAATATACCCAACTACAGATGTGATAATAAAAATGTATGGTCTGTGATTGGAGGACTTACAGTACAAAACTCCATCCAGATGGCTGATATCTTAAATAGCTATAAGATGCCACAGGTACGCACATTGTTGCTCATACAGATGTTGTCCGGTTTATGTTCAGCTATTAGATGCCCCTAATTATAAACTAATGGATAGCTATTAATGTTAGTATGGTTTTTCTTATCCATTTCTGCTTTCTTCCACAAAACAGTAGAAAAATAAGGTAAATAAAGAGATTTTTCAAAGCAGTAGTGACGCTGATCTTTTTCTGCATCTATTACAAATTGAAAAACCAAAAAGTAGAGTGATTCACAGATTTCATTCAGTGGCCAAAATTCGAGCAGGAATTTGCCACAGTATCAGTGAGATTGCCTCAGTCATGATGGCTGTTGTGTGTCTTCCTGTGCACCTGTGTACATGACTGGCACATTAGCAAGCATGTAACTACGATCTTCTTAGTTCTCTACAATCTCCTGCCACAACTTGCCCAACATCACCTACCAAACTCAGGGTTTTGTTCTATGTTATCCTTTAATGGCTCAGCAATGCTTTAGTTTGCTTTCCCTTTTGCTTTGGAAACTATTATTTCTTCAATATCTAAAAATGAATATTTTTTCCCACAGCTCAACTATGGTTCCTTTGAAGCTACAATACGTGATAACCCAAATTTGCCTTTTTCATACGGGATGGGACCCAGGGAAACCACATTTCATCAGTCGGGGCTTGTACAGCTACTCTTGCACTTCCAATGGACATGGGTTGGCCTCCTGGTGTCTGAAGATGATAAGGGAGAAAACTTTGCACAGAAATTGGTTCCTCTCTTTGCTCAGAACAACATATGTCTTGCCTTCTTGCAAAGGAATTCAGCAAGTTATTATGATCGTAGTAATCTACCTTTTGAAAAAATAAAAAACACAGTGAAAATTGTTTCTTTATCTGATGTTAATGTCATTATTGTTGGTATGAACTCACATCTAATCAATATTTTAATGCTTTTCTTGGAAGAATATGTACCACAAGTAATTTCCTCTTTTGGAAAAGTCTGGATAATGCCACCTCAGTGGTACCTTAGTGTTTCACCCATGGGAGATTTATTTGGTAACATTTTTTTACATGGTGCCTTGTCTTTCTCTGCTCAAGCATATATTGTGCCAAAGTTCCGAGATTTTTTGTATGATTCAAAATCAGATAGTGCATTAACGCATTTTCTCTGTTTGTTCTGGCAAGCTGCCTTCAAATTGTGCACGCACTGTGGAGAAGAAAACCTGGAAGAGCTTTTTCCAAATGTATTTGACACTGGTATGTCCGTTGATAGCTACAGTGCCTACAATGCTGCCTATGCTGTATCATATGCTTTACATGCGACCCACTTATCTAGAGAAAGAATGTTGCAGGGCAAAAGCAAATTGGACCATTCAGATGTTCACTCATGGCAGGTAAACTCATCTGTCTAATAAAACTGTTTGTATCTGATATAAAATCACTTAGATACTTTCCCTGATCAATTAGATAGGTGAGGGGTACATGGCATGTTTCATCTTGCCGGGTCACTCCTAGTACTTTTGTATGATGTGACTGCTGCACCTCCATATACAGAGAAATAAAAGTATATGTACAAGGAAAGCCCAACGGGTGACTTGATCAGTTTTCACACAGAGGCACTAGCATTACAGTGGTGCCTCGCTTAACGAGCGCACTGTTTAACGACGAATCCACATAGCGATGCGGATTTTGCGATAGTTTTTACGATCGCATTGCGATGTTTTACATGGCAAAACATCGCATTGCGATGATCGGTAACCGTTTCACCGCATCAAGAAAATGGCTGCCCGCAGTGTTTTTGCATACCGAGGTGGTGAAAATGGTGGACGGATGGGGAATCTTCGCTTACCGGTTAGTTTTTCCCCCATAGGAACGCAATAAACGGAGTTTAATGCATTCCTGTGGGGTTTTACGTTCCGGATAGAAATGTTTCCGGATAGCGACGTTAATCCTGCAACGGATTAATATCGCTATGCAGGGCACCACTGTATTAGCAAACTGAGAAGAATCCCAGCATTCCTATCTAGAAACACTAGAGTGGAATAAAGTCTGTTTTGAAGTATGAATAAAAAGGATGCCAAAATTGCAATGACAATCTCTAAGGTTAAATACTGACCATTTAGGTTTAGGGGTGAATACAGTTTTAGGAGGAATAGTCCCTCTTAAGAAGAAAAAAAGGCCTTAGTTGAACTTCAGATCTTGCAAGGACAGGTTTGCCTGCAAAGGTTCTTACAAATTTTAAAACACAGACTTTTAAGGACTTCCATCCTCACCCTGAACTTTTCGGACAGAACCAACTAGCTACTGCAGGACATCGGGGGCAGTCCATGACAGCAAGGGTTTAGAATCTCTACAAGCAGCCTTGGGGTGCTTCATGTGTCCCACAGGCTGAGATAAAATAATAGGCTGAACTGAAGTCATATTGTATAATGGTAACTTCCCAAAATATTGAGAAAATTCTGAAATGATTTCTGTAAATACCACCTTTACTCTAAAATATTTTCAGAAATCTTAATGGTGACTGAACATGCTGGGAAATGTATCTGATTATGTAATGTCTGTTACCATGTCTTCCAAATGCGAACTTGATAACAAACAGGTTCTCACTAATATTAGCTTCTTCCTTGGTGCTCAAAAACTGATTCCTTATGCATCCTTATGCAAGTATTAAGACACTTAATTATTAGTAAGCATTGAAATAGTATGGATAATTTTATCATCTGTGTTGTACTCTCTCCCAACCTAGCTCCACTCTTTATTGAAAAACATCCACTTTAACAATGGGGTTGGAGAAGAAATAGTGTTTGAGAATAGAGGATTTCCCATTGGTTATGATATCATCAACTGGGTCAGTTTTCCCAATCAAACCTTCATTAAAAACAAGGTTGGAGAGATTTCACCAAGCCATACATTCTCCATCATGGAGGAAGCCATTGTGTGGCACAAAACATTAGAGCAGGTAAGATTGAATGAGTTATTAAACTATTTAGAATGGGAATGGAGCTGCTCTCTAGGTCTTGTGTCATTACTTCTGTAGGTAAAGGTAAAGGCTCCCCTTGACATTCAGTCCAGTCATGTCTGACTCTAGGGTGCGGTGCTCATGCCCGTTTCCACGGTCACGTGGCTAGTGCGACTTAGACAAGGAATGTGACTACCTTCCCACCGTGGTGGTACCACTTTATTTACTCGCATTTTTCCATGCTTTCGTACTGCTAGGTTGGCAGGAGCTGGGGCAAGTGACGGGAGTTTACTCCATCATGTGTATTCGATCTTACGACTGCTGGTCTTCTGATCCTGCAGCACAGAGGCTTCTGCGGTTTAACCCACAGTGCCACCACATCCCTTCTGTAGACCATTGTATTAATAAGATTGATGTTTCAATAATTACAGATGTTTTTATACGAAGTCAACATTTACATTCAGTAGGGGAGAAAAAGATAAGGCAAGAGAAGTGAAAAGAATACAACAAACTTTAAAACTTTAGTACATGACCCAAGCTGAAACTGTTGTTTGGGACATGTTATGCCATTTTTAAAAAGTTTTTTTTTTATTTTTTGTTCACTAACAGATTATTTTTGAATAATTTTTAAAATGTACAAAAAATGAAATTAATAATTATATCAGGTTAAATATTTTTATTTTCCCCTCAACTATCATAAATTAGCAAATAGATCTGGGAACAAAATGGGAAAGAATCCCTGGTTCAGAAGTGGCTTATTTTTTGGAATGAATTCCTATCTTCACAGAAGTACTCTTCAGCTACTCAGTAATCTTTATATTGTCGTTCAATATAATTCCACTAGCATCTTCTGGTGTTGAGTCCCACCATCTTTTCTGATACCAGACAAAAACAGGGTGTGATCCTGCATGAAAAGAGAAGGCTATATTTTTGACAAGAATACTTAAAATGTTGTCAAGGAGGTGTTGTTGTTGTTTAGTCGTTTAGTCGTGTCCGACTCGTCGTGACCCCATGGACCAGAGCACGCCAGTCCGTCCTGTCTTCCACTGCCTCCCGGAGCTGGGCCAAATTCATGTTGGTCGCTTCGATGACACTGTCCAACCATCTCATCGTCTGTCGTCCCCTTCTCCTCTTGCCCTCACACTTTCCTAACACCAGGGTCTTTTCCAGGGAGTCCTTTCTTCTCATGAGATGGCCAAAGTACTGGAGCATCAGCTTCAGGATCTGTCCTTCCAGTGAGCTCTCAGGCTTGATTTCCATTAGAATGGATCGGTTTGTTCTCCTTCCAGTCCAGGGGACTTTCAAGAGTCTCCTCCAGCACCACAATTCAGAAGCATCAATTCTTCGGCGGTCAGATTTCTTTATGGTCCAGCTCTCACTTCCATACGTCACTACAGGAAGAACCATAGCTTTGATTATTCTGACTTTTGTTGGCAAGGTGATGTATCTGTTTTTCAGATCCTGTCGAGGTTTGTCATCGCTTTCCTCCCAAGAAGAAGGGGTCTTTTAATTTCGTGGCTGCTGTCACCATCTGCAGTCATCATGGAGCCCAAGAAAGTAAAATCTGTCACTACCTCCGTATCTTCCCCTTCTGTTTGCCAGGAGGTGATGGGACCAGTGGCCATGATCTTAGTTTTTTTGATGTTGAGCTTCAGACCATTTTTTGCGCTCTCCTCTTTCACCCTCATTACAAGATTCCTTAATTCCTCCTCACTTCCTGCCATCAGAGTGGTATCATCTGCATATCTGAGGTTGTTGATATTTCTTCCGGCAATCTTAATTCCAGCTTGGGATTCCTCCAGTCCGGCCTTTCGCATGATGTATTCTGCATATAAGTTAAATAAGCAGGGAGACAATATACAGCCTTGTCGTATTTCTTTCCCAATTTTGAACCAATCAGTGTTTCCGTATCCAGTTCTAACTCTTGCTTCCTGTCCCACGTATAGATTTCTCAGGAGATAGATATGGTGGTCGGGCACTTCCATTTCTTTAAGGACTTGCCATAGTTTGCTGTGGTCCACACAGTCAAAGGCTTTTGCACAGTCAATGAAGCAGAAGTAGATGTTTTTCTGGAACTCTCTGGCTTTCTCCATAATCCAGCTAAAGTCAGCAATTTGGTCTCTAGTTCCTCTGCCTCTTCGAAATCCAGCTTGCACTTCTGGGAGTTCTCGGTCCACATACTGTTGAAGCCTACCTTGCAGGATTTTGAGCATAACCTTGCTAGCGTGTGAAATGAGTGAAATTGTACGGTAGTTGGAGCATTCTTTGGCACTGCCTTTCTTTGGGATTGGGATGTAGACTGATCTTTTTCAATCCTCTGGCCACTGTTGGGTTTTCCAAACTTGCTGGCATATTGAATGTAGCACCTTAAAAGCATCATCTTTCAAGATTTTAAATAGTTCAACTGGAATGCCATCACCTCCACTGGCCTTGTTAGCCATGCTTTCAAAGGCCTACTTGACTTCACTCTCCAGGGTATCTGGCTCAAGGTCGGCAGCCACACTATCTGGGTTGTCCGGGATATCCAAATCTTTCTGGTATAGTTCCTCTGTGTATTCTTGCCACCTCTTCTTAATGTCTTCTACTTCTGTGAGGTTTCTCCCATTTTTGTCCTTTATCATGTTTATCTTTGCACAAAATGTTCCTTTAATATCTCCAATTTTCTTGAACAGATCTTTGGTTTTTCCTTTTCTATTCTTTTCCTCTATTTCTTTGCATTGTTTGTTTAAGAAGGCCCTCTTATTTATTTATTTATTTATTTATTGGACTTATATACCACCCCATAGTGCTACAAGCACTCTCCGGGCGGTTTACAATTTTAATTATACAGGCTACACATTGCCCTCCCAGCAAGCTGGGTACTCATTTTACCGACCTCGGAAGGATGGAAGGCTGAGTCAACCTTGAGCCGGCTACCTGGGATTTGAACCCCAGGTCGTGAGCACAGTTTTAGCTGCAGTACAGCGTTTTAACCACTGCGCCACGAGGCTCTTATCTCTCCTTGTTATTATTTGGAAGTCTGCATTCAATTTTCTGTAACTTTCCCTGTCTCCCTTGCATTTAGCTTCCCTTCTCCTCTCTGCTATTTCTAAGGCCTAGTTAGACAGCCACTTTGCTTTCTTGCATTTCTTTTTCTTTGGGATGGTTTCTGTTGCTGCCTCCTGTACAATGTTACGAGCCTCTATCCAAAGTTCTTCAGGCACTCTGTCCACCAAATCCAGTTCCTTAAATCTGTTCTTCACTTCCACTCTGTATTCATAAGGGATTTGATTTAGATTATACCTGAGTAGCCCAGTGGTTTTTCCTACTCGCTTCAGTTTAAGCTTGAATTTTGCTATGAGAAGCTGATGATCAGAGCCGTAAGCAGCTCCAGGTCTTGTTTTTGCTGACTGTATAGAGCTTCTCCATCTTTGGCTGCAGAGAATATAGTCAATCTGATTTCGATGTTGACCATCTGGTGATTTCCATGTGTATAGTTGCCTCTTGTGTTGTTGGAAAAGAGTGTTTGTAATGACCAGCTTGTTCTCTTGACAAAACTCTATTAGCCTTTGCCCTGCTTCATTTTGAACTCCAAGGGCAAACTTCCCTGTTGTTTCTTTATCTCTCGACTCCCTACTTTATCATTCCAATCCCCTAGAATGAGAAGAACATCTTTCTTTGGTGTCAGTTCTAGAAGGTGTTGTAAATCTTCATAAAATTGTTCAATTTCAGTCTCCTCAGCAATGGTGGCTGGTGCATAAACTTGGATTATTGTGATGTTGAAAGGTCTGCCTTGGATTCGTATTGACATCATTCTATCATTTTTGAGATTATATCCCATTACAGCTTTTCCCACTCTTTTGTTGACTATGAGGGCTACTCCATTCCTTCTGCGGGATTCTTGCCCACAATAGTAGATATGATAATCATCTGAATTGAATTTGCCCATGCCTGTCCATTTTAGTTCACTGATGCCCAGGATGTCAATGTTTATTCTTGCCATCTCCAGTTTGATCACATCCAGCTTACCAAGGTTCATAGATCTTACATTCCAGGTTCCTATGCAGTATTTTTCTTTGCAGCATCGGACTTTCATTTCACTTCCAGGCATATCCACAGCTGAGCGTCCTTTCGGCTTTGGCCCAACCACTTCATTGGCTCTGGAGCTACTTGTACTTGTCCTCTGCTCTTCCTCAGTAGCATGTTGGATGCCTTCCGACCTGAGGGTCCCATCTTCCAGCGTCCTATCTTTTAACCTTTTGTTTCTGATCATGGGGTTTTCTTGGCAAAGATACTGGAGTAGCTTGCCAGTTCCTGCTCCAGGTGGATTGCGTTTAGTCGGAACTCTCCACTATGACCTGTCCGTCTTGGGTGTCCCTGCACGGCATAGCCCATAGTTTCTCTGAATTACTCAAGCCCCTTCACCACGACAAGGCAGCAATCCATGAAGGGGTGACAAAGAGGTAGTATCAACCAATAAGATTTATGGTTCTTACGATTGGTTCAGATATATGCCAACCAATTTACACCCCCTATAAAAGCCAAGGAAAGTTATCTAGCATCTTCCAATAACCAGGTTTCATTTTATGATGAGAAAGAAATTAGCAACTTTAGCAGCAAAATAAGGAATCTGGTCTGACAGATAATACATAACCAATGACTTACCAGGATAGCCTTGTAATTTTTTAAAGAGAGGAAAAATTAAATCATTCCTTATTTGTTCATAAAACTGACAATGTGAAAGGGCATGAGACAAAAATTTAGAAGACCTATTTCTGATCTATTTATCTATAACCCATTGGATATGTTCTTAGCTTCTCTATTACAAAGGAAGTAAAGGGAGGACTAGATGCCCTATCCATGACACTGAAAGCAAGGCCTGAAGAGATGAAGGCAGGCATGTTACAAAGTACAATGGTAACTTGAGAATAAACAGCCAAAGAAACAAACAAATAAAATAATCTATGGGACATTGGGCATTAGAAATAAAATTGCAGAGTTAACGTTCATATAGATAAAAGCAATCTAAAACCATCTAAAGTCTGACTACATCTCAATTCATTCTGGTCGATCTCTTCAGGGGTCATATTATCATTCTATCAAGTACTGACAGCCCCTGTCTTGAACATCTCACTGTTGGATTCCATCCACAGAAGTGGAGGGATTCTAGGCTTGTGGGTCAACCCCATGGAAGAGCAGAGCTGTGTGTGTGTTTTTTAATGTAAAGAACATTTTTAAAATAGATGTAATGCATTTTTTAAAAAATAAGGTTTCTCCTATTCACCTTCCTTTTTAAAAACCTAGATGCCACCCCATTCAAAATGTGTTGAAAGCTGCCATTTTGGATACAGCAAGATAATGCAAGAGGGGAAATCAATCTGCTGCTATAATTGTATTCCATGCTCAGAAAACATGATTTCTTATCAAATTGGTATGTGACCATAGACAGGGGTTTCATAAGAATATTTGTGTTGGAAATGTTTGTTTTGCACTTTACAACCATTCCACAGTTGGTCTTTTAATCCTTCTGTTCCCTTTCTCAATATCATTCAGTCCAAGGTCAAAAGCTGCTTATCTGCATTACTCTACCTTTGTCCAATACTTTAGCAATGATTTTAATAACTGCAGAGGAATGGTTCCTATATAAATCAAAATGTACTAAATTATGGTTTCGTGAATAAAAAATGCAATCAGATCACAAATATTTTGATCATACCTCTTCATATTTTTGATTCCCCCCACCCAAATATACATCATTCAACACAACAGTCACCAAAAATGTGTTTTTATATATTAGAAGAGGTGTCATAAAGGATAAGATTATTTGAACATGATCATAGTCCAAAGTGGTGTTCGTAGATAATACATGTTGACTACCGCCTCTTCCCGTTACTGACTGTGAATCAGGATTAGGCAGAAATGCGTGCAGCTGCCAGGTATCAAAATATTCTGGAATATAAGAAAACATCTGTCTTCAATGAAAGGCTCCTTTTTTAGCTGCTTTTGCAACTGAGAGAGTTTTTTTCCTGCCCACTTGGGCGAGGTACATGCAGGATGGTGCACAAAGTGGGGTGATGGGACGAGGGTTAAGGCGAGCCCTTAAAAGGCTGCTTGCAAATGCCATCATACCTTTTCACGGGAGCATTGGCCTCCTCACCTACCCTTGTTAGGAGTGAGCTTCGCTGGTCATTTTGGTGACAGATGGGAATTTTGGGCCTGTCCTTGATTGACACTTAGGAGCAGGAATGTTTTCACCCGTCACATTCTCAACTGTTTGTTATTTGATAGGGTGAGGTGTAGATGATATTATGGTCACACTGGTGGATAGTGGCAGAAGTCATGAGTTTGAAGGTGAGTTCAAGTGGGCACCCAGTAGGGGTGTGTGTCGTCCCACCTTGAGTATCAAATGCCTGCTGCTTTTGGCACTGGGATGGGGAGGAAGTGGGAGTCCCCTGGGGAATGAATCAACTTGAGTCCTGAGTCTCATTTGGGCTGCACCCTTGGGGGCTTCCAGATTTTACCAGATCTCGGCTAGTTAAGGCTTGTGTCTTAGGCAAGGCCAGCCCCAGGCACACAGCAGACTCCATGCTACTTTTTGAAGTAGATGTTGTGTTATTGTCTTAACATTCAATGAATTGTGCCCCATGTTTAACCCATCTCCTGTATCATGCCTCATCACTCTGGGCTGGGTCAGCAATGTCTGACTTCCCAAAAAGTTGTTTCTCAAATTTTGGATGCAATAACTACAATTATCTCAGCAGAGGTGGATGTGAGCTTTTCCACCAGCAACCTGCACTTGGCAGCACTTCAAGGTGGAAGAGATCTCAGATTGTTTGGGAAAAGAGTGATATATTTCAGTAGATTTTGTGAACAATGCTTGCAGACTCATGACTGGTATACCAGAGTGAAAGGTCATTTATATGTGTCCTCACAACTGATCCACAGTACATTTCGGCCCATCTGCAATATATGTACCTCTCATAAAACTGATCCTGTTACCTTCCTTTTTTTAAAAAAAAAATGAAAAATATACATAGGGAGAAATAATAGGCAATGTAATCTAACATCTCCGTTTATCCCTTTCAGATGCTGCTCTTTGTGTCAAATGTCCAGAAGATCAATATCCAAATGAAAACAAAGACCAATGCATCCCCAAAACCATATCCTTCCTTTCTTATCAAGAGCCTCTGGGGATTGTTTCAACTGTCTCTACAATCTCTTTATCTCTCATCACTTGTTTTGTGATCCAAACTTTTCGTAAGAATTGGGATACTCCCATCGTCAAAGCAAACAACCAGAGCCTCACTTGCATTCTTCTCATCTCTATTCTTCTCTGCTACCTGGCCACTCTGTTATTCCTTGGAAAACCTGAGAAGGTGACCTGCCTTTTTCAGCAACTCATATTTCTCATCTTCTTCTCTGTTGCCGTTTCTTGTGTGTTGGCAAAAACCCTCATTGTGATTTTGGCCTTCATGAGCACCAAGCCAGCCAGCCAAATGAGGAAAGGGCTAGGGAAAAAACTGGGAAACTCTGTTGTTGTTTCTTGTTCTCTTGTTCAGGTGTGCATTTGCATTGCATGGCTATCAACCTCTCCTCCATTCCCTGGTGCTGACATGCACTCTCAGACTGGGGAGATCCTACTCCAATGCAAGGAAGGGTCGCTCACCATGTTCCACTGTGCTCTTGGCTACCTTGGTTTTCTCTCCAGCATAAGCTTTACTGTGGCTTTTCTAGCTAGAAAACTGCCTGATGCTTTCAATGAAGGCAAGTTCATCACCTTCAGCATGCTGGTGTTTTGCAGTTTTTGGATCTCCTTCATTCCTGCTTACCTGAGCACCACGGGGAAGAACATAGTGGCTGTGGAGATTTTTGCCATCTTAGCCTCTAATACTGGTCTCTTAGCTTGCATCTTTCTTCCTAAATGTTATATAATTATTTTCAGAGCTGATCTCAACTCCAGGATGTTTCTTAAAGAGAAAAGGAAGCATTCAATGTGAGTCTCGCCAGTTAATGTATTTAATTTTTAGGATGATTTCCATGTATTCATCGAAGAATATATTTATCCTGGCCAATTGTTCCCAAACATTTTGGACTCATGTCTTCCTTCATTGTCTGACCACTGGTTGTGGCTTCCTTTACTCAGAGGGACCATCAGTGTTCTCTCTCATACCAGGAGCAGGATTGTGAACTCATTGCCAGCCATCCCATCTCCTCTCCTTCCCCCTAATATTTCTGAGGGCCCACCTCCTTCCAGGTACAGACATAGGAAGCTCACAAGACATTTCCACTAGGGACCATAGAGATGGGGAAAGCAGAGCCAGGCATGTGGCTTCCACTTCAAGTTCCTTTGGACACAGAGCTCTGCAAGTGATAGAGGAGCTATTTATAGAGGTATGACCAACTTTTTTTTATCACTTTCAGAGCCCTGTGTCTAAAGGAATATGAAGTGGAGGCTCTGTGCCTTCAAAGCTTTATGTTCAATCCCTTTTCCCATGGCACTTCCACCTGGAATTCATGGCTTCCCCTGGAGCCATGGCAGACAGTTTTTGTCAGAGTCCAGCTCTAACATCAGTAAACGGAAGAGTACTCTGAAGAAAAACAATGGAGACTGCAATCAGGGATTCAAAAACGAAGCATGCTCGGTCCTGCCTTTAGGAAAATCAAACTTACTTGGCCACGCCCGGCACCTCCCTTTATTCAGAACTCAGGTTCCACAGGAATCACATTACAACCAATGAGGCATCAAATACATTCTGCCTAGCAACAACTGACACATACATAAATTAACTGTATTAAAGAGCTAGGCATTTTGCTGATCCATTCTTCTGCCTATGTGACTTCCTTGCTCAGCAGACTCCCACATCTCCTCTCTTTCTTCTTAATTCTAAGAGATCGAATCATTGGATTCCAGCCGTAAGGCCCATTAAAAGAGGAGGAGCATGAGAAACGGCCACATCACGAAGGGTCAACATTATTGAAATTATCAAAAAAACCCTGACATTCATTAGGATCCACAAAATTCAATACATAATATTTAACCCTAATTAAAACTTACTAACAGAGCAGGAAAATGGTCAAAACAATTAGTACATATTTGAATTAATTAAAAAATACATTAAATACAACAACATACAAAAATTAAAATCACAATAAGTAACTAAATAATATAACAATCAAGAAAATCCCTTCTGTGGCAGAGCAGGAGAGCGCCATGGACAGACACCTCAAGCCGGAATCCACAGAGGACCCTTGTCTAAGGCAACAGTGGTGTATCCACGTCCCCAGGTAATAAGTGGCACTGGTCCTTTCCATTCAGGATCTGGAAGCCGGTGGTAGGACACCAGAGGTCGAGGGAGTTGCTCTTCAGACCTAAAATGATTCTCAACTGGAGTGTAAGATCTATTATGGGGAGCAAGCAGGAAATTTAATGTGTACAAGACCTTAGCAACAACCATCTCGACATCTGTCATGGGGACCCCTTTTCCCCCAATTTGTTTATGTAACAAAGATTTGAAAGTCAAGTGAGCATGCTCAACAATTGCCTGTCTGGTTGAGTTGAAAGGAATACCATGCTTAAGAGTTATTCCCCATTGGACACAAAGGTCCTTAAAGGCAGATGAAGTGTAAGCAGGCCCATTATCAGTCTTTAGAGTTTGTAGTCTTCCCATAACAGCAAAGGCACGCATACAATGTTGGATAACATGTCTAGTAGTCTCACCCCGAAGAGGGGTAGCCCAGATGAAACCAGAAAAGGTGTCAACAGTCAGATGCAATTTAGAAAAAGGAGCAAGAAGTGGTACCTGCGTAACATCCATCTGCCAAACCTCATTAGCCAATGTTCCATGTGGATTCACGGCCTCAAAAGGTAAGTTGAGTGGAGACTTACTACATAAAGGGCAGGCAGCAACTATATCCCGGGCCTGAGACATGGGGATAGAAAACATCCTATGGAGAACTTTAGCAGATTGATGAAACATGTCATGGGAAACAAAAGGATCATCAAAAAGGTTGAAAGTACAGGCAGATTGTCTAAGGGCAGAATCTGCTCTAGCATTGCCATCGGTTAAGAAACCAGGAAGTCCAGAATGAGAACGAATGTGAGTAACAAAGCAAAAAGCTGTTCGGCTTTGCAATTTGTGGAAGAGATGGTATAGAACAGTGGTTCTTAACCTTTGTTACTCGGATGCTTTTGAACTGCAACTCCCAGAAACCCCAGTCAGGACAGCTGGTGGTGAAGGCTTCTGGGAGTTGCAGTCCAAAACTCCTGAGTAACCCAAGGTTAAGAACCAGTGGTATAGAAGCTGTATCCGACAATTTGTGTCCTAGATATTCATAAGGTGAAGTTGTTTGAACCTTCTCAGAAGCAATGCAAAGACCAAAAGAACTCAGAGAGGCTGTGAGGAACTCAAGATGATTTTTGCCACCATCCTTTCCGGCTACCAAGATGTTGCTAGTAACATGAACTGCAGCAGCCAAGAGTTGAGCTTTGTGACTGTGAGTTCCAACATTTTGGCAGACCTTCAACATGTCATTTATGGAAGTTTCTGGCTTATTATAGATAGGCGTCAGGGCGGCCCTACAGTCCTGGTTGCAATTTTCAAATGCCAACTGTTTTATAAGCATGGTTCTAGCAGCATAGCTTTCAACTTGGCGTTCTATTGCTATAATAAGATGATTCACAAAATCAGTATAGGACTCTTTTGGGCCTTGGCATATATTAGCAAAGCTAGCAACTGTCTCTCCCTGAACTGGGATGTTTTTCCATGATTTTACCACAATGTCTGCTATTTGATCCAATGCTTGATCTGTTAGAGAAAGTTGTTGATTCAAAGTGGAAAAATTTCCTTCCCCAAAAAGCAGGTCACTAGTAATGTTAATTCTGGGGTTAGCCCTTTGATTCTTTTCAAACTGTTCTTGTGCTCTTTGCCGCCACTCATCCATACATAACAAATTTTGGGCAGGGGGGAGAAGGGACCTAATGAGTATTTTCCGATCAGCAGGAAGAAGGCATTGTTGAGCCAAATTATCAAGGATAGCCCAAGTGCATGGAGCTTGAATGTCATTATCTTTAATGCTGCGTTGCAACTCCTCAATACATTGATATCCCAAAGGGTCATATCTATCCGGAACAACAGGGTTATTTCCTACTGCAGGCATACCACGGATTACAGGGAAAGCAGAAACGGTGGTATTTCCTGCATCCCCTGAATCTAATAAAGCAGAAGCAACTGTTGCAGCGAACAAATTAGACCTTGACCCCTCACCATGATTATCTGCTGGAAATAAATCAGGGGCAACAAAGTCACCATTGTCATTAAGTCCAATATCAGGAGGTTTGCATTTTTGTGGCTCATAATGAGGTAGCAACACTAAATGCACTGTAGGAGCAGGTGGCAATAGTTGAGGTAATGGAGGAAGAGAAAAACAGCCTGTTTCTTGTTGTTGGGCAAATAAGATGTTATTGGGTGTCTGTCCCTTTAAACAAGCACAGACCTGACACCATGTAAAAAGCACTTTTGATGAAATTTTTGGATAATTCTGAAAGTTGCAACCAATTTTACACCAGTCTTCCAGCTTTATTGTGCCACTTTCAGGCACCCAAGGACACACATCTTTTATGGCAAAAACTAAATTTTCGACCTCTTTCTTTGTAACTGTGTGTCCAAATAGAGGAGGTCATCCACATATTGTTTCTGGGCTAAAGACAATGATGAACCCATAACGGCTATGTTCCACCTGGACAAACAAATACTCACCCGGGATCCTTAAGGACGTATGACGCATCTGTAACCACTTCCCGGGCGTGGGTGAGTGCTAGTCGGTTCAGTTGTCGAGCCTCACACAAAAATTTAGGCCTCACACAGAAAAATGAGCCTCACAAAGACAGGCAGCACTCAAAAAGTAGCCTCACACAAAAGTAAGCTCACACAAAAAGCAAGCCTTACACAAAAAGCAAGCTTACACAAAAACAAGTTCAAACAAAAAGCAAACTCACACGAAGCACCACATGTCAGAGTCCAGCTCTAACATCAGTAAACGGGAGAGTACTCTGAAGAAAAACAATGGAGACTGCAGTCAGGGATTCAAAAACGAAGCATGCTCGGTCGTGCCTGTAGGAAAAGCAAACTTGCTTCACCACGCCCAGCACCTCCCTTTATTCAGAACTCAGGTTCCACAGGAATCACATTACAACCAATGAGGCATCAAATACGTTCTGCCTAGCAATAATTGACACATACATAGATTAACTGTATTAAAGAGCTAGGCATTTGGCTGATGCATTCTTCTGCCTATGTGACTTCCTTGCTCAGCAGACTCCCACAAGTTTTGGAACCCCTGATCTAAGTTGATTGATTTGTTGTTAATTTTAAAGGGTGGGCATACCATTTCAATTTTAAATATGCCTTACTCTCATTTTCTTAGCATCCAGGAAGGAAGAGGCAAGACATAAATTGGAAATAGCTCACGCCATAATCTATTTTCACTGTTGTGAAGAGGAGGAAGGTAAAATTGAGGATTTCTATGGACTTTGTGGAGCCCTTCTTTTTTTTCCACTTTGGATTCATTGATTGGCTTCAGCACAATCTGAAGAGATGAGAAATGCTGGAATTACGAAACAATTGACACTGAACAGTTTTAATGAAAGTTTGCCATATGTGCCCAACAATGGCATCTTTTTGGATGGCTGTTTCAAACCACCAGCAAATGATGTGATGAAACCATTCCTGAACTGTACCATTTCAGTTGCCTTTCTTTCCATAGAAGACTGACTTCACCCTCTATTTTTTCTCATTTAGCTACCTAATTATTGTTAAGAGGAGAAAAATGTTCCTTGAAGTGCACACAATGGGGGTGACCAAAGCTTTTATCAACAGCTCAGCTTCAGAAACCTAAATCAGAATGAACATCTTGTTCCTACAAGCTTAAAGTCAATGAAGGTTGATTCATAAGTGAAGGTCAACACTTACATACAAAAATGGTGCCACATGATTTCTTGGAAAAGGGCTGAAGCCTGCAGACCTAATTTAACAGAGATTATTTCTGCCAAATATGTTACAGTCTTAGTTGTAGATCAACATAATTCACCAGCATGCTGACCTGATATTGTTTTCTTTATATATTATTGTGCTGTTCAATATATAATCTCATAAATAGAATATATTGTTGAATACTGCTACATTTAAAAGAATAGTTTCATTCAGTCACTAAAAGGACAATGGCCCAGCATAGAGCTAAGACTCAGAACCACAATCAGTAGTTTTCCTTCATTTGAAGAACAAATGACACTCATTTGATGACCAAGAGGTACTCATTTTGGATCAAGAAGAAAGATGGTTTGAGAGGGAGGTCAGGGAGGCCATAGATGTGGATATAGAAAATCCCTCACTCAACAGGGGTGGAGGCCTTAGACACAATCTGTCTTCTAGTTATCATCCTGCCCTTTCATTTGTCCCTAGAAAGATTAGGAACACACACACTAGAAAGACCATTGTTAACAGCTGTTAACGACCCATGACAATGGGTGGAGAAGGACTTGAGAGGTGGGCCTTTCACTCACTCACCCCCTCCATTGCCCATCTAAAGAGCCTACTCAGACCAGGGGGAAGTGAAACCAATGTGGAGGAATTATCAGGCATCTCCTACCAAATCTCCTCAGACAGAAGAAACTACTTGAATAAGTAACGAAAGGTTTCGACATAACAGGAAAGAAGTTCAGTTGCCATGACTCGACGTCTAGATTCCATATCAGAAAGGGAATCTGTAATGTGTCAAGAATGTCACACATATGGAGCCATATGATTGATACTGGCAATGATTATATAGGGTTGGACCATTGGTGCAAATTGAGATATCAGTGTCTTAATATATGTTAATTAAGCTGAAGTTATCTTCTCATCTTTGAGATCACCTTGAGTATCATTCAGTGTCCTTGCTTTGGCTTCGAATGACAATGTGGCATGTATAACGAGAATATGCCATGATGGCATGTGAATTAACTTAACATTTTGTCTGAGCATCTCCTACCTGATAGGGATACCACATGGAACCTGGAGAAACCCTTGCCATGCCTGAATGTCACTTTTTATTTCCCTATTTCCATGTAGCCTGTTAGACGGAAACTTTACCCTTCCTTTTAATATACAAATGGCACAAATATTTCCACCTAAGACACAAACTTAAATTGGCCCACCAGTTCTTGCAGCTCCTTCGGTGCTTTTCAGTATTGTACTAAATGAACTAATGAGGATGTGTCCTATATTCCCACATAACTCTATTCATTATGTTATTAATCATGTGACGATTATCCATTGTTAGATTTTGTTTTACATATCTCATTTACATGTATTGTTTAGTTGTGTGATTTACATTTTTTCTTACTTTACTTATTTAAAAAATAAATAACTAATAATAATTAATAAAGTAACTAATAAATATTCCATGATCACCTCTTTTCTCATGAGGAGCCTGCACAAATAAAACAAATGAACAGCCTGAGTCATTCTAAGTTCTGATGGTAGCAGAGAAAATAGTAACAGAATGTTACAAGGCTATCTTTTACCTCATTTTCAAACAAACAAAAATTCATCCAAAAAATCATTCCACACCAAAATTATGCATATAACCTGTTAAGCTGGGAGAAACTTGGCCTCAATAATAATTATAGCACAGTTCAAATTAGACTGCAAAACATTTTTTGTTGTTACATGCATAGAAAAGCAATGCTGTCAGGGAGATGTTGAAATTACCTGCAGCATCCTTCAGTCCCCTAGCTCTGGCTGCAAATGCCAAGGTATTGACACTGTAATTATGGAAAGTACTGTTGTTCCATTCGTTTTTAAGGAGCAGAAAAAATTAATATCTAATGTACATAGATTAAAATATTGAAGAATAAATTTGGAACTCAAGGTTGCAATGTGACCCTCAGAACTGGGAGTGTAATTTGAAAGTGGGAGAAGGCAAAGTTGAAGTTGGCCAACTTGGCCATCGACTGTGCCTGCTTTAAGCATGCTAAGGAATGTTATGGTGCAGTTGTGACATGTGTAGGTGTACATTAAAGAGTGAATGTTTTTTATTGTGGGTGTGGTTGCATCTACAGCTCCCTCTTCTTGTATGAAAAGGAAGCATTCAACCTGAGTCTCACCAGTTAATGCACTTAATTTTTAGGTTGATTTCCCTTTATTCATCGAAGAATATATTCATCTTGGCCAATGGTTCCCCAACATTTTGGACGCATGGCTTCCTTCATTGTCTGACCACTAGTTGTGGCTTCCTTTGCTCAGAGGGACCATCAGCATTCTCTCTCATACTAGGAGCAGAATCATGACCTCATTACCAGCCATCCCATCTCCTCTCCTTCCCCCCAATGTTCCTGAGGGCCCACCTCCTTCCAGGCACTGACATAGGAAGCTCCCAAGGCTACCTGTCAAGCATTTCCACTAGGGACCATAGAGATGGGGAAAGCATCATCGTTGTTTAGTTATTAAGTTGTATCCGGCTCTTCGTGACCCCATGGACCAGAGCACACCAGGCCCTCCTATCCTCCACTGCCTCCCGGAGTTGTATCAAATCCATGTTGATAGCTTTGATGACACTGACCAACCATCTCATCCTCTGTCGTCCCCTTCTCCTCTTGCCTTCACACTTTCCCAACATCAAGGTCTTTTCCAAGGAGTCTTCTCTTCTCATGAGATTGCCAAAGTACTAGAGCTTCAGCTTCAGGATCATCTGTCCTTCCAGCCGACATTACCCCTTTGATTGGAAAGGAAGGATCTTGGTCATGCGCGGCCAGTTGACCGCTGCCGCCAAAGCCTCAGCACCCATGCCGTCCTCCGCTTGGTTGGACCGCACTCAGTCCTTGGCCCTGAAGGGGTGGCTCCCTTTCTCCGCCAGTGGGCAGCTCCTGGGTGGCCGTCAAAGAGCAGCAGGTGGCTCGCCCGCTGTGGGCACCTGATGCCACCTCCCGCTCCAGCACCAGCTCCAGCGGGCGCTCACCAGAGTGGTCACATTGGACCTCGGTATCAGGCCTCCCACGGGTCTCACCATCAAAGCGCCGTGACAGCTGCCACATGGAGGGTGAGAGGCTCTGCCAGGCCCCACCGGGCTCAGATGTGGACGGGGCATGGGGCAGCATCCTGGCACCAGAAGGCAGAGCCTGGCCCAGGCCGCTGTCATGGTCATGCCTGCCCCCCTCCACTGTGATCCACCTCTCCAGGCACTGGAATGAGAGGCTCCAGCATGGCTGGCCCCGCCGCCGCCACTTTGGCTGCCATACGCTGCCGACCAGGGCCCGTCGCTGGCCGCCATCCACCATGGCTCAGTTGCAGCCGGGCCGGAGAAGGGGGCAGGAAGGGGGTGATCAGACAGCTGCCCCCCCTCCAGGCAGAAGAGGAGGAGGAGGAAGAGGGAAGGGGGTTAGGGTCGCATCTTCATTACTGCAGGATTTTCATTTTTACCCCATTTGGGGTAATTTTCCTCTATTCCCTGACCAGTGGTCTAAAGTATTTAGAGTTGGTTTTAGGATTTCTGTTGTAGGTGAGAGGAAAGATAGTTTGGAAAAAACCTGAAATCAATACAGGGTATGGAGGACATAGTTGGGGAGAAGATAGGTGAGGAAGTCAAGGAAAGTCAAGTCCTCAGCCCCTTTCAGCCCCCTCCATTACCACATTTGCAGGTCTCCCCACTCAGGGTTGTCCCTAAGAAAGCCAAGGGTGAATACAGACTTATTCACCATTTGTCATACCCAGAGGGCGACTCAGTTAATGATGCCATCCTGCAGGAATTGTGTTCAGTACGCTATACTTCATTTGACACTGCGGTACGCATGGTCAGGTCCTGTGGTTTTGGGGCGGAGATGGGCAAATCTGAATTAAGTTGGCGTTCTGTCTTCTTCCCATGCATCCAGAGGATTTTGATTTGTTAGGTTTTCAGTTCCAGGGGGCGTTCTATATAGATAGTGCATTATCTATGGGGTGCTCAATATCCTGCGCTGTGTTTGAGCATTTCAGCTCATTTTTAGAGTGGAACCTTAGACACAGGGCGGGCTGGGGCAGCACTGCTCATTATCTTGATGACTATCTTTTTATGGTGAGCAGGGGATCAGGGACATGCAAATTCATTCTAGAAACATTCCAGAGCATGGCAATAGAGCTAGGGCTACCATTAGCCGAGGAAAAAACAGAAGGTCCATCACCGGTCTTGACCTTCTTAGGAATTGAATTAGACACTCAGCTACAGGCTTGATACCCGACTCCAAATTTGAAGACTTAAAGGCTTAAAGAGTTGATAAAGAAAAAGAAATTCTCTCTTAAGGAGTTGCAGGAGCTGGTTGGTCATTTGAATTGCGCATGCCAGGTGATTGCGCCAGACGACTTTGCGAGGCAATGAGTAGCCTCAGATGGCCATTCCATTGAACAAGAATAACAGTCGGTATGAGACAGAACCTCCAGGTGTGGCTCCAATTTCTGGACGGTTTTAATGGTATTTCCTTTTGGAAATCAGAGATTAACTTGGGGGATGCCTTGCAGGTGCATACAGATGTGGCAGGATCCAGAAGGAGGTGGTGCGCAGGAGCCTGGCCAGACCAAAGGATGCAGTCTGACATTTCCCGTGACCTTACTTTTTAAGAGGTTTGTTTTCCCATTTTGGGTGCCTTGTGGCTTTGATGATCATTTTGTGGTCCACAATAACACCTAAAGCACAGTGGCATGCAGATTGACCACTGCAGTGCAGTGGCCAAACTGCTGTTTCTGTTTCTAGAATGAATTTGCATATCCCTGACCCCTGCTCACCACAAAAAAGGTAGTCGTCAAGATAATGAGCAGTGCTCCCCACCCTGTCCTGTGTCTAAGGTTACACTCTAAAAATGAGCTGAATCAAGATCCTCACCTCATCCTAGCATAAATTGGGGTTTATAGCGTCTCTCATACAAAAGGATTCATCATAAAGCAACCACGTGTGACCCGGATAATCGACATATGCCCTATATATGAGGTCCAAATACTGAACCAAAGATAAAGCCCTCCAAGGCTGGGCCTGTACTATTACGACATGGTAAATCAGAAAACCTGGTAGCCAATTGGCCCAATTGCGCTCAGGTTTGTGCCTCCGGCGTCTTTCTTTTTCTTTTTCACCTCTTTTTCCCATTCCTTATTGTCCATTTCTCTGTTTAAAAGTTCAAAAACATCAATGTAGTGATCTCTTCACATTTTCCCCTTAGTCACTGGGGTCAGGTGATCTCCCAAAGGCAGAGTATAAACTCCAAAGGGCAAAGCCTTGAGGGGCACAGAATTGTAGCCAGTATCTGGCACAGAGAGGTATGGCCATGCCCCAACCCCTGGTGTAACCCCTTAATGCACAGGATGTGACACTGAGGATAAGGCGGAATCCATCCAATTGGCAGACCTGGTGGTGCCTGAGGAAGTTGCATTCCTCTGCCATCTACAAATTGTTGTGAAGTGAACTGTGACATGCCCAACTGCCCTGCCCCTGGCCAAGGCCTGGGGCAGCACCCATGAAGGTGTCCGGTACTGGTGTTAACTCATCTGGAATTCCAGAGGTTGTTGGCTCCTGTGCAGCTGCTACAGCTAACTCTGGGTTGGGACTACCACCTGTAGCACACTGCGATACCCTTTGTGGCGCTTCAGCCCCAGCAGGTGGTCTCTGTACTGAAGATCATTCGACATCTAACGTATTAAGGCGAGACAAGAGGTTATCAGCCAAAGCCTTCAGTTTGGCCCTTCTGTGGCCTTTGGATTCCCTGGAAGACCGGCGAGGCTGAGATCCTTCTGCAACCAGGTCCAACTGGTCAGAACACTCGGCTTCCAGAGCAGAGATTTTATTTTGCAGCTCTTGCCAAATAGGCCAGGTTTCCTTGTCTGAGGATGACTCTACAGGAGAAACCTGGGGGGGGGGGAGGGCGTCTCTTAGCAGGGTGTTTTCCCTAAGACTTTCCCAGCCCCTTTTTGGACCCATGGTTCCACAAGTGCCAGCTTGTTAGCAGTTTACCAAAACTCACACTTGCACCTATATTGATTTATCCAATAGATTCTTGTTACTAACACAGTAGTTTTAATTATTTAGCACCTTGTTTGTTTGTTTGTTTGTTTGTTTGTTTGTTTGTTTGTTTGTTTATTTATTTATTTATTTATTTATTTATTTATTTATTTATTTATTTATTTATTTATTTATTTATTTATTTATTTATTTGTTAGTTTGTTTGTTTAGGCACTATGCACTTTAATAACCACACTTTATTATCTTGAGCAAATGATTAGACCCCAATATTTCAACCCACTTACAGTGGTGCCCCGCTTGACGATTACCTTGTTAGATGAGGAAATCGCTTAATGATGCTTTAATAGGAAAAAATTGCTTGACGATGATCGGTTCCCTACTTCGGGAACCGATTTTTCGCTTTACGACGATCAGAAAACAGCTGATTGTCAGGTTTCAAAATGGCCACACGTCGTCCAAAATGGCTCCCTGCTATGTTTAGGAAGGCTTTTTCGCTTTACAGGCACCGGAAAATGGCCGCCCTATGGAGGATCTTCACTGGACGCTGATGTATTTCACCCATTGGAATGCACTGAACCGGTTTTCAATGCATTTCAATGGGTTTTTTACTTTCGCTTGACGACGATTTCGTTCTACAGAGATTTTGCTGGAACGGATTATCCTCATGAAGCGAGGCACCACTGTACTACTGTAAATATTAATAATTTTATTAATTGTCAATTTAACTAAAAGACCCGCAATGAACAACTGAAATTTGAATGAATCATGTGGATGGGTTGACTAAATCCCCCCAGGAACTGTTTATGCACCCCTGTATAGAGGGCACTGCCAGCCCTTTAAATAAAATGACTAGAATTAATTAAGCCTAAGTTGCTTCCGCTGTGGGGAATTGAGCCAGCAACCTCTGGGTCTCTAGCAGGAAGCCCTTAGACACAGAGCTATTCCTGCTACTGTTAGAGAAAGCCTCAACAATCCAGACTAAAAGCAAGTCCAACAGCCGCTGTCTTGCTGAGGCTGCTAGCTGAGGTACGGCAAAATCTGCTGCGGGGGGGGGGGTTGAAGCTCCATCAAAAGCCCCTGGGGAAGGTTAGCCAAGCAAAATTAACACTACTGACTGTGCAGGGACAGTCAATCGAACTGCAGGGGTGCTGCCACAACCCCAAATCCGTCAACAATGCAGGCACTGAAAGTGTGTCACGATCCTCTCCCACAGTGGTTCTTAATCTTTGTTAAACAGGTGTTTTTGAACTGCAACTTCCAGAAACCCCAGCCAGCACAGCTGATGGTGAAGGCTTCTGGGAGTTGCAGTCCAAAAACATCTGAGTAACAAAGGTTAAGAACCAGTGTAATCCCAGACCCGAGGAGCTTCTATGCGCACTGAGAGACTCGAAAGAGGCCAGATTGGGGGCGGGGCTTTCCTTTAAAGCAACTTGCTCCCACCCCCACCCTCCTGGGACACTCACGCGGACCAGCTGCCTCGCGCTACTCTGGAGGGTGCGGCAAACAGCTCCATGCAGCGAAGGAAGCCTCGCAGATGGAGCCGACATTCTAGTGTGTGCGGTTCTAATCTTTCTGGGGACAGATGAAATGGCAGGATGGTAAATAGGACACAGATTGTGTCTCAGGCCTCCACCCCTGTTGAGTGAGCGATTTTCTATATCCACATCTATGTCCTCCCTTACTGTTTTTAATAAATGTAGCAGTGTTCCACAATATCTTCTATTTATGAGATTATATATTGAACAGCACAACAATATAAAAGAGAAAAATATCAGAAAAGAATGCTGGTGCGTTATGTTGATCTACAACTAAGACTGTAACATATTTGGCAGAAACAATCTCTGTTAAATTCGGTCTGCAGGCTTCAGCCCTTTTCCAAGAAATCATGTGGCACATGATGTTCATTCTGATTTAGGTTTCTGACGCTGAGCTGTTGATAAAAGCTTTGGTCACCCCCATTGTGTGCCCTGTAAGGAACATTTTTCTCTTCTTCACAATAATCAGGTAGCTAATTGAGAGGAAATAGAGGATGAATTCAGCTTTCTATGGTAAGGAAAGGCAACTGAAATGGTACAGTTCAGGAATGGTTTCACCACATCATTTGCTGGTGGTTTGAAACAGCCATCCAAAAAGATGCCATTGTTGGGCATATATTGTAAACTTTCATTAAAACTGTTCAGTGTGAACTGTTTTCTAATTCCAGCATTTCTCATCTCTGCATATTGTGCTGAAACCAATCAATGAGTCAAAAGTGAAAAAAGGAAAGCCTCCATGAAGTCCATAGAAATCCTCCATTTCAACTGCCTCCTCTTCACAACAGTGAAAATAAATTGTGGCTTGAGCTATTTCCAATTTATGTCTTGCCTCTTTCTTCCCGCATGCTAAGAAAATGATAGTAGGTCATATTTTAAATTGAAATGGTATGTCCACCCTTCAAAATTAACAACAAATCAATCAGCTTAGATCAGGGGTTCCAAAACTGTCTGCCATGGCTCCAGGAGAAGCCATGAATCCCAGGTGGAATCGCCATGGGAAAAGGGATAGAACATAGAGCTTTGAAGGCAAAGAAGCTCCACTTCCTATTCCTTTACACACAGCGCTCTGAAAGTGATAAAAAGTTGGTCATACCTCTATAAATAGCTCCTCTATAACTTGCAAAGCTCTATGTCCAAAGGAACTAGAATTGGAAGCCATATTCCTGCTTCTGCTTTCCCCATCTCTATGGTCCCTAGTGGAAATGCTTGACAGGTCACCTTGGGAGCTTCCTATGTCAGTACCTGGAAGGAGGTGGGCCCTCAGGAACATTGGGGGGAAGGAGAGGACATGGGATGGCTGGTAATGATGTCACAGTCCTGCTCCTGGTATGAGAGAGAATGCTGATGGCCCTTCTGAGCAAAGGAAGCCACAACCAGTGGTCAGAAAATGAAGGAAGACATGAGTCCAAAATGTTTGGGAACCATTGGCCAAGATGAATATATTCTTCGATGAATACAGGGAAATCAACCTAACAATTAAATGCTTTAACTGGCGAGACTCAGGTTGAATGCTTCCTTTTCTCTTTAAGAAACATCCTGGAGTTGAGATCAGCTCTGAAAATAATTATATAACATTTAGGAAGAAAGATGCAAGCCAAGAGACCAGTATTAGAGGCTAAGATGGCAAAAATCTCCACAGCGACTATGTTCTTCCCCGTGGTGCTCAGGTAAGCAGGAATGAAGGAGATCCAAACACTGCAAAACACCAGCATGCTGAAGGTGATGAACTTGCCTTCGTTGAAAGCATCAGGCAGTTTTCTAGCTAGAAAAGCCACAGTGAAGCTTATGCTGGAGAGAAATCCAAGATAGCCGAGAGCACAGTAGAACATGGTGAGGGACCCCTCCTTGCATTGGAGTAGGATCTCCCCAGTCTGAGAGTGCATGTCAGCACCAGGGAATGGAGGAGAGGTTGATAGCCATGCAATGCAAATGCACACCTGAACAAAAGAACAAGAAACAACAACAGAATTTCCCAGTTTTTTCCCTAGCCCTTTCCTCATTTGGCTGGCTGGCTTGGTGCTCATGAAGGCCAAAATCACAATGATGGTTTTTGCCAACACACAAGAAACAGCAACAGAGAAGAAGATGAGAAAGATGGGTTGCTGAAAAAGGCAGGTCACCTTCTTGGGTTTTCCAAGGAATAATAGAGTGGCCAGGTAGCAGAGAAGGATAGAGATGAGAAGAATGCAAGTGAGGCTCTGGTTGTTTGCTTTGACGATGGGAGTATCCCAATTCTTAAGAAAAGTTTGCATCACAAAGCAACTGATGAGAGATAAAGAGATTGTAGAGACAGTTGAAACAATCCCCAGAGGCTCTTGATAAGAAAGGAAGGATATGGTTTTGGGAACGCATTGGTTTTTGTTTTCATTTGGATATTGATCTTCTGGACACTTGACACAAAGAGCAGCATCTGAAAGGGATAACGTGAGATGTTAGATGACTTTGCCAATTTTTTCTCTCTATGTATATTTTTCCTTTTTCAAAAATGGAAGGTAACAGGATCAGTTTCATGAGAGGTACATATATTCTAGATGGATAGAAATGCACTGTGAATCAGTTGTGAGGACACATAGGAATGACCTTTCACTCTGGTATACCAGTCATGAGTCTGCAAGCATTGTTCACAAAATCTACTGAAATATATCACTCTTTTTCCAAGCAATATGAGATCTCTTCCACCTTGAAGTGCTGCGAAGTGCAGATAGCTGGTGGAAAATCTCACATCCACCTCTGCTGAGATAATTGTAGTTATTGCATCCAAATGTTGAGAAACACCTTTTTCAGAAGTCAGACAGTGCCCACCCAGCCCAGAGTGATGGAGATGGGTTAAACATGGGCCACAATTTATTGAATGTTAACACAATAACCCAACATCCACTTCAAAATGAACCTAAAGTAGGACGGAGTCTGCTGTGTGCCTGGGGCTGGCCTTGCCCCACAGGCCTTAACTGGCTGAGATCTGGTAAAATCTGGAAGTCCTGCAAGGGTGCAGCCCAAATGAGACTCAAGGCCCGATAGGACCCCCGCCTCCTCCCTATCTCAGGGCCAAAAGCAGCAGGCATTTGACACTCAAGGTGGGACAATTCACACCCCTACTGGGTGCCCACTTGAACTCAACTTCAACTTCATGACTTCTGCCACTATCCACCAGTGTGACCATAATATCATCTACACCTAACTCTATCAAATAACAAAAGGTTAAGAATGGCATGGGTGAAAGCATGCATGTTCCTAAGTGTCAATAAAGGGCAGGCCCAAAATTCCCATCTGGCCCCAAAATAACCAGCGAAGCTCACTCCTAACAAAGGGTGGTTGAGTGGGCCAATGCTCCATCAAAAAGGCATGATGGCATGGGCAGGCAGCCTTTTAAGGGCTCACCCTAACCCTCGCCCCATCACACCACTTTGTGAGCCGTCCTGCATGCACCTCGCCCAAGTGGGTGGGCAAAAAGTTCCCTCAACTGCAAAAGTGGCTGCAAAAGGAGCCTTTCTTTGAAGTCAGATGTTTTCTTACATTCCAGAATATTTTGATACCTGGCAGCTGCATACATTTCTGCTTAATGCTGTTTCACAGAGTCAGTAACAGGAAGAGGGCAAAGTCAACATGTATTACCTACGAACACCATTGTGGACTGTGCTCATGTTCAAATAATCTTATCCATTATGTCACCTCTTCTAATATATAAAAACATAGTTTTGGTGACTCTTGCCTTGAATTATGTATATTTGGGGGGGGGGGGAATCAAAAATACAAAGAGGTATTTTGCCAACAGATATTGAGAAAGGGAACAGAAGTTTTAAAAGAGCAAATGTGGAACGGTAGTAAAGTGCAAAACAAACATTAACAACACAAATATTCTTATGAAAACCCTGTCTATGGTCACATACCAATTTGAGAAGAAATCATGTTTTCTGAGCATGGAGTACAACTATAGCAGCAGATTGATTTCCCCTCTTGCATTATCTTGCTGTATCCAAAATGGCAGCTTTCAACACATTTTGAATGTGGTGGCATCTAGGTTTTTTAAAAAGGAAGGTGAATAGGAGAAATCTTATTTTCAAAAAATGCATTACATCTTTTTCTAAAATGTTCTTTACATTAAAGAAAACACACATACAGCTCTGGTCTCTCTTGGGGTTGACCTACAGGCCTAAAATCCCTCCATTTCTCAGCAAGGACCTGGAATCCAACAGTGAGATGATCAAGACAGGGGCTGTCAGTACTTGAGAGAATGATAAGAGATTGACCAGAATCTTTTTCACTTTCTATCATGAATTCAGTTGTAGTCAGACTTTAGAAGGATTTACTATAGATTGCTTTTATCTATATGAACTTTAACTCTGCAATTTTATTTACATTCTGCTTTTTTATTATAAATGTTATTGTGGTTCTTATTTTGTTTGTTTCTTTGGCCGTTTATTCTCAAGTTACCATTGTAACCGTGGAATGATCTACGGTAGTAATGACAGAAGACTGAGAGAGCAACTCCTTTCTGATCAAGGAGGATTTTTAAATACATTAACAACTCATTCAATCTTACTTGCTCTAATGTTCTGTGCCACACTATGGCTTCCTCCATGATGGAGAATGTATGGCTTAGTGAAATCTCTCCAACCTTGTTTTTAATGAAGGTTTGATTGGGAAAAGTGACCCAGTTGATGATATCATAACCAATGAGAAATCCTCTATTCTCAAACACTATTTCTTCTCCAGCCCCATTGTTAAAGTGGATGTTTTTCAGGAAAGAGTGGAGCTAGGTTGGGAGAGAGTACAACACAGATGATAAAAATAATCCATACTATTTGAATGCTTACTAAGAACTAAGTGTCTTAATACTTGCATAAGGATGCATAAGGAATCAATTTGTGAGAACAAAGGAAAAAGCTAACATTAGTGAGAACCTGTTTGTTATCAAGTTCGCACTTGGAAGACATGGTAACAGACATTACATAATCAGATACATTTCCCAGCATGTTCACTCACCATTAAGATTTCTGACAATACATTAGAGTAAAGGTGGTATTTACAGAAATCAAGAATTTCAGAATTTCCTCAATGTTTTGGAAGCCTTACCATTATACAATATGACTTCAGTTCGGCCAGTTGTTTTACCTCAGCCCGTGGGACACATGCAGCACCCCAAGGCTGCTTGTAGAGTTTCTAGCCCCTTGCTGTCATGGACTGCCCCCGATGTCCTGCAGTAGCCAGTTGGTTCTGTCCAAAAAGTTCAGGGTGAGGATGGAAGTCCTTAAAAGTCTGTGTTTTAAAATTTGTATTAACCTTTGCAGACAAACCTGTCCTTGCAAGGTCTGAAGTTCAACTAAGGCCTTTTTTTCCCTTATTAAAAGGGATTATTCCTCCTAAAACCCTATTCACTCCTAAACCTAAAGGGTCAGTATGTTGCCTTAGAGCTTGTGATTGGTATTTTGGTTAAAAAATGCCTTTTCCAAAGCAGTCAGTGGTTTGATTATTGCTCAGAGAAAATAATTTAGCATCCTTTCTATTCATACTTCAAAACAGACTTTATTCAACTCTAGTGTTTCTATGTAGGAATGCTGGGATTCTTCTTTACTAATAATGCTAGTGCCTCTGTGGGAAAGCTGATCAAGTCACCCACTGGGCTGTCTGTGTACATATACTTTTATTTTTCTGTATATGAAGGTGCAGCAGTCACACCACACAAAAGTACTAGGAGGGACCCGGCAGGATGAAACATGCCATGCACCCCTGACCTATCTAATTGATCAGGGAAAGTCTTTGCACAGTCCCCATGGGATTTTATATCAGATACAAACAGTTTTATTAGACGGATCACTTTACCTGCCATGGGTGAACATCTGAATGGTCAAATGTGCTTTTGCCCTGCAATATTCTTTCTCTAGATAAGTGGGTCACATGTAAAGCATACGAAAAAGCATAGACAGCATTGTAGGTACTGTAGCTCTCAACGGACATATCAGTGTCAAATACATTTCGAAAAAACTCTTCCAGGTGTTGTTCTCTACAGCGCTTGCACAATTTGAGGGCAGCTTTCCAGAACAAACAGAGAAAATGCATTAATGCACTATCATATTTTGAATCATACAAAAAATCTCGGAACTTTGGCACAATATGTGCTTGAGCAGAGAAAGACAAGGCACCATGTAAAAATTTGTTACCAAATACATTTCCCGTAATTGAAACAGTAGGGTACCACTGCGGTGGCATTATCCAGACTTTTCCAAAATTTGAATTTACTTGTGATACATTTTTTTCCAAGAAAAGCATTAAAATATTCATTTGATGTGAGTCCATACTAACAATAATAACATTAGCATCAGATGAAAAAACAGTTTCCAATGACTTTTTGATTTTTTCCAAAGGTAGTTTACTATAATCAGAATACGGTGCTGAATTTCTTTGCAAGAAGGCAAGACATATGTTGTTCTGAGAAAACAAAGGAACTAATTTCTGTGCAAGGTTTTCTCCCTTATCATCTTCAGACACCAGGAGGCCAACCCATGTCCATTGGAAGTGCAAGAGTAGCTGTACAAGCCCCGTTTGATGAAATGCGGTTTCCCTGGGTCCCATCCAGTACAAAAAAGGCAAATTTGGGTTATCATGTATTGTAGCTTCAAAGGAACCATAGATGAGCTGTAGGGAAAAATATTCACTTTTAGATCTTGAAGAAATTTCCAAAGCAAAAGGGAAAGCAATTAAAGCAGTGCTCAGCCATAAAAGGATAACAAAGAACATAACCCTCAGTTTAGTAAGTGATGTTGGGCAAGTTGTGGCAGGAGATTGTAGAAAATTAACAAGATGGTAGTTTCATGCTTGCTCATGTGCCAGTCATGTAAACAGGTGCACAGCAAGACATGCAACAGCCATCATGACTGAGGCAATCTCACTGATGCTGTGGCAAATTCGTGCCTCTGAATGAAATCTGTGAATTACACTTCTTTTTGGTTTTTGAATTTGTAATAGATGCAGAAAAATATCAGCGTCACTACTGCTTTGAAAAATCTCCTTATTTACCTTATTTTTCTACCATTTTGCAGTAGAAAGCTCGAATGGATACGAAAAACCATACTAACAATAATCATTGTCCATTAATTTATAATTAGGGGCAACTAATAGCTGAACATAAACAGGACAACATCTGTATGAGCAACAATGTGCGTACCTGTGGTATCTTATAGCTATTTAAGATATCTGCCATCTGGATGGAGTTTTGTACTGTGAGTCCTCCGATCACAGACCATACATTTTTATTATCACATTTGTAGTTGGGTATATTCTTTTTTTGTCCAGACAGAAGATCCAGGAGAGTCTCATAAGTTGTTTTGGTGTCAAATAGGTTATCATAGACCTGAATTCCTAGAGTTACATTATTCAACAGTCTTGGATTGTTGTTGATCTCATGAATGGCAAAGACCATAGACAGGAAGTGCTGATAATGTTTGACCTTTAATCTGTAACAAACAATGATGCATAGAAATATCTGTAAGCACACTATTGAATGAGTCTTAAACTAGCATGACAGGTGAATACAACAATTGTCAAATCTCTGATAGATACCAACATGAGAAAGCCATGTACATTAGAGAAAATTATGCTACTCTCACATGAGAATAGTTTTGTTCATTATATAGCTGGAAGTGTTGGGGGAGAGATTTCTTTGTTTAAGGATAGACTTTCAGAAGTCTGTGGCAAAAAAACACAAAATTCCAGCCTTTCTGGTGTGTTCCCAGAAAGAACAGGGCCCAGATCCCACAGAGTCTCACCAAAAATACATTTACCGTATATTTACCTAAAATTCTGAATAACATTTCTATTCACCTATAGACCACATAACACACATTAAACCCTCTTCTTTGGCTTCTGATGAAATAGGCTTCAAGGACAAAGGAGATAATTTCTGAGAAAGTTTCATACATATCAACGTTTCCCTCCTGGGGAGAAGATTTTTTTTATTTATTTGTTTATTTATTTGTCTGTTTTGTTTATTAATTTTTCATGAAAGTCAAAAAACATTCGTAGTATTTAAAAAGAAATGCCATCTGAATATTCTGCCTTTCAGGGTAGAGAAAAAAAGACTATACAACATCCCAGTTGGCTAATTTTTTAAGTCTATTATTTAGCAAGCATATAAACTTTCTGTAGAAGTATCTGCATGAAAATAATATGGAAGGGTTAAACAAAGATATCCCATATGCGAAAAGCATCTATCTTTGTGAAAGACAAATTTTGAAAATTCTATGTTAGTTTACTCAAAAGAATTCATAAAAATCAAAATCGTCATTTCACTTGAGACACCTAAATGAAAAGTCTCTGATACACTTATAAAAAGTTTCATTTTGTTAGAGCCCTGTACTAAACACAAATTTCTCAGATATCAATGTTCACCCTCCTTCTGCTTCTGTGCTCCTCTGCTTCATCTGGGTCTGCCAGTTTGTATATGCTATTTTTTTCAAGTAGAAAATATAAGTAATCTGAGATTACATTCTGCTGGCAGCTATGCAGTGATGGCATTTTGGATGTTTCTTGAAGTGAATTGAGAAGATTCACTGTATTCATATGCAATAAGAATCATGAACTTTTTAGTACTTTTTGTCAAAGGACAGCACTACATTCCTGCGATTTATATTAGCTGAAAATCATTAATGAATGAAATAAACTTTCTCCCTAAATTTCTGCTTAATTATTTTTATTTATTACTTGGTTCTCTCAGAGCTATTCTCTGTGTTTCTTCCTCAACTGTAAAAGATGACATTCAAAGCAAATAATTTATAATTTCTTGTTAGTGAATGAAAGAGATAATTTCTGTTGGATATTAAGTTGAATCAAGTTTAACTTGGGAAAAATTCCAAATTTTGAATTCTTTCATTTTGTATTTAAACTTTTTTTTCTTTTAACAATTTTTGTGCCATGACATTTATGTGGTATCTAGTGCTTCGTACTGTTAATGACAGCTAGCTTGGCAGACATCTTATCACCTGGTTCCATGTATCTGTTTCTATATATTTAAAAGAACAGGAGTTGGCATTTTCTGAAGCAAGTGGATACATATTTCCAAAACAAGTTTCTGGGTCTAAGCATGAAAAATGGAACCAGCAGCTCCAATAGAATTGCTCGTTCTTTCAGTCATATGCCTTTGAGAAATTTTTCACATTCAGACATGGAAACTATTCAAATTTCCCCTAAATTTTCATTTCCCATTCAGTTTTTATTATAATTGTTGTTGCCAGTAAAAAGAAAAAAAAGTAACTTACAGAGAACCAGAATGAGTCGCATCTGGAATATGCGTGAAATTCAACAAATACATAAAAGGTTTTTTTAGAGGAAGATTGCCACCCAAAATTACATCTCCAGGTCTATAAAAATTGTCTTGAATTGTTCGAGAAAGACTGCAGTTTCCTCTCAGTTCTTCACATACAAGAACAGGGAGCTGTAGATACATCCACAACCACAATAACAAGCATTCACAATTTAATGTACACCTACACATGTCACAACTGCACCACAACATTCCTGAGCATGCTTAAAGCAGGCACCGTCGATGACCAAGTTGGCCAACTTCAACTTTGCCTTCTCCCACTTTCAAATTACACTCCCAGTTCTGAGCGTCACATTGCAACCAATACATTGACTTACAAATTTATTCTTCAGCATTTTAATCTATGTACAGTACATATTATTTTTACACTCTATAAAAACGAATGGAACAACAGTACTTTTCATAATTACAGTGTCAATACCTTGGCATTTGCAGCCAGAGCTAGGGGACTGAAGGATACTGGAGGCAATCTCAACATCTCCCTGGCGGCATTGCTTTTCTATGCATGTAACAACAAAAAATGTTTTGCAGTCTAATTTGAACTGTGATAAAATTATTACAGAGGCCATGTTTCTCCTACTTTAACAGGTTTGTGGGGTGGTCACATATGCATAATTTTGGTGTGGAATGCATTTTGGATGAATTTTTGTTTGTCTGAAAATGAGGTAAAAATAGCCTTGTAACATTATGTTACTATTTTCTCTGCTACCATCAGAACTTAGAATGACTCCGGCTGTTCATTTGTTTCTTTCAAAAAGGGGTCCCTGTTTTTATTTGTGCAGGCTCCTCATGAGAAAAGATGTGATCATGGAATATTTATTAGTTACTTTATTAATTATTATAAGTTATTTATTTTTTAAATAAGTAAGAAAAATGTAACTCACACAACTAAACAACACATTTAAATGAGATATGCAAAACAAAATCTAACAATGGATAATCAACAAATGAACAATAACATAATGAATCTAGTTATATGGGAATATAGGGCACATCTTCATTAGTTCATTTAGTACAACACTGGAAAGCACTGGAGGAGCCGCAAGAACTGATGGGCCAATTTCTGTTTGTGTTTTAGGTGGTGGCCTTGGGATGGAAATATATATGCCAATTCTATTTATTTATTTATTTATTTATTTATTTATTGGACTTATATACCGCCCCATAGCGCTACAAGCACTCTCCGGGCGGTTTACAATTTTTAATTATAGAGGCTACACATTGCCCCCCCAGCAAGCTGGGTACTCATTTTACCGACCTCGGAAGGATGGAAGGCTGAGTCAACCTTGAGCCGGCTACCTGGGATTTGAACCCCAGGTCGTGAGCACAGCTTTAGCTGCAGTACAGCGTTTTAACCACTGCACCACGAGGCTCTTCTATATTAAAAGGAAGGGTAAAGTTTCCATCTAATAGGTTACATGGAAATAGGGAAAGAAAAAGTAACATTCAGGCATGGCAAGGGTTTCTCCAGGTTCCCTGTGGTATCCTTATCAGGTAGGAGATGCTCAGACAAAATGTTAAATTAATTCACATGCCATCATGCCATGTTCTCGTTATACTTGCCACACTGACATTTGAAGCCAAAGCTAGGACAATGAGTGATACTAAAGGTGATCTCAAAGATGAGAAGATAACTTCAGCTTAATTAACGTATCTTCAGACACTGATATCTCCATTTGAACCAATGGTTCAACCCTATACATAGGTGCCCCACATAGCAAGGTTAATCCAGTCCGCATTAACCTTCGCTATGGGGGAACATCGCTATACGGAACGGGGAAACCCATAGGAACGCATTAAACTTCATTTAATGCGTTCCAAATGGGCCCAAAACTCACCGTTCTGCAATGTTTCCCCATGTTCCGGTGGCCATTTTGGGTGTTCTGGTGGCCATTTTGGGTGTTCCGGTGGCCATTTTGGAACCGCCGAACAGCTGTTCCCCCATCGCAATGCGAAGAAACATCGGTATGCGATCACATTAGCGATCGCAAAATCCGCATCGCTATGCAGATTCATCTTTAAACGGTGCGCTCGTTATAATCATTGCCAATATCAATCATATGGCTGCAAATGTGTGACATTCTTGACACATTATAGATTCCCTTTCTGATATGGAATTTAGAAGTTGAGTCATGGCAACTGGACTTCTTTCCTGTTAGGTTGAAATGTTTCATTACTCATCCAAGTAGCTTCTTCTGTCTGAGGAGATTTGGTAGGAGATGCCTGATAATTCCTCCACATTGGTTTCACTTCCCCCTGGTCTGAATAGGCGCATTAGATGGGCAATGGAGGGGGTGAGTGAGTGAAAATCCCACCCCCGCAGACCTTCTCCACCCATTGTCATGGGTCGCTAACAGTTGTTAACAATGGTCTTTGCCACCCCATCCGGAATGATGACACGAGACAAGATACTGTAGTTGGGTTAAACCAGGGCCATGCTTTATTGAACTATAACAAAGAAGAGGGGGCTGCGGTAGTATGGAAAGGAATAACTGGCTCGCCCCAGACCTTTTGCCAATATGGGCGAGTCCTCTGCCCCGAACCTGTGTGGTTGCCAAGACAGTGCAACCCCAGCTGTCTTGGCACTGGCCTTACCCGGGCCTCAAGCTCCCACACGTTTGGTGGCCCTTGGTCCATGTGAGGCCCCAGTGCACCCTTCCCCCTGCACGCTGTAATCTCACGATCTGCAGCGCTGGGAGGACGGGTGAGCTATAACCTTCCTGTGCTCTTACTATGACTCACCGATCCAACTTCCTTCCGCACTACCCGCCATGGCAAAGGGACTAGCGCAGCATGGCAAAAGAGCTAGGGCTACCATTAGCCGAGGAAAAAACAGAAGGTCCATCCACAGTCTTGACCTTCTTAGGAATTGAATTAGACACTCAGCTACAGACTTGCAGGCTGCCCGACTCCAAACTTGAAGACTTAATGCAAAGGCTTAAAGAAGTAATAAAGAAAAAGAAATTCTCTCTTAAGCAGTTGCAGGAGCTGGTTGGTCATTTGAATTTCTCATGCCAGATGATTGCGCCAGGCAGGCCCTTTTTACGACGACTTTGCAAGGCAATGAGTGGCCTCAGACACCCATTCCATTGAACAAGAATAACAGCCAGTATGAGACAGAACCTCCAGGTGTGGCTCCAATTTCTGGACGGTTTTAACGGTATTTCCTTTTGGAAATCAGAGATTAACTTGGGAGATGCCTTTCAGGTGCATACAGATGTGGCAGGATCCAGAAGGAGGTGGTGTGCAGGAGCCTGGCCAGACCAATGGATGCAGTCTGACATTTCCCGTGACGTTACTTTTTAAGAGGTTTTTTTATTTCCATTTTGGGTGCCTTGTGGCTATGGTCTGGGGAATGGGCAAACTCAGTTATTCATTTTTGGTGTGACAACCTGGTGGTTGTCCACATAGTTAATAATCTAACCTCTCGCTCTGAAAGAGTAATGCGCTTAGTTAGGGCATTCACACTGAGAGCCTTGCAGTTTAACATTGCTGTACATGATAGGCATATTTCCGGTGTTGACAACAGCATAGCTGATGCCCTGTCCCATTGACAGATCGACTGGTTCAGGGAATTGGCACTGGGAACCAACGAGCACCCAGAGTTACTGCCACCAGAAGTTTGGCAGATTGGAGGGAAGACGCTGACTGAGCGATAGGTTTGGCTTTGGCCCCGCGGATGCCCAAAGGGTACGCGGCCGCAAGTAGAGAATTCCAGGAATTTAGAGGTGACATAGGCTTGGACCAAACATGGCCAGCTCGCATCGACCATATTCAGCAATATATGGTATTTCTCAATAGGAAAGGATTGTCCACCAGCTCAATAAAGGGCAAATTGGAAGCTTTAGCATTTTATGCTAAGACACGGGGCTACCAAGATTTTACTCCAGACTACCATATCAGGAAGGTGTTAGAAGGGTGGGTGAAGGAAAAAGCAAGATTACCTGACACTAGAGTCCCCATAACACCTGCCATACTGGAAAGGCTTAATCAACACTGATATAATGTATGTTTGAATGCTTACGAAACAGCCCTATTCAAGGCTGCGTACTTGGTAATTTTCTTTGGAGCCCTTATAATAAGTGGGGCAGTCACAACAAGCAAGTCGGACACATCACTAATGGCCTTGCAAAGGCAGGACATCCTCATGGAGAATTACACCCTAATGATATATATACGATGGTCAAAGGCCGATCAGAGAAGGAAAGGAGTGCATTTAGCGTTAGGCAGGTGTTCTATACATAGCATATGCTCTGTTCTGGCCATGGAGGCATATTTGACCTCTGGGATCAACATACAGGTTATCTCTTTATGCATAGCAATAGATCACCATTGACCAAATATGAATTTTGGAGATTAACAGAGTGCTACAGCAGTTTCGCGTAGTGGGGTTACGCTTTGGCACTCATTTATTTAGAATAGGAGGAGCCTCGACAGCTGCCACCCTTGGCTATGTCTTGGAAGATATTAAACGGTTAGGATGCTGGAGCTCTGGCTGCTACAAGCGTTGTGTTCATGTTCTCCCTTCAGTTTAAGTTTGTTGCTGGCCTTGTTTCTTTTCTTGCAGGTGCAGAGGCTTCAAAGAAGAGACTTTGCATCCTGAGAGTTGGGCATAGCTTTATCTTCCGGGCAGTGCGCCATGCTGTGAAATCACCGTGGAGAAGCAACTTAGGCCTTGGGGCCTCAGCCCAACTGGAGTGGTTTGGCAAGAGGGGTATGCAGTGGGATGCATTTCTACGTGCAGATCCGCACGGTCCTCATTGCTGTCCCCCCAATGTGTTAGTTGTTCATCTTGGTGGCAACAACTTAGCTAAGCGTAGTGGAACGTTGTTAGTATTAGATATTATACACGATTTGCATCTGTTGAAAACCGAGCACCCTTTGATGATCATTTTGTGGTCCACGATAATACCTAGAGCACACTGGTGCGCAGATTGACCACCGCAGTGCATCAATATAGGATGCAGACAAGTTAACCATGAGGTTTGCTAGGCTGTCAAAGGGGCATTGGTACAGTTATTGGACACCACAACATTAGTTTGAATAACCTTCCTGTGCTCTTACTATGACTCACCGATCCAGTGGCTGTCTTCCAGGCATAGAATTATTGTAGATAAAGCTTTCTCATTCTTCCTTTGTTCCTCCTCATCTGGGGCAGCAGGGGGATTGCATACTATCTCCCACAGTTCCTCCCTTTGTTCTTACATTACTTATTTAATAAATAAATAAATAATAATAATTAATAAATAAACTAAATGGTATTCCATGGTCACATCTTTTCTCATGAGGAGCCTGCACAAATAAAAATAGCGACCTCTTTTTGGAAAAACAACAACAACAAATCAACAGCCGGAGTCATTCTAAGTTCTGGTGGTAGCAGCGAAAATGGTAACATAATGTTATAAGGCTATCTTTTACCTAATTTTCAGACAAACAAAAATTCATCCAAAAATTCATTCCACACCAAAATTATACATATGTGACCACTCCACAAACCTGTTAAAGTAGGAGAAAAATGGCCTCAGTAATAATTGCATCACAGTTCAAATTAGACTGCAAAACATGTTTTGTTGTTACATGCATAGAAAAGCAATGCCGCCAGGGAGATGTTGAGATTGCCTCCAGTATTCTTCAGTCCCCTAGCTCTGGCTGCAAATGCCCAGGTATTGACACTGTAATTATGAAAAGTACTGTTGTTCCAGTCGTTTTTATGAAAAAAAAATCTACTGTACATAGATTAAAATGCTGAGGAATAAATTTTGAACTCAAGGTATTGGTTGCAATGTGACCCTCAGAACTGGGAGTGTAATTTGAAAGTGGGAGACGGCAAAATTGAAGGCCAACTTGGCCATCGACTGTGCCTGCCTTAAACATGCTCAGGAATGTCGTGGTGCAGTTGTGAGATGTGTAGGTGTACATTAAAGAGTGAATTCTTGTTATTCTGGCTGTGGATGTATCTACAGCTCCCTGTTCTTGTATGCAAAGAACTGAGAGGAAACTGCAGTGTTTCTAGAACTATTGAAGACAATTTTTATAGACCTGGAGATGTAATTTTGGGTGGCAATCTTCCTCTAATACAACCTTTTATATATTTGTTCAATTTTACGCATATTCCAGATGAGACTCATTCTGGTTCTCTGTAAGTTACTTTGTTTTCTTTTTACTGGCAACAACATGATGATACAAACTAACTGGGAAATTAGAATTTAGGGGAAAACTGGATAGTTTCCATGTCTGAATGTGAAAAATTTCTCAAAGGCATAAAACAGAAGGAATGAGCAATTCTATTGGAGCTGCTGGTTGCATTTTTCAAGCTTAGACCCAGAAACTTGTTTTGGAAATATGTATCCACTTGCTTCAGAAAATGCCAACTCCTGTTCTTTTAAATATATAGAAACAGATATCTGGAACCAGGTGATAAGATATCTGCCAAGCTAGCTGTCATTAACAGTACGAAGCACTAGATACCACATAAATGTCACGGCACAAAAATTGTTAAAAGAAAAAAAATGTTTAAATACATAATTAAAGAATTCGAAATTTGGAATTTTTCCCAAGTTAAACTTGATTCAACTTAATATCCAACAGAAGTTATCTCTTTCATTCACTAACAAGAAATTATTAATTATTTGCTTCGAATGTCATCTTTTACAGTTGAGGAAGAAACACAGAGAATAGCTCTGAAAGAACCAAATAATAAATAAAAATAATTAAGTAGAAGCTTGGGGAGAAAGTTTATTTCATTCATTAATGATTTTCATCTAATATAAATCACAGGAATGATTTTCATCTAATATAAATCACAGCATAGAGGCTTTCAGCCAATATTTGATAAGCTTAACCTTCAAATGAACCAAAGTGCAAGATTTCCCTTGAAATGAGCAAATATTTAGTATTGTCAAAAAACTTTGCAAGTGCCAGGTTCTAGTTATTGCTCAAATGCTTTTTCAGTTGGCATATAGACTGTACAGAGAAAAATATGAATCACAAGAATGTAGTGCTGTCCTTTGACAAAAAGTACTAAAAAGTTCCTGAATCTTACTGTATATGAATACAATGAATCTTATCAGTTCACTTTGATATAGATCCAAAATACCATCACTGCATAGCTGCCAGCAGAATGTAATCTCAGATTACTTATATTTCCTATTAGAAAAAAAATAGCCTATATAAACTAACAGAACCAGATGAAGCAGAGGAGCACAGAAGCAGAAGGAGGGTGAACATTGATATCTGAGAAATTTGTGTTTAGTACAGGGCTCTGACAAAATGAAACTTTTTATAAGTGTATCAGAGACTTTTCATTTAGATGCCTCGAGCAAAATGATGATTTTGATTTTTATGAATTCTTTTGAGTAAAGTAACGTAGAAATTTCTAAATTTGTCTTTCACTAAGATAGATGATTTTCGCATATGGGATATCTTTGTTCAACACTTCCATATTATTTTCTTGCAGATACTTCTAAAGAAACTTTATATAGTTGCTAAATAATGGACTTAAAAAATTAGCCAACTGGGATGTTGTATAGTCTTTTTTTCACTACCCTGAAAGGCAGAATATGCAGATGGCATTTCTTTTGACTTTCATGAAAAATTAATAAACAAAACAAACAAATAAATGAACAAACAAATAAAAAATCTTCTCCCCAAGAGGGAAACGTTGATATGTATGAAACTTTCTCACAAATTATCTCCTTTGTCCTTGGAGCCTATTTCATCAGAAGCCAAAGATGAGGGTTTAATGTGTGTTATGTGGTCTATAGGTGAATAGAAATGTTATTCAGAATTTTAGGTAAATATACAGTAAATGTATTTTTGGTGAGACTCTGTGGGATCTGGGCCCTGTTCTTTCTGGGAACCCACCAGAAAGGCTGGAATTTTGTGTTTTTTTGCCTCATACTTCTGAAAGGCTATCCTTAAACAAAGACGTCTCTCCCTCAACACATCCTGCTATACTTTAATGTACTTGCCTTTCTCGTGTTGGTATCTATCAGAGATTCAACAATTGTATTCACCTGTTATGCTAGTTCAAGACTCATTCAATGGTATGCTAACAGATATTTCTATGTATCATTGTTTGTTACAGAGTAAAGGTCAAACATTACCAGCACTTCCTGGCTATGGTTTTTGCCATTCATGAGATCAACAACAATCCAAGACTCTTGAACAATGTAACTCTAGGAATTCATGTCTATGATAACCTATTTGACACCAAAACAACTTATGAGACTCTCCTGGATTTTCTGTCTGGACAAAAAAAGAATATACCCAACTACAAATGTGATAATAAAAATGTATGGTCTGTGATTGGAGGACTTACAGTACAAAACTCCATCCAGATGGCTGATATCTTAAATAGCTATAAGATACCACAGGTACGCACATTGTTGCTCATACAGATGTTGTTTGGTTTACGTTCAGCTATTAGTGGCCACTAATTATAAATTAATGAACAATGATTAGTGTTTGTATGGTTTTTCTTATCCATTTGTGCTTTCTTCTGCAAAATGGTAGAAAAATAAGCTAAATAAGGAGATTTTTCAAAGCAGTAGTGACGCTGATCTTTTTCTGCATCTATAAAAATTAAAAAAACAAAAAGTAGAGTGATTCACAGATTTCATTCAGAGGCCAAAACTCAAGCACGAATTTGCCACAGCATCAGTGAGATTGCCTCAGTCATGATGGCTGTTGCGTGGCTTCTGTGCACCTGTTTACATGACTGGCACATGAGCAAGCATGAAACAACCATCTTGTTAATTTTCTACAATCTCCTGCCACAACTTGCTCAACATCACTTACTGAACTGAGGGTTTTGTTCTTTGTTATCCTTTAATGGTTGAGCACTGCTTTAATTGCTTTCCCTTTTGCTTTGGAAACTATTATTTCTTCAAGATCTAAAAGTGAATATTTTATTCCCACAGCTCATCTATGGTTCCTTTGAAACTACAATACATGATAAACCAAATTTGCCTTTTTCGTACTGGATGGGACCCAGGGAAACCGCATTTCATCAAACAGGGCTTGTACAGCTACTCTTGCACTTCCAATGGACATGGATTGGCCTCCTGGTGTCTGAAGATGATAAGGGAGAAAACTTTGCACAGAAATTAGTTCCTCTGTTTGCTCAAAACAACATATGTCTTGCCTTTTTGCAAAGGAATTCAGCAAGTTATTATGATCGCAGTAATCTACCTTTTGGAAAAATCAAAAAGTCATTGAAAACTGTTTTTTCATCTGATGTTAATATTATTATTGTTAGTATGGACTCACATCTAATCAATATTTTAATGCTTTTCTTGGAAAAAAATGTTCCACAAGTAAATTCCTCTTTTGGAAAAGTCTGGATAATGCCACCCCAGTGGTACCTTACTGTTTCACCCAAGGGAAAATTATATGGTAACAAATTTTTACATGGTGCCTTGTCTTTCTCTGCTCAAGCACATATTGTGCCAAAGTTCCGAGATTTTTTGTATGATTCAAAATCAGATAGTGCATTAACACATTTTCTCTGTTTGTTCTGGAAAGCTGCCTTCAAAGTGTGCAAGCACTGTGGAGAAGAAAACCTGGAAGTGTTTTTTCAAAATGTATTTGACACTGATATGTCCATTGAGAGCTACAGTGCCTACAATGCTGTCTATGCTGTATCGTATACTTTACATGCGACCCATTTATCTAGAGAAAGAATGTTGCATGGCAAAAGCAAATTGGACCACTCAGATGTTCACCCATGGCAGGTAAACTCATCCGTCTAATAAAACTGCTTGTATCTGATATAAAATCACATGGGGACTGTGAAAAGACTTTCCCTGATCAATTAGATAGGTCAGGGGTGCATGGCATGTTTCATCCTGCCGGGTCACTGCTAGTACTTTTGTGTGGTGTGACTGCTGCACCTCCATATGCAGAAAAATAAAAGTAAAAGTGCATAGAAAGTCCAATGGGTGAATTGATCAGTTTTCACAGAGAGGCACTAGCATTATTAGTAAACTAAGAAGAATCCCAGTATTCCTACATAGAAACACTAGCCTGGAATAAAGTCTATTTTGAAGTATAAATAGAAAGGATGCTGAATTACCTGCTCTCAGCACTGGCTGCTTTGGCAAAGGCATTTTTCTACTAAAATAGGAATGGCAAGCTCTAAGGTAAAATACTGACCCTTTAGGTTTAAGAGTGAATAGGGTTTTAGGAGGAATAATCCCTTTTAAGAAGGAAAAAAGGCCTTAGTTGAATTTCAGACCTTGGAAGGACAGGTTTGTCTGCAAAGGTTCATACAAATTTTAAAACACAGACTTTTAAGGACTTCCATCCTCATCCTGAACTTTTGGACAGAACCAACTGGCTACTGCAGGACATCGGGGGCAGTCCATGACAGCAAGGGGTTAGAATCTCTACAAGCAGCCTTGGGGTGCTGCATGTGTCCCACAGGCTGAGATAAAACAACTAGCCAAACTGAAGTCATATTGTATAATGTTAAGGCTTCCAAAACATTGAGGAAATTCTGAAATTCTTGATTTCTGTAAATACTACCTTTACTCTAATGTATTGTCAGAAATCTTAATGGTGAGTGAACATGCTGGGAAATGTCTTTGATTATGTAATGTCTTCCAAGTGCGAACTTGATAACAAACAGGTTCTCACTAATGTTAGCTTTTTCCTTTGTTCTCACAAACTGATTCCTTATGCATCCTTATGCAAGTATTAAGACACTTAGTTATTAATAAGCATTCAAATAGTATGGATTATTTTTATCATCTGTGTTGTACTCTCTCCCAACCTAGCTCCACACTTTCCTGAAAAATATCCACTTTAACAATGGGGCTGGAGAAGAAATAGTGTTTGAGAATAGAGGATTTCCCATTGGTTATGATATCATCAACTGGGTCACTTTCCCCAATCAAACCTTTGTTAAAAACAAGGTTGGAGAGATTTCACCAAGCCATACATTCTCCATCATGGAGGAAGCCATTGTGTGGCACAGAACATTAGAGCAGGTAAGATTGAATGAGTTGTTAATGTATTTAAAAATCCTCATTGATCAGAAAGGAGTTGCTCTCTCGGTCTTCTGTCATTACTACTGTAGATCATTCCACGGTTACAATGCTAACTTGAGAATAAACAGCCAAAGAAACAAACAAAATAAGCACCACAATAACATGTATAATAAAAAAGCAGAATGTAAATAAAATTGCAGAGTTAAAGTTCATATAGATAAAATCAATCTATAGTAAATCCTTCTAAAGTCTGACTACAACTCAATTCATGATAGAAAGTGAAAAAGATTCTGATCAATCTCTTATCATTCTCTCAAGTACTGACAGCCCCTGTCTTGAACATCTCACTGTTGGATTCCATGTCCTTGCAGAGAAGTGGAGGGATTCTAGGCGTGTGGGTCAACCCCATGAGAGAGAAGAGTTGTGTGTGTGTTTTTTTAATGTAAAGAACATTTGATGCATTTTTTCATGCATTTTTTGAAAGTAAGATTTCTCCTATTCACCTTCCTTTTTTAAAAACCTAGATGCCACCACATTCAAAATGTGTTGAAAGCTGCCATTTTGGATACAGCAAGATAATGCAAGAAGGGAAATCAATCTGCTGCTATAGTTGTACTCCATGCTCAGAAAACATGATTTCTTATCAAATTGGTATGTGACCATAGACAGGGGTTTCATAAGAATATTTGTGTTGGAAATGTTTGTTTTGCACTTTACAACCGTTCCACATTTGGTCTTTTAAACCTTCTGTTCCCTTTCTCAATATCTGTTGGCAAAATACCTCTTCATATTTTTTATTCCCCCCCAAAAAATATATATACATAATTCAAGGCAATAGTCACCAAAATGTGTTTTTATATATTAGAAGAGGTGATGTAAAGGATAAGATTATTTGAACATGAGCACAGTCCACAGTGGTGTTCGTAGGTAATACATGTTGACTACTGCCTCTTCCTGTTACTGACTCTGTGAAAGAGCATTAGGCAGGTATCAAAATATTCTGGAATGTAAGAAAACATCTGACTTCAAAGAAAGGCTCCTTTTGCAGCCGCTTTTGCAACTGAGGGAGCTTATTGCCCACCCACTTAGGCAAGGTGCATGCAGGACGGCTCACAAAGTGGTGTGATGGGGCGAGAGTTAGGGTGAGCCCTTAAAAGGCTGCCTGCCCATGTCATCATCTCTTTTCTTTGGAGCATTGGCCCACTCAACCACCCTTTGTTAGGAGTGAGCTTTGCTGGTCATTTTGGGCCTAGATAGGTATTTTGGGCCTGCCCTTGATTGACACTTAGGAGCAGGCATGTTTTCACCCATCCCATTCTCAACCTTTTGTTATTTGATAGGGTGAGGTGTAGATTATATTATGGTCAGACTGGTGGATAGTGGCAGAGGTCATGAGTTTGAAGTTGAGTTCAAGTGGACACCCAGTAGGGGTGTGAGTTGTCCCACCTTGAGTGTCAAATGCCTGCTGCTTTTGGCCCTGAGATAGGGAGGAGGCGGGGGTCCCCTGGGGTCCTGAGTCTCATTTGGGCTGCACCCTTGGGTGGCTTCCAGATTTTACCAGATCTCAGCCAGTTAAGGCCTGTGTCTGGGGCACAGCCATCCCCAGGCACACAGCTGACTCCGCCCTACGTTAGGTTCATTTTGAAGTGGATGTTGTGTTATTGTGTTAACATTCAATAAATTGTGGCCCATGTTTAACCCATCTCATCACTCTGGGCTGGGTGGGCAATGTCTGACTTCTCAAAAAGGTGTTTCTCAACGTTTGGATGCAATAACTACAACTATCTCAGCAGATGTGGATGTGAGCTTTCCCAACAGCAACCTGCACTTCGCAGCACTTCAAGGTGGAAGATATCTCATATTGCTTGGAAAAAGTGTGATATATTTCAGTAGATTTTTTGAACAATGCTTGCAGACTCACGAGTGGTATACCAGAGTAAAAGGTTATTCCTATGTGTCCTCACAACTGATCCATAGTACATTTCTATCCATCTGCAATATGTACCTCTCAAGAAACTGATCCTGTTGCCTTCCTTTTTTGAAAAAGGAAAAATATACATAGAGAGAAAAAATTGGCAATGCCATCTAACATCTCCGTTTATCCCTTTCAGATGCTGCTCTTTGTGTCAAGTGTCCAGAAGATCAATATCCAAATGAAAACAAAAACCAATGCATTCCCAAAATCATATCCTTCCTTTCTTATCAAGAGCCTCTGGGGATCGTTTCAACTGTCTCTACAATCTCTTTATCTCTCATCACTTGTTTTGTGATGCAAACTTTTCGTAAGAATTGGGATACTCCCATCGTGAAAGCAAACAACCAGAGCCTCACTTGCATCCTTCTCATCTCTATCCTTCTTTGCTACCTGGCCACGCTATTATTCCTTGGAAAACCCAAGAAGGTGACCTGCCTTCTTCAGCAACCCATTTTTCTCATCTTCTTCTCTGTTGCTGTTTCTTGTGTGTTGGCAAAAACCATCATTGTGATTTTGGCCTTCATGAGCACCAAGCCAGCCAGCCAAATGAGGAAAGGGCTAGGGAAAATACTGGGAAGCTCTGTTGTTGTTTCTTGTTCTCTTGTTCAGGTGTGCATTTGCATTGCATGGCTATCAACCTCTCCTCCATTCCCTGGTGCTGACATGCACTCTCAGACTGGGGAAATCTTACTGCAATGCAAGGAAGGGTCCCTTACCATGTTCCACTGTGCTCTCGGCTACCTTGGATTTCTCTCCAGCTTAAGCTTCACTGTGGCTTTTCTAGCGAGAAAACTGCCTGATGCTTTCAACGAAGGCAAGTTCATCACCTTCAGCATGCTGGTGTTTTGCAGTGTTTGGATCTCCTTTATTCCTGCTTACCTGAGCACCACGGGGAAGAACATAGTGGCTGTGGAGATTTTTGCCATTTTAGCTTCCAACACTGGTCTTTTGGCTTGCATGTTCCTTCCTAAATGTCACATCATTGTTTTTAGAGCTGACCTGAACTCCAGGACACAGCTCAAAGAGAAAAGAAATCATTAAACTCGATTCTAACAATTCAATGCATTTGAGTTTTTCAGTTGTTCTGTGTATTCAGTGAAGAATGTATTTGTGACGAACAGGTCAAGAACCACTCCTGTCCATCACAATGGAACCCTGATCCAGGAGCCAATGGTTGTACAGAAGAGGCGGGACTAATGAAATATAAGAAGAATGGAAGTCAGATTTCCAGTTAGAGTCTGAGTTAGGGATGAGATAGGGTTATGAGTTAGAGTTAAGGCCTTCAGTTAGAGAGAAGCAGTTTAGGCAGTTAGGACCAGCCTTGTGTTAGAGAAGGGTAAATGAGAGGTAGAGAATAAGACAAGGAAAGTACAGATCTTGTATGGTTTATGGTTATGATTGGAAAGAATTAGAAGTGAAAAGAAATGAATAAATACCTTGATTAAAATGATTTTACCTAAGCAAATATGAATGTTACCAAAGCACAATTTCTTGAATGAATTAAAAAAGACCATCCATGATTTACTTTATATGATTTACTGATAAACACATAAATAAATATTGTTATATTGGAGAACTGTGATTTAAGAGTCACATTTAATAGAGTGGGGAATAAATCCTCTGGTGGCAGTGGAAAGGGGCTTGGTGTGTGTGACAGTATTCATCTAGCCTGATTGTTTTGCAGTTAATTTTGAATGATGGACATACTATTTCTATTTATCATATTCTTAGCAGGTAGAAAGAGATATCACATAATTTGGGAGCAACTTATTTTCACCTTTGAAATGAGGTGCAGGTAAAACAGGATTTTTATGGACCCCATGGGGGGCCATACATCCCCCCCCCCGTGGTCTCATGAATTGGCTCATGCAATTCTCTGGAGATAAGAGAAATGCTAGAATACATAGAAATAGAAAATAGTGCTGACTGAACAGTCTTTATACAGTATGTGCCAAACCGCTGTATCTTTTGAAATTTCATCATAATTCTATCAGTAAATGTAATGATGAAACCACTCCTGGGCTTTATCACCTTAAACGATGTATTCATTTTATTTATTTATTTTTCTGGCTTTTACCCCACCCAACTAGATTCAACGAACCTACTGTGGGAGACTTACAGTCCAAATATAAAATAAAAATTAAAACAACAATATCAAACAACATAGGGACAGGCAAAATCGAAGATGGTAGGACATAGGGAACTAAGAAATGGAAGCGGGGAAGGGCTGCCTGAAGAGCCAAGTCTTCAGCTTGTTCTTAAAAACTCCCAGCGAGGGTGCCAGGCGACTCTCCAGGGGGCAAGATGTTCCAGAGGCGAGGGGCCATCTCCAAGAAGGTCCGGTTTCTAGATATCTCCTTCCAGGCCTGTCTCGGATTCTTTTTCCATAGAAGCCTGACTTCACCCTCCATTTCCTCTCAGTTTAGCACCTAACTGATGTGTTTCAGAAGAAGAAAGATGCTTACATTGCAGATAGTGGGATGACATAACGCATGCTTCCATCAGCACCCTACTTTTAGCAACCAGATCCAGTCAGTAATCAAATACACAACCAATTTCATAAATCAGAAGTGGGCAGCTTTGGTGGCTCCAGGGCCTGCTCAATGAGGGCCCCAGTGCCATATGTTACCTAAACCAGCAATGACTGCAGGATCCCTTCTGCATTTGGAAAATAATAAACCTTACTGAAAACCAGGCAAGCAAAGGTTGTGCATCTTGTTTTAAAGGAGAATTGTGCTCCCTGGAGACTTCTAGGAGTGCTGTTCGCCTTTTTGCCAGAAGAAAAAGAAAATGCTAATTACTATGGGGGCTGTGGCCTAGGAAAACAGGTAGGGCTTCCGTATAGCCCACAGGATCAGTGTTGCTAAACTCTGCTGTTGTTGATGTTCAGGCATTAGTCATTTATACTTAGGATGTTTGATATTTCCTTTCTCAGGAAACAATGGCAATAGCTTCATTCTTCTGAATGTGTTTATTCTTTATGTTTGCCTCCTGTCCTCCTTTCAAATAGTCCAGGTAATAGGCATTTTCTCTATTCATTTCACATTTAGACATCTGTGAAGGTTAGAATAACACATATGCTTGCCTAAGATCACCTAATGCACTGGTTCTTAACCTTGGGTTACTCAGGAGTTTTGGACTGCAACTCCCAGAAGCCTTCACCACCAGCTGTCCTGACTGGGGTTTCTGGGAGTTGCAGTTCAAAAGCATCCGAGTAACAAAGGTTAAGAACCACTGACCTAATGTTCCTTTTGCTTGAGGAGGGGCTGGTGCCCAGGTTTTCATAGCCTGCTTCCAATAAATTGTCCTTTCAGCTTCATTTGCTTGCAAATGTTCAAATTAAAGCATCCACCAAGCTAAGGCTTTCAAATGCTATATCCTCTGGTGAGATATTTGATGAACAACTTTTCCTGTCTCGAGAGCAATAATCTCTGGTGCATTGTTTTTTACAAATAAATACATATGCTAAGCAACACATTGATCAGGATGAGATATTGAAAATAGAAAACTGTGCAATCAGTTTTCAGCTGAAGACAACTACATAACATGCATCAAGGGCGGGCGTGGAATAGGATAGGATAAAATGTCACATCTGTGATAGGAATATATGGTCATATTGGTTCAACACAAATTTGGGTGATAAGAGCAAACAAGGAACCCTATGACTGAATAATCCAGATAATAGAAGAAACGTGAAGATAATCAAAATAGAATGCAAAGCAGTGCAAAAAATTGTTGAACCTCATTGTCAAGAGTAAGCATAAAAAGGTAATTCCCTTTTCAGCAAAACATTCTATTTATCTTATTCTTTCCTTTTTAAATTTGGAACTAATCAGTCTGTGTTATTTCCATTGTAGTTGACATCTGAACTATTGCTTGGTGCATATCGATGAAACTGAATTAATTTGCTTTGAACAAACTGCATTTATTGCTTTGTTTTGGAAGTGTCTTTTCCTCCTAGAGCAAACGTGGACTGCTTAATGGAAAATTTTAGACACCACAATGGAACAACAGACCAATTAATACTCCTTGGCTTTGGCGATCTCCAGGAATTACAGCTGCTGCTTTTCCCACTGTTCCTAGTAATATATGGATTCACTATCGTAGGTAATTTTCTCATTTTAACCACTGTTTCTCTTGATAAGAGACTCCATACTCCCATGTATTTTTTTCTTGGTAATTTATCAGTCCTAGAGATATGGTACACTTCCAACATCTTTCCCAAGATGCTGCTGGATTTATTGAGAAAGGAGAAAATCATTTCATTGACAAATTGTATCATACAGCTGTACATGTTCTGTGCCCTGGGAACCACTGAATGCTTTCTGCTGTTGCTCATGGCGTATGATCGTTATCTTGCCATCTGCAGCCCACTGCACTATACCAAACTCATGAACTGGAACTCTTGCTTTAAACTAACTGCTACCACATGGTTATGGGGTTTCCTGTTAGCGGCTGGTCTGAACTTCATCATATCTACATCCTTAACACTTTGTGGTCCCAATCAGATTGACCATTACTTCTGTGACTTGATTCCTCTCTTGAAGCTCTCCTGTTCTGACACCCACCCAGCAGAGTTGGCCATCTTCATAGCATGCTTCTTGGTGGCACTGTTTCCTTTCCTCTTGACAATCACCTCATATGTGTATATCATACTGAAGATTCTGGAAATCCCATCATCCTCTGGAAAGAAGAAAACCTTTTCTACTTGTAGCTCTCATCTTATCATGGTAACAATTTTCTATGGGACATTGGGCATTTCAAATGGTGTTTCTGCTGGAACACAGGCAATAGAATTAAACAAAATGCTTTCCTTCCTGTATACAGTTCTGACTCCTGCATTTAATCCCATCATATACAGCCTGAGGAACAAAGAGGTTAAAGAATCCCTAAGGAAACTCCTGGGTCACACACTGCTCAGTAATATTTGTTCTTATTATATGTTTAAAAGTAAGTAACAATAATGTTTATTATCAGAAGAATGTGTAGAGAATGGAGAACATAAGCAGAAGCATGGAGCACTTTAAAAAGTGTGCTGCTTAAACAAGAGGATATTTCAATCACTCATGGGTCCCCTAATTGGGAGAAAGGCAGCCTATGAGTAATAAACAAATAAATAAATTTAGAAATGTTGGCAGTTCTAGTTAAATTGCTTATAATGCTTGAATATTATCATTAATTTTTTTCTCTCTCCCAAAGAATGCTTAAATGTGTTTAGAACTCCACCTTACATGTTATGTACAACCACCAGCACAAAAATAGATGTATTAAGACTCTCACAAAGAAAGGCCTGCTCATGTTCACTGAAATATGTTATTCTCCCTTCCCAATCTTTCAAACCTAACTGTATGTAAAATGTCATTTGTAATCTTTTTTCATGCTCTCATCCTAGCGATGTTAGTAGCAATTTTTTTGCACGAATTAACATCGCTAAGCGAGGCACCACTGTATTTTGGAACACTGCTACATTTATAAAAAACAGTTTCATTCAGGCACTAAAAAGGACAATGGCTCAGCATAGGAAGAGCTAAGATTCAGAACCAAAATCAGCAGTGTTCCTTCATTTGAAGGATAAATGACACTCATTTGATGACCAAGAGGTACTCATTTTGGACCAAGAAGAAAGATGGTTTGAGGGGGAGGTCAGGGAGACCATAGATGTGGATATAGAAAATCCCTCACTAACCAGGGGTGGAGGCCTGAGACATAATCTGTCTCCTAGTTATCATCCTGCCCTTTCATCTGTCCTCAGAAATATTAGGACCACACACACTAAAAAGACCACTTTTAACAGCTGTTAATGACACATGACAATGGGTGGAGAAGGACTGCAGAGGTGGGATTTTCATTCACTCACCCTCTCCATTGCCCATCTAATGAGCCTATTCAGACCAGGGGCAAGTGAGACCAATGTGGAGGACTTATCAGGAGTCTCCTACCAAATCTGCTCAGACTGAAGAAGCTACTTGGATGAGTAATGAAACGTTCAAACCTAACAGGAAAGAGGTCCAGTTGCCATGACTCAACTTCTAGAGTCCATATCTGAATGGGAATCTGTAATGTATCAAGAGTGTCACACATTTGCAGCCATATGATTCATACTGGCAATGATTATATAGGGTTGAACAACTGGTGCAAATGGAGATATCAGTGTCTGAATATATGTTAATTAAGCTGAGGTTATCGTCTCATCTTTGAGATCACCTTGAGTATCATTCAGTGTCCTAACTTTGGCTTCAAATGACAATGTGGCAGGTATAAAGAGAAAATGGCACGATGGCATGTTTATTAATTTAACATTTTGTCTGAGCATCTCCAACCAGATAGGGATACCACAGGGATAGTGGAGAAACCCTTGCCATGCCTGAATGTTACTTTTCATTTCCCTATTTCCATGTAGCCTGTTAGATGGAAACTTTACCCTTCCTTTTAATATACAAATGGCACAAATATTTCCATCCCAAGGCCACCACCTAAGAGGCAAACATAAATTGGCCCACCAGTTCTTGCAGCTCCTTCAGTGCTTTCCAGTGTTGTACTAAATGAACTAATAAAGATGTGTCCTATATTCCCACATAACTAGATTCATTATGTTCTTGATCATGTGTCGATTGTCCATTGTTAGATTTCGTTTTACATATCTCATTTAAATGTACAGTATTGTTTAATTGTGTGATTTATATTTTTGTTCTTACTTATTAAAAATAAATAAATAACACACAAGACTATCAATGGGTCAATTTGCTGCATAAATATAGTGGTTTAACCCATAAAATCTTTGTGTTCTCTCCCTAATTTGGCTAATACAACTTTTCTCAAATTCAGGAAAGCCTTTGCCCTCCCACTCTGGAATAAAGAGTTGAGACTCAAATGATGGGATAAACAGGGCCACACTTTATTAACCATAAAACTTCATCAATTTATAGCCCAATTCAAAACATAAAAGGGGTCCTGCTGTAGTGTGCAATGATGCTGGTAGTGGAGGTATCACAGGACCCCTTCTTCATGACAATGGCCAAGACTCCTGCCCTGAGATCGTGTGGTCCTGATGACAGTGTGGCTGCGGCCGACCATGATCTTTCCCCCGGGCCTCTAGCCTCCTGTCTATTGGTGGCCTTTGGCCTGGAGGTGTCTCTGATGCGTCCTTTCCCCTGCATTATAATCTTGTGATCTGCAGCTCTGAGGGTTTGGAAGTGCTATACCTTGCCTGTACTCCATGGGGAACTCACCAATCAATCTTCTACACACTACCCACCAGTGTGAGCAAGAGCAACAGCACCCAGTAAAACTGCCTTGAACCCTTTCACCAGTGTGGAACAGATGAAAAATCCCCACTTGCAACAGCCAATCAGCAAGCGGGTCAAAAATTGCTATCTGACCAGCAAGGCTCACACTACCTATACAGGTGGGCAGGTGGGTTGCAAGCCTTGAAAGAGGCTAATTGGGGGAAGGAGCACCTGTTAAACAGGGTGCTCCTTCTCCCTCCCTTCCCAGATGGCTGGGACATGAATAACACATCTTGCACTATTCCGTTGGGGAGGACAAAGAAACTCTGCGTGTCAAAGTCCCTTGCCCGCAGAGCACACCATTACCCTCCCACACTGGAATAAAGAGGTGAGACTCAAATGATGGGATGAAACAGGCCCCCATTTTATTACCCAAAACACTTCATCAATTCAAAACTTGAAAGGGGGCCTGCTGTAGTGCGCAATGATGCTGGTGGTGGAGATCTCACAGAACCCATTCTTCATAACAATGGGCAAGTGTCCTGCCCTGGCCAGCCATGATTTGACCACCCCTAGGTCTCTAGCCCTCCATCTATTGGTGGCCTTTAGCCCAGAGGTGTCATGAGTGCATCATCCCCCCCAAATTGTAATCTCATGATCCGTGGCTCTGTGGATTCAGACACACTATACATCGCCTGTACTCCACAAGGAACTCACCCATCAATCTTCACTCTGCGCTACCTACCACTGGAGGCAACTAGCTCAGCTATGTCCCCCGCCTGCCACCAAACTGCCCAATTCCAAATGCAGGGATCTTTGCATACCCCGCAAAAAGATCTCCAAACCCAAATCTGACAAATGCACCCAGTCATTTCAAAACAACTCAGGCCGCTGTAGATGTATCTCTGTGTGCCTGATCACCAAGCCCAATTCTCTGCACACCTCTCTGCACACTTTTCTATTTTCGCTCCTGCAAGCCCTATTAATGCAATGTGGGGAACAGTCGTCCCTCCACACCATCCTGGAGATCATCATGGACCAAACAATTCAAGTGTGTGGATGAGCAGTTTTCCATGCACACAAGTCCCTCATGATGTCCATTATTAAGGACTAGCCACTCTGCTTGCCCAGGTCATTACCACCCAGATGCGTCAGGAGGGGCACTCACAAAGCATCTAAAAGCTGTATTACTAAACTCGCCACACAGCATCCCTCTCCATCCTTTCCTTTCCATTCTAAACCTAAGTTGCGTCCCCAGGCCGATCTTTCTGCATAACGCGCTGCCCAAAACTCGAAACGATGTCCAATGATCAGAATTCATTTCTGCTTGCTAATGTCCCATGTACCTGCAAAACAAACATAAAAATTGCCAGCAACCAGAGTACATCTGCAGCAGTGTAAGGACATACAATTGGAATTTATTGGAGGACCAAAGACCCATCCTTTTAAAGTCCTCGGGGCTGTAGCTCAGCGCAGCTGCCATAGAGGCTGCTCCTATCTGGAATAAGTGTGTCCCAAAATGCCAGCTGTGCTAACTGATATGTTGTAGTGCCAGATGTGTCACTCTCCAAGACTGGTATTTAGTAAGGAGGCAGCCATCGTTATGGCAAAAGAAGTATCCCTGCTGTTTGCCCCTTAATGCTACTTAGCTCTACACTGGACACCAATTGTGGCATTCGCACCTCGTGCCCCTTGCCTGACCGTCCAGACACAGAGCACACAAAGGCAAACTACTACTCCTTTTCACCCACTGCCACCAGTTGATCACTAAATCAACATTACTTATGGAAGGATGAAGATGAAGGTCCAAACTTCACTGTCTTTTAAATAAAACTTGTTTATTGATTACAGATGTTATTATTAATCATAGGTAACTTCTATTATCATCAGTCTCAACCTTCTATTTATTATTACAGTTCTTATTCACTTTTCACTCTAATCACACCTCAGATCTCCCAAATACCACACTCTATCTCTCCACTCTACTTTCTCTGACTCACTGACTCTGACTCTCTCTGACTCTGACTCTTTATTACATATCTCTCGGCTCCACCTCTCAGCAACATTAGCCTGCAACATGAATATTCATGACTACTTAACATAATAAGGGTGAACGCTACAGTATGTGGTGTGAATATGCTGAATGTATGAAGCCCCTTTACAGTGGTGCCTCGCTAGACAGTTACCCCACATGACAGTTTTTTCGCTAGACATTGGCTTTTTCCGATCGCTATAGCGATTTGCAAAACAGTGATTCCTCTGGGGGAATTTCGCTGGACAATGTCTGGCCCCTGCTTCGCAAACCGATTTTCACTAGATGATGATTTTGACAGCTCCCTCCGCAGTCACAAATAGGTGTTTTCGGGACCTAAGCTTCACAAGACAGCGATTTAAACAGCTGATCGGCAGTTTGCAAAGATGGCCGATCTTCACTAAACAACGACGATTCTTCCCCATTGGAATGCATTAAACAGATTTCAATGTATTCCAATGGGGAAATGCTTTTTGCTAGACAATGATTTCACTAAACAGCGATTTCAGTGGAACGGATTATCATTGTCTAGCGAGGCACCACTGTATTTAGAATTTTAATCAACAGGTAATAAAATATATTCATTTTGCACTTATTAATATGTCCTGTGAGGTCCTCTGCTGTTTAATATTGTTCTTCTTGGGATACAAAAGATCCAGTAGTCACCCTTTGTGACACCAGGTCTAGACAACGGTTTAGCTGATGCATTATCATACCAACAGAACAAGTGGTTCAGGGAGTTAGATCCAGGAGCCAACGAGTTCCCAGAGACTCTTCCCCCAGAGGTTTGGCAAATTGGCGTGACGATGCGGAAAGGGCAATAGGTTTGGCCCTGGCACTGAGGACAAGGAAAGGGTAATTGACAGTAAGTATCGAATTTCAGGAGTTCAGGAACTTAGTAGGTTTGAAACTGACATGGCCTGCCCCGGTGGAGCACCTCCAGCAATTCATCCTTTATTTAAACAGGAAGGATCTGGTGCTGGGTTCTATACAGGGCAGGATGTTGGCACTTGCCTTTCATGCTAGGGTGCAAGAGTATCCAGATTACACATCAGACTTTCACATATGAAAGATGATCGAGGGTTGGACTAAAGAAAGGGGTAGAGTTAACGACACGAGGGCACCCATATCACCGGCATTATTAGGAAACATTTGTAAACAATGGGACGTCCTCTGCAGGGATGATTATGAGGCCATTTTGTTTAGGGCAGCATCTTTGCTAACCTTTTTCGGTGCATTAAGAACTAGTGAAGTAGTTGCTACTGGAAAGGGGGACACGACCAAAGTAGCTTTACAATGGCAGGATGTTAAGATAGTGGACAGGACAGTGCAGATTCATATTCACTGATCCAAGGCCGATCATCGAGGGAAGGGAGCTGACATTACCTTCGCATGCTGCCATGTGGAAGGGCTTTGTCCAGTAAAAGCAATAGATGCATACATGAATATGAGGGGGGCAGGGGAAGACTACTTCTTTGTGCATAGAGATAACTCGCCCTTAATGAAGTACAGTGGTGCCTCGCTAGACAGTTACCCCGCATCACAGTTTTTTCGCTAGACATTGACTTTTTGCGATCGCTATAGCAATTCGCAAAACAGTGATTCCTATGGGGGAATTTAGCTGGACAATGTTTGGTCCCTGCTTCGGAAACCGATTTTTGCTAGACGACGATTTGCTTTTCGCTAGACAATGATTTCGCTAGACAGCGATTTCAGTGGAACGGATTATCATTGTCTAGCAAGGCACCACTGTACCAGTTCTGGAAGCTGACAGACATGGCCTTACACAAGGTTGGTGTTAAGGGCTTAAAATTTGGTATGTACTCCTTTAGAATTGGTGCTGCATCTGCAGCAGCAGCCTTAGGTTATCATCCAGAGCATATTAAATGGATTGGAGGTGGGCTTCTTCAACATACCACAGGCATATCAGGCCATTTCCTAATGTCTAGGCAGGTACCTGGTTTAATTTTTAAAAAAAATCTTTCTAGGTTCACGTATGATGGGAAGACAGAGGCACATCATGATCATTGGCCACAGTTATGTTTTCTGGGCAGCATAGTATGCTGCCACATCGCCATGGGGAAGCAATCTGGGCCTTGGAACTAGAGCCCATATTGTATGGAAAGGGTTCTGTGGAATGATTTGGGGCCAGCTTTGCAGAGCGGCTGCATTTGGTCAGCATCCCCAAGATGTGTTGGTAATACACTTCGGCAGCAATGATCTGGCCAGGCATTGTGGAAAGACCTTGAACCTTGATGTAATACATGACCTCACATGGTTGAGGGCAACATACCCTGCTATGAGCATTGTTTGTTCAACGATCATCCCTCGGCTGGCATGGAGAGCTGCGAGGCATTTTTAGCGTGTTAACACTGCACAGAGGAGTGTTAACAGGGAAGTATCCAGAGCTGTCTGCAGTGGCCTTGGATCTGTGATTGGTCACCAGGAGATCTGTGTGGATATGCCTGAGCTTTTTCAGTCAGATGAAGTACATCTATCTGATGGAGGTTTGAATGTCTTCCTTCAAGACATCAAGGGGGGCTGCTTGTGGAGCTTGATGGCGGGCATGGGACTTAGCATGGCTAGTCCTTATGCTGTGGTGGGTAGTGTGGATAGAACAGTTTTCAGTGAGTCCCATCGCAATCTGAGGTAATGTATAGCTCATCTGACCTCCCAGCACTGCGGATCTTGCAATTAAAATGCTTGGGGTAAAAGATGCGCTGGGGCCACACCTGGACCAACAGTCAACAAGAAGAAGGTGGCTTGAGGTCCAGGGGTGGTCAAATTTGGGCCAAACGGGTTCTCGCTGTCTTCACGACCGTGAAAACATGGGGCCAGGGACTCGTCCATTTGTTTGTTAAGGGGTCCATTGAGACCTCTGTACTTAAACCTAATTCTGCATTACGGCAGGGGCCCCCTTTGCCAAGGATGGCAACAATGATTATTCAATAAAGTGTGGCCTGTGCTTATAACACAATTCCTGTTTCATGTCTTTATTCTGGAGTACGGGGGCCATGGCACTGGTGTGACCAGAGCATTGGGTGTGAAGTGAAAATTGAAATTATTCTTGATAATATATTTGGGGGGAAAATCAATTTCAATTGTTCTGAATAATACCCATGATATTAAATTGTTTGTAATTAGTCCCAGGTACACCTTAAATCTCAAGGTGCTTTTTTTTTGTATTAAATACTCTGTGTTGAGAGGTCAGAAGGAGCAGAACATTATAAATCTAGAGAGAGGGGGCAGTATTTAAAATTATTTTCTGGGTCCCCTCCGCATATCTTTGTCCAACCATTACATAAGAATTCTTAGAGCTTTCTTTTCAAAGTTTGATGAATTCATCGAAGATGGAATCTTAGGGGAGCATGTGGTTCTTCTGAGGATATAAATGTTCTTTATTCAACAACCTGCTTTTCAATGTCACACAGCTGTGTGAGAAGAAACAGCTTTAGCTCAGGTGAGAAAGCACCCTAAGTCTGTCAGTCTCTATGCTTCTGCTGAGAACTGTGAGAATGCATTTGCAAACATAGAACAAACTGAATGGGTGATGGCTTGGTCAATGGTTGCATAGTTGAGTAATTGGACAAATGGGCAAGTTCAAAGTGGCACGCTGAGCCAAAATCTGAAGCAGAGATGGCTGATTAGCTGCTCTATTTTGTCATTTCTTTCTGAAGAAAAACTCAAAGATATATTTAAGATTGATTCTGTTTTTCACCAAGAGCACTATGCTCACTGGATGATTTCTTTTAAATGTGCCTATAACTCACTGTGATGGAGTCAAATATGTACTGAAAGACAGAGAGATTGATCATAGGAGAATTTAAAAGCATAGTCATCTTTAGATAGTGATTTTCATAGAAATCATTTTTCTCATTTCAGGAGCAGAAGAGTTTATACCCAAGCCTGTCCAGAAAAGTATATAGATAACTAATTGGATCACTTTTGGTGTGGTTTGCTTTGAACCAAATTGGAGCATTCACTTGGATTTATATTTTGATTGATCCATCTGGCCTCATTAAGAGTTGTCCTGCTCCTTTCTGGCACAACTCTAGGGCTTCTCCTCCTCCTCCTCCTCCTCCTCCTCCTTTTGTTATGATTCGTACTTTTCCCATTTTGTAGCATGTGTCAATGATTATTTCACAATAAAATTGAGCTTTGATGTGCAAACCCTTTGACATAGGAGATGGGTTATGGCATCAAAAGGGAGGATGGAGAAACCCTCTCCTCTATTTTTACATTTTAAAATACATTTGCCTAACCAATGCAGCAGAATTCTAATGCCATACGAGGTTGATGCAGTGCCATTTCGATATAACACTAACTTTATTTAACTAAAGAAGAGGACAGTCCATTAACTTGCTGAATGATGGTCACGAGAAAAGGCAGGGAAGGGGGCTATATCAAATCCATGAGCTCTGTCCCCACAGTGAACACCTGCAGAGCAGAGGCTGAGGAGAAAGAAGGGAGAAATGGAGATTACCTGCCCTCTGTCTCCCCAACCTAGACTTTAATGGTTTCCCCTTCCACCAATGCTGCCTCCTTACTCCTGAGGAAACCAGATACACATACTCATGAATAAACCAGATAAATCTTGCTCATGAGTAAATTAGCAATCCTAAAGCCTATATGCTCCCTTCTCATGTGGTATAGCATGTCAACACCATCCTAATAGAATTTTTTAAAAGAAAGAAAGAAATTGATTCCTTATCATTATGGTTTATTTATTTTCTTTATAAATGTGTCCCTTTTCATGTCATAGCTTTGAGAAAACAGAAGTTCAAAGAAAGAATTAAGAAAAGAGACATTAAGAAAAAGAATAATTCAACACAATAAACCATTTTTTTTAAAAAAAAAAAACAGTTACAGTTTAAAACATTAGAAGATATTACAGTATATTTGCCCTTTCCAAAGCACTGGAGAAAGACTTGCTATCATGTGTCCTACGGATTTCAGTAAGTCTCTTCTAAGTATGGCAGTGTCTGTGCCTGACCTGGGGTGTTAATTCCATCATTTGTTTCACCAGGTAAAAGAAGACAAATGGGAGTGAACAACGGTAGAAGTCAAAATGAGACAAGAGTTGTCGAATTCATCCTTCTTGGCTTCCCTTGGTCTTGGCATTTACAGTTGTTCATCTTTATGCTGTTCCTTGGTATGTACATCCTGATAGTTTTAGGAAATATAGCCATCCTCTTTCTTGTAGCAACTAATCACCATCTTCATACTCCCATGTATTTCTTCCTTTGCAATCTGTCTTTCCTGGAGATATGGTACACAACGGCTTGTATCCCTAAGACCCTTGCAGTCATTCTGGGGAAGAGCAGAAGCATCTCTTTCACTGGCTGCATTTTGCAGATGTACTTTGTTTTTGCCTTTGGATGCACAGAATATTTCCTATTATCAGTCATGGCTTATGACCGCTATTTAGCCATATGCGATCCCCTGCATTATAGCACCATCATGGACGTCAGGCTCTCTGCCAAGTTGGCATCGGGCTCTTGGCTGTCTGGATTTCTCATCATTTTCATACCAGCCTTTCTGATCACGAGACTCTCTTTCTGTGGGCCCAGAGTGATTAATCACTTCTACTGCAACATTGATTCCTGGATTGTTCTTTCCTGCCTTGACACCCACAATGTTGAGATGGCAGCTTTCATCATCTCTGTCATAGTCATTTTGGGTTCTTGTGTGATTATTCTCCTTTCCTACATTTACATCATCGCCACTATCCTCCACATCCCATCTGTCAAAGGACAGCAAAAGGCCTTTTCCACCTGCTCCTCCCACCTGGCTGTGGTGATTCTTTGGTATGGCGCTACCATCTTCCTCTTTGTCAAGCCTTCTAAGCAAACATCTTTAGAAATGACCAAAATAGTGAACATTTTGAATACTATTGTGACCCCACTGCTCAATCCATTCATTTATTCACTCAGAAACAAAGAGGTGAAGAAGGCATTGAAAAATTCACTGCATGTGGGCTGAAGAAATACATTAGATTTTATTGATCCTGAGGAATCAACTTTTTCAAGACAACAATATCTACTCTGGATTATTAAGCACAAATTATGTACAAAAATTATGTGCACAAATGATACATTCTGTAACCATCAAAATTTTAAAAAGCAACCATTTTGTGCCTTGGGCTTTAATCAGATACAAAATGTCTCAGTGGAAAAGGCTTTTTCATTATACTTAGATTAGCTGGAATGTATAAAGTATCAGTATTTCTTAATATTCTTAGTTTCATTGCCTTGATTAACATAAGTTTAAAAAAAACCTGTCTCCACATATGATAGTGTGCTGAACTAGATTGGGCCAACATCTGCTTCTCTACAAAAAGGAATTAGCAAACTGTTGAAGTATAGAGGCCTCCCAGCATTGGGTCCCATTACCCATTCTTTTCCCCTCTTGCAACCTTTTTTCAAGAAAGAACTAAAAAGCCCTCTTGCAACCTTTAGCAGCCAGAAATGTTTGGTTCCCCAAAAAATGGAGGTGTGAGGTACTGCTAAGGTTCCACAGCCCCTAAAGGGCATAGGATGACTGCTACTGCTCTACATAGTCAAAGAATGGGAAGAGTACCGAGAAGCTGTGAATGTCAGAAATCATAGTCCAGCTCGCCGCTAAGTCCTAGGACTTTGAGCGACGTGAGCTGTTTTCGCCGCCCACCCTGGAAGGACAGAGGCATCGTGGGAGCACGCAGCATGATTGGGGTGGGGAGACTAACCTATTTAAGGAGCTGCTCCACCCCACATTGTCCTCTTCGTTTTAGGCACCCACCCGGCCTCCTTAATTCTAGTGTGAGTTTTTTGGTCGCTTATTTTGGGGCTGGATAGGAATTTTTGACCTTCATCCTGATTGGCCATGGATGGGGGGGATTTTTCACCTATCCCACAATGGAATAGGGTTTGTTGGCTTTTGGTGAAATTATTTAGGTCACACTGGCAGGTAGTGCAGAAATAACAGGAATTTCAGTGTGTCCCAATTTGTAAAATCAGGTAAGCCAAGAGTGCATCTGACCTTCCGGCATTGCGGATCGTGCGATTACAGTGCCTGTGGGGGGGGGGAGGATGCGCTCGGCCACTCCGGGACCAACAGTCATCAGTTAAAGATGTCTTGAGGTCTGAGGGTGTTTACTAGCGGCTAGCCAGGATCCTGTGGTCTCGGGACCGCCGGAACTTGGGGGCCGGGGACTCACCCTTTTATTGAGCAGGGGGTATGGGAATACCCCGCATTTATTTTATTTATTTATTTATTTATTTATTTATTTATTTATTTATTTATTTATTTATTTATTTCTTTAACCAGTTTTCTGCACTACAACAAGCCCTCCTTTATTTCTTTACTGGCCAAAAGGCAATTTTCTGATTTCGTCATTTAAATAAAGTGTGACCCGCATTTAATCCAATTTATTGCCTCTTGTCTTTATTCCGGGGTGGGGTGGCAAAAAGCTACAGACTTTGGCCATTTCCTGAAATTCAACCCATGATGTCCCAACTCTCCCTTAATGAGCACATTTCCCTAAGTTCTTGTGAGCCTCTCTGTCACTGTTCATGGTTATTTATTTTATCTAATTCAAATATTTTTACCCCACCTTTCTCCTGAAGAAGGATACAAGGTCACTAAGCAAGAATATTTAAATCACTAAACAACAATATTTAAAACTAAAACAGTAAGCAAACAAATCCTACAAAGATCAAACAAATGCCTCACTTAGAAAGGGTAAACAAAACTAAACCCCAAAACACATTTAAAGCAGTAAGGCACAACAGTCCATTGAAAAATCCCTCTCAGGCAGCCTGTGACTAAGGGAAAGCTTGTCTGAGAAGAAAGGCTTTGGCCTAGTTGCAGAAAGACAGCAAAGATGGGTCAGGCCTGGCCTCCTTTGGGAGGGAATGCCAAAGTCTGGGAGAAGCAACAGAGAAGGCTGTCCATGTTGTCACTAAATGCAGTTGTGGGTGGTGGGACAGAGAAAAGGCACAAGCCATTGTAAAAGAGGGATATGAAATTTACATGCACTTCCAAACATACATCATCACCTCATACTGCTTGAAGAGGGCAACTCTATTTTCTGTGGACCTACAGTAAGTCAAATCTTTGCCTGGTTTCATCTGAGTTTAATTCCAGCATCTGCTGACAGCTTTCCCTGTCAGTTTTCTCTCTCATCATGAAAAACCAGGAGGGAAACCAAGACCTTTGATTTGGCTACTCTTATACGGCTTTCAAGGTATGTGAAATATTTGTGGAAGAGTTTTTAACCATTGCCACTCTCTCCTTCAGCTTCTATGGCCAAGTAAGAATTTGAACCACAGTCTCCTGAGTTCGAGCTCATCACTCTGTCCATTCCACCTCACCAGCTCTCACCACCTCTTAGTACGCAATTCTATAAATAAGAAGTCCCATTGCATTTTAAAAAGTACTTCCTGATGAAGGATTGAAAGTGAAGTGTTAAAGATCTCAGTCCTTCTTTGGTCACTACATGGGAATGGATTTGTTTCGTCCTTTCTGTGGTATTTTTCTGCAAAGGTGGGTACTACTGTTGCTTAGTGGCCCTTCAAGCCCAGACTGCTTGCAGTAGCCATAGTGGCCCAAACCTACTGAAAAAAACAAACAAACAAACATGGAAGAGGATATGTGCAGTGGTTTTTCCTCTTTCTGTGGGCTCCTCTTCATGCAGTCAGCAGCACGTCTGGTCATGTGCTTGATGTTGCAACTGGTAAGGGATTGGATGTGTGAAAGAGAGAAAATGTAATGTAACAATTTACATGCTTTTCACTAAACTAAAAGAAATCAAAGTGTTTTGTTTTGTTTTCTTTAACTGTGAACTCTGCTGCAGACAAACATATAGACCTTGTTTTCCCCCCAGTTTCTGATCTGTTTCTTCTTTTGTCAGCTCCAGTCTTAGCTCCTTGAGAAGACAGACCACAAGACAAAAAGGAATGTAATGCAACAATTTACATGTAAACTGTAATGTAGGACAGAGTTTGTAAGGCATATATGAATCATGGCGTCTAATGATGGTTTGTGGCTTGCTAAGATATCATGCTTTGTCTGCAGGCATGAGGTGAGGCACAAAAAGAAATCAAAATGCAGCCAACTGCAACCTGACTTACAATACCCCATAAACTATTCAAAGATCTACCTTTGAATAGGCATTGTCCCAACTGCACTTAAAGTCAGAGTCAGGTGGCCTATAGAGACCACACATGCCCATCTCTGGACTTTGGAAGTTTCCCTCTGTTCCTCGCCTCTTTCTTCAAAAGGCTTCTTACACAAATGAATTTTACACAGATTAACTGACTCTCACTTCCAATATTGTCTAATGGTCAAAAATGTCCTTCATCTCTTCCTCCCTTGCAAAATTTCTGGCCCCTCCCACTAGACCACACAAGTGGATTTTTTGAGCCTCCCCTACCTTAAGGGCTTGTTAGGTATGCAAAAGTAACATAGTACAGGTAGGCACATTCCTCCCAATGTCAACCAAGGCTAGATTTGTGGTTTCAAAAGGGGTGGGTGGGTGGAATCCTTATGAACTCAGTCCTTACTGGAGCTTTGCCTCTGTAGTTCCTCCCCTTGCCCCCTCCCATTTTAAAGGTAATTAATTGATTTAGAGCTTTAAAACTAGGAATTTCTGGTATAGAAATTAATACTGAATAGGTAGCACTATAAGCCTTTAAGAGTAATTAAAATTACAGAAAGCAAGGGAAAAGACACAGATCTGATTGAATTCAATCTTGCATTGTTTGGTCTCCAAGAAAAATAATTGAGAGGAACAGGGTTGAAACAGATACATTCGCTTCCATGCAGACAAGCCCCAAATTACTGTTCTGGGCCACCACTGATTGTGCTATTCAAATAATATTTTTTTTAAAAAAAAAGTAAAACTATGTTTTGGAAAGAGAAAAGCAATGGTTTACTAAGAGAGTCACAGCAATATTTATTATTTGTGTGGGTATGACTTTTAAATCGTATTTTAATTGTATTTTAATCATTTTATATTTTCTTGTATTGAATTTTAATTGTTGTAAGCCGCCCAGAGACCTTTGGGTAGAGTGGGTGGCATATAAATTAAATAAATAAATAAATAAATAATAAATAAATAAATGTTTGTAAAGAGTTAATGCCCAAAATAAATATTAGCAAACAACAGCTAGTTTCATGATACATTGTCTTGGAGAATATTTGGACAAATATTTATCAGAGGATAGGCAAACATTCATTGTGAAAACTGTGAAACCTTCATTAATAACAATTGTTATAATATTTGAACCATCCAGAATTCATTCCATGAAATGATATCACAACATATTCATGGAGGCTTTCATGGCCGGGATCTAATGGTTGTTGTGGGTTTTTCGGGCTCTTTGGCCGTGTTCTGAAGGTTGTTCTTCCTAACGTTTCACCAGTCTCTGTGACCCTAGTGATCCCCTGTCTGCAATAGCTGAACATGCCCTGAAACAAACTGAACATGAAATTCTATTCCAAAATACTGAAACACTGGACAACACCAGCAATCATTACGTCAGACTGCACAGGGAAGCCATTGAAATCCACAAGCACCAGCAAAACTTCAACAAAAAAGAGAAAAGTGTGAAGCTCAACAAAATTTGGCTCCCAGCTCTCAAAAATACAGTGTGCAAAAGGTCAATGAACTCTACCCAGCCACAAGGACAGGGGATCACTACACACAAAAGACCAGCTAATGACACCCATCAACCACAGGAACAGATAATCTCTTCTCCTTAGCACAATAATACAACCACAACAAGACACACTAATCACCCATCTACAGAAAAAGACAAAAGCCTATCTCACAGCCATAAATACTGCACCCCCAAGCCAACTACACCAGAGCACAGGTTGCTGTCTCTCTGAAGATGCCGGCCACAGAGACTGGCGAAACGTTAGGAAGAACAACCTTCAGAACACGGCCAAAGAGCCCGAAAAACCCACAACAACCAATGATATCACAACATTTCATTTTATTAGGAAACAATGGAAATTACAAATTAGACCACTCTTCCAGTTCAGGACTTGAAGGAAATCATCATCATCATCATCATCATCATCATCATCACTACCACCATCTTCTTAGAGCTGTAGAGCTGGAAGGGCCCCTATGTATCATCAAGTCCAGCTCCTGTCAAGGAGGCACTGTAGGGAATCAAACTCTCAGCCAGAGGCTTAAACCACCGAGCTATCTAACAGTTCTTGTTACATCTTTATTTTCCTCTAAGTGTACAAGTGAGTTCCAAAACAAGATTGTTTGTACACTCATCCCACTTTATCTCTAGCAAATGGGACTAGCAGGAGTTGTACAGGTTATGCTATTTTTAAATGCCTGCATTCAATATGATAACAGTTTCTTTCCACTTCCTTGCACCTTTATAAACTATCAGTATGCCAACAATCACAATCTATCAAAACAGAATTAATTGACACTTGAGACTACATAATCTTTGATTTTACTGTCACTGGTAGAGAATGCCTGGCTGGGGATTCTGGGAATTGACTCCAAAAAGGTACAATCTCAGAGTTCGGTTCACCAAATTTCTCAATACCTCTTTCACTTCTTTGTTTCTTAGTGTGTAGATGAAAGGATTCCGCAAGGGCACCACAATTAAGTTGAAAATGCTAACTACTTTGGTTCTTTCTAACAATGTCTGTTTTGAAGGCTTGACAAGCAGGAAGATGGTGGAGCCATACCGAATAACCACCGCAGCCAGGTGGGAGGAGCAAGTAGAAAAAGCCTTTTGTCTGCCTTTGGCAGAGGGGGTCCATAGGATGGTGGAAATGATGTATAGGTAGGAAAGGAGAGTGATTACACATAATCCCACAATGACAATAATTGCTATAAAACACACAAAATAGAGAAAAAGCTGCAAACCATTTCACAAAAGTGACTCCAGTTAGGTTAAGAGGCAAGAAAATGGCTAATTGTTTGGTATTGGTTTGAGAATTAAAATGACTATTTGTAGCGCCCACATCATGAACACACACAAACATGGACTTTGTAAAATACACACACATGTATGCACACATGTGCAAGTTTATTTAAAAGACAAAGATTACATCCTCTAGCAGGACAGCCATTTCTTTCCATCGCAATGAACTGCGAGCATTCTCAAGAATCTAATGTTTCTCAATGTTCATTATAAAGCTGGATATGATGATTCAATGTAGTTGTATTTGTATTTTTTTGGCAGTGCCAAAAACAGTGATTCTTTGTTAATGCTGAACAATCTTTAACAGCGCTGGTAGTGCTTGAGGAAGCTGATCAGCACTTCGGCATGAAAAGAGGGGGCTGTTCTACCTTTGATTTCTACATGACTTCACATGTGGACACATACATACTGGCCATCCCACAATGGTTGATGGCACTCTTTTTTAAAATTGTTTTAACTAGAACATGACCACAAACAGCAGGTCTACATAGTTAGTAGAGATTTTCATGCCATTCCCTACCACCACCATTGAAATCATTTAACATATATTTTTCTACCAAATTACTGCAAAAACTGTCTCAAGGCCCCCTTTACTTCTTTATTTCTTAGTGTGTAGACAAAAGGATTCAGTAATGGGACCACAATGAGACAGAGAATGCTCACCATTTTGTTAACTTCTAGGGCTACATGTTTAGAAGGCTTGACAAACAGGAAAATGGAGGAGCCATACCACATAATCAAAAGGGCAAGATGAGAAGAACATGTGGAGAAGGCTTTTTGTTGGCCTTTGGTGGAGGGGATGTGCAGGATGGTGGAGATAATACAGATGTAGGAACAAAGAGTTACTGTGCATGAACTCACAACAACAATGAGGGCTATAACAAAAGCAGCCATCTCAATAATATGGGTATCACTGCAGGAGAGAACTATCCAGGAATCAATGTTGCAGTAAAAGTTATTAATTACATTGGACCCACAAAAGGACAATGTTGTGATGAAATAAGTAGGAACAGAAATAACAAGGAACCCAACCAGCCAACAACTCAAGGCTAATTTGCTAGAAAGACTGAAGTTCATAATGGTTCTATAGTGCAGAGGGCAACATATGGCTAAATAGCGATCATAAGCCATGACAGACAGTAATAATTGTTCTGTGCACCCAAAGGAAAAAATAAAGTAGAACTGCACAATACAGCCAGCAAAGGAAATACTTCTGCTGCTCCCAAGAAAAATAGCAAGAATTTTAGGGATTGAGGTTGTTGTATACCAAATCTCCAGGAAAGAAAGATTGCCAAGAAAGAAATACATGGGAGTATGGAATTTAGTGTTTGTTGTTACTAGAATTATAATGGCCACATTTCCCCAAACTGTCAGGATGTACATCATAAGAAATGACATGAAGATGGACATTTGTAAAGTCTGAGAGCCAGGGAAACCAAGAAGGATAAATTCCATCACTTCAGTTTTATTTTGTTCTTCTTTGTGCTCTGCCATCTCTTCTCTGCTGAACTAAATGGCTGAATTTCCTTAATAGTTGGTCAGTTCCCCCCTTTTATTGTCTTCGGTTAAACTCATGTTGCATGCCACACCATTCTGTGACTTACCAGTGTTGCTAAATTTCCACCTGGAAGTAAGTAAAATATATATTACAGTTAAAGACCAGCAGAAAAAAAAGTATGACTACAGTTTAGTTTTTGTTGCCCTCTTGGCAGCATCCTTTTCAGGAGGAAAACATGACAGTACATGGCAGGTCTTTGTGATGTCACAGAATATAATTATGATGTTACAAAGGCAGGGCATGCAAAGTTGAGAAATGGAGAGAACTTTTCTGGACCAGGGGAATATTGATAAATTGGACATAATCTGGGTAAATTGCAACTCAAAAGCATTGAGATGGGACAAAAGCATTTCTTAGCCCAGACAGATGGACATCACAATGTCTCCAGCAACTGCAACTATGGCTGACATTCCTCAAGGGTTCTCCTCCTACAATATCATCTGTATAACAACAGGGACAGATGGAAGGTTTTTCATCAGCCCATTAAGCCTTTTTTCTAGGCTGCAGTTCTGACATACCATTTTGTTGTTAAAAAATGCCAGGCACAGTCAATCAAAATTATAAAAACATTAACTGGTATTATATAATAGGTACAAGTTTTAACCAAAAACCTAAGTATCTGTTAAATATTAACATAGTATATATGCTGTTCTTAATACCGCTGTTTTTTAAAGCTCTGAGATGTTATCTGGAAGTTGAGTCATGGCAACTGGACTTCTTTCTTATTAGGTTGAAATGTTTTGCTACTTCAAGTACCTTCTTCAGTCCAAGGAGAGTTGGTGGGAGACCCCTGATATATTCTCCATGTTGCTTTCACTTCTCCCTGGTCTGAATAGATTCATAAGAAGAACAAAGGACTGGGGGTGAGGGAATCATCTTACTTGTGAAGTCTTTCTCCACCCATTGTCATGGGTCATTAACTATCATTAACAGTGGACTTTCTGGTGGGTGGAGGCCATACGTGTTCATATAGAAAATCCCTCACTCAACAGGAGTGGAGACCTTAGATACAATCTGTTTCCTATTTATCATGCTGCCCTTTCATCCAACTCCAGAAAGATCAGGACCACACCCACTAGAAAGACCATCCAACAAGCCTATTCTCCAAAGGTCCCCTTCTGGAGAAATAGTAATTCGCTGCAACTTGACCTAAAACCCTTCCTTCCTCTTCAGAGTGTCACACCATTAAAAATCATGGACCCTTAAATTTTCCAGCCCTACATACAATGCTTGACTAATGCTTCCTGAACCAGTCCTTGAGGGCAGAAGAATAAAGAAGACTGTACAAACCAAAAAAAACTGATTCCTCCTAGATACATGTTGGCATTTTCACTGTCAGTCTGATGCAGCCAGCAAATGTTCCCATTAAATATATAATTGTTTGATTATATTCTTTTCTAGTTTCATGAAAGACTTTCAGGCTTACTTAAGGTTCAAGACATTCAAGAGAGAAATTCATGTCAGTAAATGTTCCAGCAGAAATAAGCCTTAACGAGGTTTATTGCCTACCTGCCTCTTCTACCATTAATGGGACAGGTTCCACTCTGAATTTAAAAGCATTTACGCCTAGATGATGTTTCTTGTTTTACTGAATTCAGTAACATTGGGACCTAGAATAATTTAATATTTATACTGTAAGTAGCTCATAAGTACAATTTAATTTTCATATGCTAAGCAAAGAAAAGAAGATTTGGAAAATGATCCAGGTTAAGAGCTCAGGTTAAGATTAAAAAAAAAAAACACCAAGTAATAAAATTTCTCAAAGTATATTGTATCAAGTTTTACTGTACAATTGTATGGTACATATTTTATAATTACCTGGATGTAAGGCTCATATTAAATTTCACAGCATTATTTTTTCCTGAGGAGCATATTCTATGCATGCTTGAGGTGTGTGATACTTGTCCACAGAATTTGTGATCCGTCCTGATCTTCTGTTGGATGAACTGATCCAGCCAAAAGCCTTTAAGATTGAATCAATCATGTTGTAGACTTTAGTCGAAGAGTAATCATAAAATTAAGCTACTAACTAGTTTCTCCTTCAGACTTTTGGATCAATCTGCCAATAATACTATACTTTTAATGACTTTGTGTAGATATCCAGCTGTCTTTTCTATGTTCTGAAAGATTCTTCTATTCCCCACATTTTCAAACTTTTTATATTAATTTTACATACTCGGTCTTAAAAACTAGTTTGAAAATTCCTTCCACAACAAAGACTTCTGACTGAGATGCTGGTAGAATACTTACATTATCATAACAGAGAATTCCCTTATGTTTTCTCCTCTTAGGAATTCCTCATGGTCTGAATAGAAATAAATGATTCTAATAATTGTATTCTTCTTAACACAGTACTGAGGACAGAAAGGAATACTGAGGATATTCTTGATTTCTCTGCTCCAAATAAAGGCCTGCCCTCTGTAGAAAAAGGCCACATGGCTGAGGTATAGCAGTGTTGCTATTTTAGCCCATGACTTGAGTCAGGAGATTAAATATTCTTCCTTTATTTAAACTACATTTAAACTTTCCTCATTTATAGGATTCAAGACAGCTTACAAGAGAAATTAATGGACAGACATTGCAGTGTTCAAATACTAGTTGCAGTATTCAAATTTCAGTATTCAAATGCTAGCAATGAACTATCATATTAAAACCAGCACTAAATACTCTAATTTATCTGTTTGAACAAATAGCAAAATGAAGTGGTTTCCCCATCAGTCTATCATTGACTAAAGGTTTGTTGAAATGAAAACAGCTTTGTCTGCTATGACCTTGGAAGTGTCCCACAATATATGACGTACTAGTCTGATTCATTTCTATTATTCAGGAGAAAGTCTGCGCAAGTGAGCAGTATTAGGAATGGTCTTACTACTGCCACCTTAAGGGCAATGAGAACTGCACCTCACCTCAGAGAAGCTTTCAGTGCCTCTAAGGTTCATGATAAGAGTCCAGCCTTGGCTACTTTCAGTAGCTAAAGAGAACACTGATAAGGTATCTCTAGTGGGTTGCAGCCCTCCACACAGTTCATCCACATCTTTCTGGATGAGCAAATACAAGAGAACTCCATCACAGCTTGTATTATAATAGTATACATAGTAAGACATAATAATAGTAATACATAATAATAGTACAGTGGTGCCTCGCTTAACGAGCACACTGTTCAACGACGAATCCGCATAGCGATGCGGATTTTGCAATTGTTTTTACGATTGCATTGCAATGTTTTAATAGGCTAAACATCGCATTACGATGATCGGTAAGCATTAGGGAAACAGCCGACCGGCGGTTCCAAAATGGCTGCCAGATCAAGAAAATGGCCGCCCGCAGCATTTTCGCGTCCTGCCCTCACTGACCGAGGCGGCGAAAATGGCAGCCGGATGAGGAATCTTCGCTTACCGGTGAGTTTTCCCCCCATAGGAACGCATAAAACGGAGTTTAATCCCTTCCTATGGGGTTTTATGTTCAGTTTAGCAATGTTTCCGGATAGCGAAGTTAATCCTGGAATGGATTAACGTCGCTATGCGGGACACCACTGTATTATGGCTGTACCTGTCTATGATTCTATAGGCTTTATATTGGTGTGGAAGTGAACAAAGATATGTACAAAACATAAAACAAATTAGTCCTGTCTTTTGATGTATTTACTCTCTGTTCCCCAGGCCTACATGTAGAAATCTGTGTATCACTCAAAAGGATGTATGTAGTATAAGACGACTGGGCGTATAAGATGACCCCCCCCCAAACATTTCTACTCAAAATATAGAGTTTGTTATATACTCGCCGTATAAAACTACCCCCTCTTCCGCACACCTTCCACACACCAAATAAAAGGTGCTATTCATTGTTACCATTGTACGGCTGCAGTGTGACTGCAGCGCCTCCGGCCTGCCCCTGCATCTCCCTGTGACCGGCACTAGTGCACAAGTGTGCATGTGTGAGCTCTGCGTAGACAAGGGGTGGGCCGGAGTGCCACTGCTTCCCGCCAAGCAGAATGGGCCAGTCACATCGAAAAGGCTGGCACCCCTGTCTTGCTGCTGATGCTCGCCGTGGCCGTGCTGGATACCGCGCAATACTGGACGGTATGTAGAATGAGGTGGGCAGGCATCGGGAGGCTACTATGAGCACTGGGCGAGCATCGGAAGGCCACTATGGGCAGCTATGTCTATCCCAACTGAAGTGCACCCGGCATATAAAATGACCCCCCCCGGAGGCATATTTTTCAGGGCAAAAAAGTAGTCTTATATGCCAGCAAATACAGTATGTGGTTTTCCTCCATCAGCAGGGAATTAGATTAGTTTACTTTGGTGTACCTTCCATCTCTTACAATTCAATGATTCTGTGACATCTGAAGTTAATATTTAAAACACAGAATTATAAAGAATACAACAAATCTAGAATGTTTTATATATCACAAGGCTCAATATTAGCAGTCCTAACTACTGATAATTGTCTAGCTCAGTGAGTTAGGTATCTCACTGTGGAATCAGAGGTTGAGAGTTCAATTATTTACTGTGTATCCCATAAGAGTCAGCTTGTGCAATCATGGGCAACCTGTACAGTCCTACGGCATCTCTAGAAGAAGGGAATGGCAAACCACGTATGAGTAGTCTTTACCTAGAAAACCTGAAAAGGGTAATCTAAGTCAGAATTAGCTTGACAGCATACAATGAAAAGTACCTAAGTCTTACAGTATTGCTAAAGGAATGCTTCAACTTGACCCATTTCTGTTTGTTCCTCAGAGGACATCAATAGAAGGAAGGAAGGAAGGAAGGAAGGAAGGAAGGAAGGAAGGAAGGAAGGAAGGAAGGAAGGAAGGAAGGAAGGAAGGAAGGAAGGAAGGAAGGAAGGAAGGAAGGAAGGAAGGAAGGAAGGAAGGAAGGAAGGAAGGGGGAAAGAGCAAGGAGTAAAAAGAACCAGAAGTATCATAGTTCTGATTTCTTACTACTTCTCTGCATTATATTAACATATGAGGAGACTGCTCTAACTCTGCCCTAACTCTGTCATTTTGTCACTATCATATTCGTGGGCATGAATAGTCTGAAGCAGAAATCCTCTGCTATCCATGCACACTATTGATATGAGTTGAAACACTGATTTTCCTGGATTCTAACCCTCATGGGTAGCCCACACAGATAGCAAAGGCTCAGAATCATTACTCTTTGTATCAAGAACAGTGACAAAAGTAATAAAAGGTTAAACACTTCTTAGTTGTCAGTATAATGCTTGGGTATAACGAATGAATTCTGCTTACGATACTTCCACTAATTCTATTTTAAACCAGAAATAGCCAACCTTCAATGTTAGAACTAGATGTGACCTTCAACTATTTATTTATTTATTTATTTATTTATTTATCTATCTATCTATCTATCTATCTATCTATCTATCTATCTATCTATCTATCTATCTATCTATCTATCTATCTATCTATCTATCTATCTATCTATCTATCTATCTATCTATCTATCTATCTATCTATCTATCTATCTACAGTGGGGTCTCGACTTACAAACTTAATCCGTATTGGAAGGCAGTTTGTAAGTCAAAAAGTTTGTAAGTCGAATCAGCATTTCCCATAGGAATGCACTGAAAACCAATTAATCTGTTCCGGCTGTTTTTGGTTCTTAGGTTGAGGGGCATTTCCCATAGGAACTAAGGCAAAGCCGGTTAATCCGTTCCTACCACTAGGGGCAGAATTTCTTTCTTTTTTTCCTTTTAATCTAAGATGACTTAGGTTTTTAAAAAAGGAAAGAAATGAGGGAGAGAAGGAGGGAACATACACCTTTTCAACAGAACACCCTGAAAAGCACATTTTCAGCCAAGACAAGTACCTTCTGGAAAAAACCAAGCACCTTTCAGACAACAGATCACCTTGAAAAGCACCTTTTAAATCAAGACAAGCCAATACAAGCACCTTTTGGGGAAGGGGGGGCAGCAAAGGAGGGAGGGAACACCTTTTAAAAATCCAAAAATCAAAAATTAAAAAAGCGCCAAAAAATAAAAATACAGTCCGTACCGCACTGTACCAGGCAATACCAGCAGTACCAGGCAGTACCAGGCAGTCTGAAGACTGTCTCCAAATCCACTCTCAAAACGCTGGGAAGATCGAGGAAGTAGATAAGCACCCTCTTCACTGGCCAACGGTCAACTGAAAGTTCTAACTTCATGCTTTCCCCACCTCAAACACGTTTTTTTTGGTTTGTAACTCGAATCTAAGTGTGCAAGTCGAGTCAATATTTTTCTATCAGAGTGGTTTGTAAGTCGAAATGTTTGCAACTCGAGCCGTTTGTAAGTCGAGGGTTGACTGTATCTATCTATCTATCTATCTATCTATCTATCTATCTATCTATCTATCTATCTATCTATCTATCTATCTATCTATCTATCTATCTATCTATCTATCTATCTATTTATTTATTTATTTATTTATTTATTTATTTAATATCACACTGTATTTGTGCAGTATTCTTCCCTTTCTATATGAGTGGAGAAGAGAGAAAGAATGAGAAAACAAGATAGTATAGAGATAAAAGGGGCATTCACATTCACATTTGGCTGTGACCCTCCCCAAAATTGGTACCAGCAGCTCATAACCCACAAGGGACCACTACGCAGAAAATCTGCCCAACGACCAAAATAAATAAATAAATAAATCTATCAATCTAGCTTTAATTCTACCTGATCAACTGATAAACTTATTGGTGTCATAGGAAAACAGTAGAAGAGTGATTTGTCATTAATTAAAAACTTTATAATAAAAAGAAATTCCTAAATCTCTTGTTACTTAGATCTCTAATGGTTTTCCCAGGCGTTAACTACAATTGGGACTTTAGGACTAAGTCGTTTGAAAAGAACAATTGCCATCCAAATGTGTGTGTGCATTTTTAAAAGAGAATATACACGACCATTTGACCATAAAATCTTCACAAAGAGAGAATGTGGGGCTTGTTTCAAAATTGCCTTCAAGAATATAGAAACCCACCAGTTTGAGAAATTTCCAGAGTAGCAGCTGCATTAATTTGTTGCATAAAAAGTGGGCTAAAAACCATGGATGTTTATGCCAAATAAAATTGGATAGTCTTTAAGATACTGCAGGATTCCTTGTGTTATAATAATCTGAGAACGGCAGAGCTGGAAAGGACTCTATGGATCATCAAGTCCAGCCACTGTCAGGGAGACACAGTGGGGAATCAAACTCCTAACCTCTGGACCTGCAGTCAGAGACCTAAATCACTGAGCTATCCAGCAACTTTCTTCCAGAAAATATCCACCAAACTTCAACATCTTATATTAAAAAGAGGGACTAACCATGCAATAAAATGTATATCTATCTATATGCAGAAATCCACTAATTTCAAAATGCCTTATTCTCAGGTAAGTGACTATAATATAAAATGCACTATGAAATGCATGTTCCAGCTAATGTTAAGAATGCTCTTTATTTCTGCTGAAATTGGTTGGACATAGCTGGTTAAATAAACACTTGGTCATTGTTACTGAAAAGAGGAGCTCAACGTTCAAAATGCTGAATGTAGATGCAATACATCTGGCATATCCTTATTGCAAAATTGAACTTATATCTAATGTATTGCGTCCGATTCAAACATCTTAATTTAATGAGTTAGTTTGTTATAGCAATGCTGTCTGTCTTTTTCTGCCTTCTTTTTCATAAGTGTTTTTTCTAAGGGGAAGTAAAAAGAATATGTGTTACAAGACAAGGATATGTGATACTTAAGAATATGAGGATACCTAGTGTAGTGCTATAGATAAAATGATTGACTAAGGAGACCCCAGTCTGCAATGGAAACACACTGGGTGTGGAATCAATGGATGAAACCACTCTTTAATTATCAAATTTACCTTGGGAAAAGATTATATCTGGTAGGGTTGGTGTAAGTTGGTTCTGATTTGGTGGACATAGCACACAAGAACACGAGAAGAACCTTATTACTGTAGATCAGGATTAACTGCATAATCATGGATTTTTTGTTATGAATGTTTGTGTAAAATAAAGATCCATTCCATGAAATGAAATTCAGTCTCTACAGTCAGTATGCCACTAATTCATCAAATTTGAAAGTGTTGTTAGCCATCAGTCATACTTGGCTGGAAGGTGCAATCTCATGTTCTTCACAATCCCTCTCAAACGCTCTTATCTTCTATCCACAGCATAATATCAGCTTTACCTTGAGAATTTGCAGTGTAGTGAGAATTGGAGCTTCACAACTTCATCACATCTTTACTGTGAACTGTGGAATACATCGCCCGTAAAATACAAGCAAGTCTTTCTATATGAATATATTGAACTAAAAGACTAATATGAGTGAAGAATGCATTAACAGGGAAGTGCTATAGCTGTCTGGAGCACCCAAACATTTCCAAAGCCCTGCTAGGCTTTTAACTTGAATCAATTTTCCTCCAAATGTATGCCTCAAGTTATATTTGTGTGCATAACTAACAGGATTTTGACCATTATAATGTATGTATTGCATTTTTTAAAAATAATTTGTAATCCATTTATTTAAGTTTAATCCACTGTATTTGCTGATTCTCGTGAATTTATTTGAATGATACAAACATATATAAATTACCGTATTTTCTGTGTATAAAACTATACTTTTGTCTAAAATCTTTAGACTAAAAAGGTCGTCTTATACACGGAAGTAAGATGAGGAGAGAACAAAAACAGGTGGAGGGGAAAGCAGGGATCAAAGTGACCCTGCAGCGCTTTGATCCCTTCTCCCCTACACTTGCTAAGACTCACTTAGATTTTTTAATTTTGGATTAGAAAAGTGGGGGTGTCTTATACATGGGGACGTCTTATACACGGAAAATATGGTAGTTTAATTTACTGTCAGAAGGATCTTACTGAAAGACAGCCTTAATATTCTATGTTATTTCTTTAATGTATCTATTCATAGAATTGACATTCAATATCTGTTAGAAACAAGGAAGGCCAAGATTAACATGTGGAATCAAACACTCCAGTTCGAATTTATAATTTTGGGATTTCCTGAACTTGCACAAGATCAGTTCTCATTGTTTGCATTATTCTGCACCATCTACCTTCTAACTCTGCTGGAAAATATCCTTCTTATTTTGACAATTTCATTGAACAGACACCTTCACAAACCAATGTACTTCTTCCTGGGAAATCTTTCCATTTTAGAAATTATCTATGTGTCCATGATAATGCCTCAGTTGTTCTCCAATCTGTTGTTCAGCAAAAGAACAATAACTTTGGGTGGTTGCGTCACTCAGCTGTGTTTTATCATATCCCTGGCTTCCTCTGAATTTTTCCTCTTAACAGCAATGGCCTATGATAGGTATTTAGCCATTTGTCATCCTCTACATTATACATTACGTATGAATCACAGAGTCTGCATGGTTTTAAGCATTGGTTCTTGGCTAGGCGGCTTCCTATTTACCTTTCCATCTGTGATTATGATCTCCAACTTGCAGTTTTGCAGCAAAAATACCATTAGGCACTTCTTCTGTGACATCTCACCCTTGCTGACATTGTCATGCACTGATACCTCATCCATTGAGTTGCTAGATTTTGTGGCAGCATTAGTGGTTCTCATGCCTTCCCTGCTGGTGACTGTAATATCTTATGTATGCATCTTTCGTACAGTTGCAAGGATCCCCTCTAGAAAAGGTAAACACAAAGCTTTCTCCACCTGTGTCTCTCATCTGGTAGTCGTCTGTATGTTCTATGCCTCCACTATATTCATGTATGCCCGGCCCAAAGCCATTCAAAGTTTTGAGTTCAACAAACTGGTGTCCATCCTCTACACAGTGGTAACTCCGTTTCTGAACCCAATTATTTACAGCCTTAGGAACAGAGAGGTAAGAGAGACCTGGAGCAAGGCATTGTATAGGTCCACCATTTTCTTAGCACGTTCTCAAGGAGAAAGATTAAAGCTATGGCAACACTGAAATGTGCATAGGAAAGAAAGAAAGAAAGAAAGAAAGAAAGAAAGAAAGAAAGAAAGAAAGAAAGAAAGAAAGAAAGAAAGAAAGACAACTATTATTTCTTCCATTTAAGAAGAATGATTAGATTATTGTAATTATTATTACAACATATTATTATATAGTGGTTAGATTGTTTCTGGTTTAGATTATATAACCACTGGTTTAGAAATAAATACCTCAGAAACTGTGTCAATAGTTCAGATTTACAAGGTTTCCAATATATTTGCTATTATAATGGTCTGCTTTGGCTAATATTTATTTTATTTATATAATCTTTTTCTGCTAGATGTTCATCTCTTAACTTTTAATTTCAGAATTTAAGTTTACTATTCTATATAAGATTTTTTGATTGCACTAGTATAGTAATTTCAGGGAGTCCTGCTGGCCTTATCTGTTTCATAGGGATGTCTGTCTGGTTTTCTGTACGTTGTTTATGGTAAATTCATGCTTTACTAATAAATTCTGGGGGAGAAAGGGTTCTCAAAAATGTGTGTTGCAAATCTGTTGCATATTGTAGTATGAAATACTACTATTACAAAAAAACTAAAACAACTTGACATCAGTATTTTGTACCAGCAAAAGAAGGACTCACCAAAGCAGAAGATTGACAGCTGAAGTCAAATCTTTCTCAGAAAATTCCAGTCACTGACCCCCTAAGCAGGGCTCAGTTTGGCCTCAACAGACTCTATACCAGGGGTCTCAAACTCAATTTATCTGGGGGCCGCTGGAGGCAGAGTCTGGGTGAGGCTGGGCCGCATCAGATTTTCCGCCAAGCGGAGCAAGAGCCTGAAGAAGCTGCCCAGGAGTTTCCTTAGCCCGGCTGGGGATCCAAGGAGGAGGAGGAGGAGGGGTGCGCGAGCCCTCCTCACTGGCCACGACCCCCTCCAGCTCCTTCTTCACTACCACCACCAGCAGCAGCAGGATGAAGAAGCGGAGAAAGGAGAGAGTACCAGCGACCGTCTAGCGGGGGGGGGGGAGGAAGGCACGACATAATTTTTTTAAAAAACCTCACAGAATCGCCTTGCCAAAGGAGGAAAGCCCTCATTGTACCTGTGATATTAAACAGAATGGGGTGGGCCCCCCACAGGTGTGTGTGTGTGTGTGTGCACACACACACAGAGGTCCAGCAACCTTCCTCTGAGTGCCCCACTCAAAAAAAAGGCACACTCAGGCAGGCTGCAGTTCTGGATGGAGGGTGCAAGAGGCACTGTCTTGGGAGAGAGCCGCTGAGCAAGGCAAGACTTTTTTGACTCTTGACAGCAGAGGACACGTGGGCGCTTCGGGGGGGGCAGGCAAGGCAGGGGCCGCAAACTATCATCTGGCGGTCCGCAAATGGCCCCCGGGCCGCATGTTTGAGACCCCTGCTCTATACACACCTCACCAACCTGAGTAGCCATTTTGCATGTAGGCAAGTGAAAGGAAGGGTGATACGTCACTTATTAGACAGGCTATACTAAAAAAGGAATTACGTCCTGTTTCTCTTTGGTAATCTTCATTAGAATACAATGTGCGTGTGAATGTGGGATGGATGACTGACAGTCTTGTGTGGGCTTTAATTGGATAAGTCAAAGTAGCACTATGAATTATTTTCCTCAACTCTCTCTCTCTCTCTCTCTCTCTCTCTCTCTCTCTTCCCCAATGCCTGGTTTTGGCTTTTATTTGCAGAACCTGCGTGGAACCTGATTTGCACTTTGTTTTGGGCTAAGCACTCTTGAGCATACCAAACCATTGACTGGGGAGACACTTAGGGGATATGCTGCGTAGCCTCAAGACATATGTTTTCCTCTCTTCCTCCTTACTTGTCTGTACAGATTCAGACACTCCCTGCAAGAACACCACAAAAGAAACTTCTTCCAGAATGTACTTGCCTTCTGTATGGGGCAGCCTCTCCTGTCCTACTGATGCCAAGAGACAGCCCTTTTTTTCTTGCTGTTGTTACTGATATACCTTGTAGAGTTGATGGCTGCTGAACGCTACCAATGACCAAAATGATAAGCACTCTAATTTGGGCTACACTGCAAATGGTCACCTTCGGAGTAGTCAGGTTGAGGGTGTTAAAGGGACATCTTGCACACCTCCAATATACTTTTCCCTGAGCACATCTTGGAGGGGGAAAGAAGGAAGCTGCTGGGAGTTTTGCCTACACATAAAAGTTCTGCTATATTTCCAAAGCTGATGGTGCTGCCTGAAAGCCCCTGTCTGAAGTCACAAGCCTCTTTTTTCCATGTATATTTTTCTCTGCAAATAAAATACATTTTAAAAAAACCTTCACAAGCCTGAAAACAAATTGTTTCAGATTACTTAAGGGCAAGACAGGAAGCTTTTAATTTAATTTAATTTAATGATAACAGCATTTATGCATGTGTGCTTATTTATAGATATATAAAACCTTTATTAGCATAAGTAAAAATCAGACATAGTCAACAGTGGTTTCTTAGGTAACTACATATATTCGCATAAAAGGGCAGAAAAGTGTTAGACATCCTTAAAGGGACAATGATTCGTCTCCTAACAATAGTATCAGGGAAGTATGCCACTCTTTCTGCAATGTCAGTCATCTCAGCCATCAGCATATAGCAAACTTTATCCAGATCTGACCTCCCTTCCAGGTTTAATAAAATTTGGGCTATTAACCTTGATTGGCCAATCGAGTGAAGCAGGCAGTGCAAAAACGTATGAACAAGGGTTTCCAGCACCCCGTATTCATATGGACAGTGCCTTTCAGAATAGGGAATTGCATTAAATCTGCCATATAATATAGCAGTAGGCATGACATTGCATCTGGCCAAAGAAAAGGCCCTATGTTTTGGGGGGCATTTGAGCAAGGAAAGGTAGGCATCAGGTTTACTCATTTTAGGAGGAATATGGAAAAACAATGGTGAACAGAATTTATTGGCTGCACTACAAAGGTCCTGGAATTCAGTATCCAAAATTCTTCTTTTAATAATTTGGAAAGCTAGCTCTTGACTTAGAGTTCCAGCGTAGTCGCTATCTATTCCAGTTGATTCCAATTTTTTCAAGAAGACCCTTGGCCCAAAAGATGGGACAGAGTCCCGCAGAAGTTGGTATAATGAACTGTCCATGTTTGAATTGTAATAGATACTTACCGGTAACCAAAATTTGAATGATCTCAACCAAGCTACAGTCTGTATTAAAGATATTCCGGACTCCAGACAGAGTACTGAGTAGGGCACGCATCTCGGTAGTCCTAACGCTTTGCGTTCAACCGATTGATCCAAAGCACTTGCCCAAATTGGAAAACCATACAGGGCTTGTAGAATAATTTTGGACTTGAAAACTTGTAATGCTGCTGGGACAAACCGATTTCCTGAATCATAGTAAAAATGCAGAATAGATTGAGTAGTGATCCTTGCTGTGTTTATAGCCATTTTTTGATGGCGGACCCAAGAGTATTTATAATGAAAAATAACACCTAAGTATTTATACTGTTTAACCTGTTCTATGCAATTTCCATTTAGTCTTTTATCAATGTCCATATTTTCCAATTTGTCCCATAATAGTTGTCTATCTACTGAATCAAAAGCTCCCTTTAAATCAAGGAAGGCCACATAAAGTTTGGCTTTAGCATATTTTAATGTTTTTTTAAAATAAGGTGTGAGAGTATCAAACAGTTGTCGATTGTGGAGTTGCCTTTCCTAAAACCAGCTTGCTTAGGGCCAAGAATAGATTGATCATCAATTCAAGAGGTGAGTTTGTTTATGGGTTGATGACAGCCCACACAGCTACTACAGTAGGATTCCAGTCACTGGTTGAAATCTAGCAATATAATTTATGCCATGTAAGGCTGATGATGTCAGCAGCCATGGTGGTTGGTTTGTTTGTTTGTTTGTAGGAAATTAAAGATTTCTGATTCTCCCCTGGACATCTGAGGCATCCCTTTCATTATTGGAAAGTTGTTGATGATTGTGGAATAGGGAAAGAGTATTTAATTTTCAAAAACAAAAACAAAACCCTCTGCACTGGGGAGGACTGACTGTCAATGGGGAAAATGCACACATTAAAAAGGCATTCAGAAAAATGGCCACTTTTTTAAAAAAGTGAGGAAATGCACAAATTGTACAGCTATATAAGTAGAAATTCAGGCATATTTCACCTCTTTTGTCTGCCTTTGGGTCAAATGTGAAGTATTACTGTGACATTATGAGGAAAGGTTCAAAGAACTGGGCACGTTTAGCCTTCAGAAAAGAAGACTGAGGGCTGATATGATAGCAGTTTTCAAATATCCGGAAAGCTGTCACACAGAGGAGGGGCAGGATCTGTTCTTGATCATCCCAGAGTGCAGGACATGCAACAATGGGCTCTAGTTAAAGGAAGCCAGATTTCAGTTGAATATCAGGAAAAACTTCCTAACTGTTAGAGCAATGCGACAGTGGAACCAGTTACCTCGGGAACTGGTGAGTGCTCCAACACTGGAGGCATTCAAGAAAAACCTAGATATTCACCAGGCAGACATGCTTTGATTGTATTCCTGCATTGAACAGGGGGTTGGACTTGATGGCCTTGTAGGCCCTTTCCAACCTCACTTTTCTATGATTCTATGATTATACCTAACACATACCATAGGATAATATAGTCCAGTGGTTTAGGTATCTGACTCCCAGCCAAAGGTTGAGAGTTTGATCCTACGCTGTGCCTCCTTGACAGGGGTTGGACTCAATAATCCAGAGGATCTTTTCCATCTCTGCAGTACTAAAATAAGACCAAGATAAGGTTTTGTTCTGTTGCTAGGAAGATCCTAGTATAATAGCGACCTTGCTTCTCTCATGTCTTAACCTCTGCTTCCACCTAGTGTTCATGTCATCAACATGCATTTATACAATTAGCATTCATTCCTAACTTGCAAAGTCTATGAGCTGCACCTGATGTTTTAGGACTGCAGTGGATACACTACTTGATCTTATTTTGAATGTCAGGGATTCAGCTGAAATTATTCCTAAACAGAAATATTTTCATACCACACCCCAGTTTTGTAGGCCCCTTCCAGCTTCACTTTTCTATGATTCTATGACTGTGGCCTAGAATAGGAAAGTGAAACTCAGTTGGCCACAAATACTGCTGGGCAGTCATTTTTTTTCCCACCCATCTGATCTGGAAAACAGGCACACACTGGGGCTGAGGGGAGAAGAATTCAAAAAGATGTCAAAATAAAAAGAGAGAGAAGGCTTTAAAAAAACATAGAGTACAAAATGAGGGTGGATAAATAGGTTTGGTCCTGTTTCTAATGATATTGTGATCTGCCCCTTCATGCAAGGTGGGTCATTTTCCACAAAATATTGGACTGAGATCTGATGCTGTCCAAAAGGGGGAAAAAATTCAATGTACACTCACTCTACATCTTGAAAATTAAAGCAATGCAAATAGCAATCTCCCTCAGTTCTTTCTAACATGTTTTCCTCACAAAATGGCCACTGATGTCAGGAATTTCCCTCCCAACTGCTCCATGACTGGCATTTCTTGGAGAAGCTGTGCTTTTTGTTTGTGCTTCAGTAGTCACTTTCCTCCTGCTTTGGGCCTCCTGTTTCTTCTATAACATAATTATACTTGTTTTCACACTTAGTATTCTTTATTCCCTAAAGCAGTGGTTCTTAACCTTTGTTACTAGGATGCCTTTGAACTGCAACTCCCAGAAACCCCACTCAGGACAGCTGTGGTGAAGGCTTCTGGGAGTTGCAGTCCAAAACTCCTGAGTAACCCAAGGTTAAGAACCAGTGCCCTAAAGCAGTGGTCCCCAACCTTTTCTGAGCTGCAGAACAGTTAGGTGGGGTCTGTGCACTGGGGGCACCCCCTGCGCTCACAGGTGGGCAGTGCACTCACTCGTGCATGTGTGGATGGGCAGGGCATGCTCATGGCATGCTCACGGGTGGGTGGAGCACACTCACGGGTGAGCAGGGCATGCTCGTGTGGATGGACAGAGCATTCATGCATGCGGGTGGGTGGGCCATGCATGAAGTGTGGGGGGGAGTGCATGTGGGGGTGGGTGGGTGGGGAACTGTCTCCACTGCCCAGTCCTGCCAAGGCCATAGCCCGGTACCAGGCCACAGACCCCTGCCCCAAAGCCCTGAAGAAACATTTTGTACTCCAGAAAGCCCCAATGCCCTCCTACCCCAGAATAAAGAGGTGAGACATCGGTGATGGGGTAAACTAGGGACACACTTTATTGATCTATATCAATTTAATTCTTGCCTTCAGATCCAGGGGCCTGTGGTAGTGTGGGATCAGGTTTGGGGCTGGTCTCACCAGAACCCTCCCCAACCTTATATATGTGAGTCCCACACTCCGTTGTCACATACTCCTTAAGACAGCATGATCCTGGCTGGTAAAAGATCGAGCACTCTCATGCTTGTAAGCCCCCATCTTTGGTGGCCTGCAGCTTGGGGAGGGCCCCAGTACATCCTCCCCTCCGGCACTGTAACCTCATGATCTGCAGCGCCACAAGGTTGCACATACTATCACCTCCATGGGCACTCAACAATCCTAGTTTTTTTCCGCACTACTTGCTGTGTGAATAGCAGAAACCACAAGAACCAACAGAGAGGAAACTCATACCAGTATGGGAAAGGTGAAACATCTCACAGCCTATTAGCCAAATCCAGTAGCGGGTCAAAAATTCCTATCTGGTCCCCAAATGAGTGACCAATCAGACTCACACTGGCTAGAAAGGTGGGTATCTGGGAAGAAATCCTTGAAAAGAGGCCAGACACGTGGGCAGCATCTTTAAGTAGACGCTCTTGAAGCCTCCCCATCTGGGTAACCAGAAACAATTATTGTGTCTTGTGTTATCCTGGGGGGGGGGGGAGGCAAAGAACCCCTGCCTCTGTAACACTGCACACGCTGGTGGACCCAACATTAATGTGCTGCTTCACACTTCTACACTTTGCTTCAGATCATTTTGGAAATAGACAAATATCTGCCCCCCCTTTCTTTTTTATTATTTCTAATAACTTCTGAATCTAAATCATATTGTGAATGTGAACAGGTTCAATCTCTATGAAGCTGTTTCAAATATGGCAAAATCTGGATCCAATCCAATATGATCTCAACTTGAGCAGGCCCATTAAATCAATGGGACTTTACTGGTGTCATGGTTTAGGTTATTGAAGATAAAATGTAATTTCTAAATGGGATTTGTAGTCATGGAATGGTGTAGAATTCATCTTAGTCTGTGTCATTTTACTAGAAGCATTGAGAAGCTGTTTTCCTTTACAGTTAGCTAGGAATGTTATCATGTAGATAGCTTGGCCAAGGCCGAAGAGGAAGAGCCGAGCCATAACATCAGAGAAAGAATGTCAACAACACCTGCGATCCCATGAGAAAAGGAGGTGGAAAGAGATGAGCAGTCCTTCGTCCTGATTGGCTTACGTCAGTGGAGAGTGAAGAAGGGGGTGTCTCCAGCGTGTGAAGAAAATGACAGGATGTTGCAGGGAGAGAGACTCTCTTTTTTAACTCATTTTTGGATTAATGGATTTTACCATGGATTTATGATTTTTGAATGGACTTTGGAGTTCCCAATGCTAAGATGTAGTTTATAGTAGAAGAATAGAAAGGGGGGCCTAGCCTTACCTGCCTTTCTAGCTAGTAGAATTTTCTTATTTAAATTTTTGTAGCTGGAATTTGCTAGATTTCTAACTACTTTAGATATGGAAATGTTATTGAATGCTATGCTTTGCAACAAACTGAATTTATCTAAATTTTTATTTTTCTAATAAAACAATAATGCTTAAAACTAATGCTTGGTCCCTTGAACAGGTAACCTGCTACCATACTTATTTTGTTTTTCTTTAAGGCCACAAATTAAGCTACTTTGAGTCCAGTATTTACCTGAGTTTTGGGAGTTCTGGATGACTCTAAGACTCATGGTTTTAACTTGGTTTCTCGGTGATTTTTAAGTGGGAATAGACTTGGTAGAAGGGTGCCAATTAGACAGCCTGGTTGAGACAAGGACTCATCTCAACTTAAATAGGGGTCAACTGGACTTGGAACCTCTCTATTCCAGCTTTCTCTTAGGAGAGCTGATTTGCTTACAACTGGAACCATTGTTTGTGTAGCAGTATTTTTCAGTGTTCCATTGATTCAATGGGACCACTCCAGCTGGGAGCAAATATTAGATTTAATCCAATGTACTTTGAACTCACAGGCCAATTTTCATTTTCACACCTGAACAGAGGTTATGGAAATTAAATTGATTCCTGTCAGAAGACTTGAGGAAGACTGGAGATACTGAATTTCTTAGCAGACCATCCTAAAATCACCACTGGCTTGGAAAAGGTAAAGTCTTAATATTCCTAGTATTATTCCTTATATCAATTGAGTAAGTATCACAGAGGTGTTTCTGAAGAACCAAAGATTGTGAAGACAGCATCTTCTTTGAGTCCAGGGCCTGATCACACTTGGCAAAACAGCCTCAGTTATATTGATATGACCATTTTTCTAGATCATTTCATTTATTCCTGAGCACAAAATGCAGGGCCAACATCAACTGATTTTCCTGACCAGTGGCTTATTTCTGGTTTATTTTTTCCTCACCAGGAGGGTTGTTTTAAATTGTACCAAAATTATCAATTCATTACTTTCCAGTTTAGCATGTGTGGATGCTCATATCTATTTACAGTGGTGCCCCGCATGACAATGATAATCTGTTCCATAGAAATCGCTGTTTAGCGAAAACATCGTCTTGCAAAAATCGTTTCCCCATTGGAATGCATTGAAACCCGTTTAATGCATTCCAATGGGGAAAAATTATCGTCGTTTTGCGAAGATCACCCATAGGGAAGCCATTTTGCAAAGCACCGATCAGCTGTTAAAATGGCTGCCCTGTGAAGAATCGGTCCTGAAAACACCCGTTTTGTGAAGCATATCTGTGGTATTAGAATAAATAGCTATGAAAGGCAATAAAGAACAATCACATGTTGAAGAACATATTCTGAGGAAGGCACTATGTTTAGTGTGGCAAAAATTCCAATCACAAACTTACAAGAAAATTCCAATATGGATAGCTCCTATAGAGGCATTTACATTGAAAGTGTTGAACCAGAAGGGAGCGTTACTTATATAAAGAACTACTAACTAAAGAACAGAATATAAAAGATAAATAAGAGCTAGAGGAACTAGGACTGGCTACAGACTGGTGGTTAATATTGAAATTAGAATCAAGATTTTAAAAAGATAAAATTGTGGGTTTTTTGAGGGGAAAGTTCAGGTGGATGAATTGTGGATAGATACTAACGAGGAAATAATTTTTAAAATGTACACATTCTTATTGGAGTATGACTTGGAGGATGAGAGGAGGGTGAAGGAGATGATGGTAAAATGTGCAAGTAATTTGGATATAATATTAATATTGATGAATAGACAAAGATGTGGAAAGAGTGTCATAAAATGATTAAGCGAGTGTCATAAAATGATTAAACATTTTTTGTTTGTTTGTTTGTTTTGTACTGTGAATTTTTAATTATAGGTTTTGAGTCTTTGAATTAAAAAAAACTTTGCCAATTCATGTTTTGTTGAACATGAGTAATTTAGCATTGTTTTGTCGTATTCTTAGTATTCATACAAATTGCAGTTTTGTATGTTGCCTGGGAAAGCCTGAGTTAGAGAAACCAGCCTCCATAAAGCATAAAGGTAAAAGTAAAGGTTCCCCTTGACAATTTTTTGTCCAGTCGTGTCCGACTCTAGGGGGCGGCGCTCATCCCGCTCTTCAAGCCATAGAGCCAGCGTTTTGTCCGAAGACAATCTTTCCGTGGTCACATGGCCAGTGTGATTTAGACACGGAACGCTGTTTACCTTCCCACTGAGGTGGTCCTTATTTATCTACTCGCATTTGCATGCTTTCGAACTGCTGGGTTGGCGGGAGCTGGGACAAGCGACGGGTGCTCATTCCGTTGTGTGGATTCGATCTTATGACTGCCGGATCCTCTGACCCTGCAGCACAGGCTTCTGCGGTTTAGCCCACAGCGCCATGAGGGCCAAATCATCCTCTTTGACAAACTGAAGAAGACATAATTTTAATAAGACACATTCTAATAAAAAACACAAATAATGGATGACATGTGTTTACTTCTTACTGGACCAGTCTTTGACGTTTACGGCTAGTGTGGCCATTTTCCTGGGTGAGTAAGTGATCTCTAATGCTTCATTTCAGTATAGTATATATTTGCAACACTCTGGATTTCTTTAAATTTTATGTTTTGAAATGTCTTATGAGTCATCGTCATTTAGTCGTTCAGTCGTGTCCGAGTCTTCGTGACCCCATGGACCAGAAAACGCCAGGCCCTCCTATCTTCCACTGCCTCCCGGAGGTGTGTCAAATTCATATTGGTTGCTTCGATGACAATCTGAATTTGACACAACTCCGGGAGGCAGTGGAAGATACTCTTATGAGTAACAATTAATAAATCCTTCTGCATACTGCATGTTGACTTGAATGAATACATAAATTTAACCAAGACATATACTTGCTCTTTCAAAATGAGATTGAGCATACAAAATCACTAAATCATCACCCCTTATCTGACCATATCTTGTACAGAACATTGCTTTACAGTGGAATGCAGCAATCCTAAAATAAAAATATAACTAACATTTAAAATCATTGCATCCTTTCATTAGTGATGTGTATTTAATTGCTACCTGTTTCTAAAAAAGAAACTTCTACAATTAGCCACATAGGACAGCGGCCTAGAAATTAACAAGATGGTCCCAGATGATTTTTTTATATAAATTATTTTTTTCTTTAATTATCCTTTTGAGAATTTCGGCTCCAGGTTGCATTGATTAGGCTCAAAGGGACAAATCCAGTATCACCCATGTGAACCAGAAACCTGAAGGGATTGATTAGTCTCTTGACTTATTACTTGACATGAAGTTTCTGAAACTTTAATGGTGCCTTTTGGGAGCTGTTACCAAAGAAACTTTTTTCAAAGTTAAAATGGAAGTCTTCATGTGGCTTTGATAAAGAAATAGTTTGGTGGGCTATAGGAAAATATATATATATATATATATATATATATAATCAATCAATCAATCAATCAATCAATCAATCAATCAATCAGGGTTTTTTTCAACGTGTGCAGGGGAGCTTGGAACCAATACTCCATGGATACAGGTTCCTACTGTACAACTTGCAATTAGCTGAGTTTTCCTGTGTCCACTAGATCAGTGGTCCCCAACCTTGGGCCTCCAGGTGTTCTTGGACTTCATCTCCCAGAAATCCTGGCCAGCAGAGGTGGTGGTGTAGGCTTCTAGGGGTTGTAGTCCAAGAACATCTGGAGGCCCAAGGTTGGGGACCACTGCACTAGATGGTGTTTGTGTTCTTGGTTATGTTATTTCACTCACCAGTGTCCTGTTCTGTACCCCCACCAGTATTACAGTATTGTACTATGGATGCCACCAGCAATGGCCATTCACCACTAATTAGAGTTCCACATTTGTTCTCAGGTTATGTGCAGTACAGAGGCACATGGAACCCCCACAAACATGGCCTCTTCAATTTGCACAATCCGCTGCTGCCAATGATTATTTATATAAAACTGATGGGAGTTTTGGACTTACTATAGTAATATGATGTCACAAATTATTATAACACAATTAATATCACAAATAGACTCTTGAGTGGGCTGGTAGGAGTGCATTTTAAAAAAAAGATTCACATTTTAAAGCAATTTATTTTCCATTGTATTTTGGCATAGTTTTTTGATATACAGTGGGGTCTCGACTTACGAACTTAATCCGTATTGGAAGGCAGTTCTCAGGTCGAAAAGTTCTTAAGTCGAATCTGCATTTCCCATAGGAATGCATTGAAAACCATTTAATCCGTATCTGCTCTTTTCGTCCATAGAAACTAATGGGAAGCTGCTATTCCGCCTTCTGCCACTAGAGGGGGATATTTTTTCTTTTTTCCTTTTAACCTAAGATGACTTAGCTTTAAAAAAGGGGGGGGGGGAAGAGTTCGTAACTCGAATCTAAGTTCGTAAGTCGAGTCCATATATTCCTATGAGAGCGGTTCGTAAGTCGAAACATTCGTATGTCGAGCCGTTCGTAAGTCGAGACCCCACTGTATAAGAAAAGCACTTGGTAGAAAAGATTACATGGATGAGGTATACAAGCATCTGCTAAATATGTATCTGCAGAGATCCTTCTTTTACCTCCACTAAGTCTCCTCAGTGCTACTCACGAAGATTAAAAACAAAACAACTGACACAAGTCTGTTCTTTTATATATATATCCTTTAGGTCTAGAGCAGTTTACAACATAATTATGCAAATAACACTTTGCCCTCCTCTGCTCCCTGTGAGCTGGGCATTCCTATCAAGAGGAATATCAAGATATCAGGAAATCAAGAGCTATCATTTACTGCTGCCTCATATCCTGTTCTGACTGTTGAAGTAATTATGTTTTAGTAGGGAAGTCAGTGCAGTTTATATCACAGGCTGGGGCCTGTAACATTGAGATTTACTTCAAAAGTAACTAAAAACTAACTATCTAGTTTATTTTGTGGGGTGGCAAGAGCTGCTTTTTAAGCATTCTAACTGTCATGGTAGTTAAGTATTTTTCTAGGGCCTTGGATCTAAAAGTGTAACTAATTTCCTTCAGAAGTAGCTTTCCAAATTCTTGCCTCCTTGGCTGCATGTCATTTGGATTACGTATTAACATGCATCAAGCTGCTTTTTCAGATTGTTACAATGCAGCCTGATGGACTATTTATTTTCTTATTAAACTACAGCATTTTCCATTGAAGAGAGAGTGAAGGTCAGCAGGAGAAACTACTCAAGGACCCACTTAAAATGTGTAGATGGGCATCATCATTTTCTTTCTTTCTTTTTTCCCTGTAAATTGAGAGCCTATATCTGACTGCAAATAAGTCTGTGAAAACCAAGTGGGAAATAAAGGTGTTTATGTAATGTAACTGCATGGACAGTTATGATAAGATGACTACTTTTGTGAAAAGTAATTAATGAACCACTAGTTACCAACAGAAATTTATCCAGGCAGTAGCAAAGACTGTGGCCAGGTGGACACAGAGGCCAGAGCAAATTTAAACATTATTGATAGAATGTCTGTTTCAGTAACTAGCTAATACATTACACTCTGCAAGCCATTGTGTGCTAACGAATTGAAAGCAATTAGTAACATTTCTTCTGAGGACTGTAAATTGGCTGGAGGCCCAGAACATTCCTGTTCCTCATAAGAATTTAAAAGAATATTTAGAAACACAGTTGTGTTAATAGTAATAGGGCCTGCTGGGAGCCATTAGTAGGGAATTATGCAGGGCTCAGCACACCTTCATACTGCAATCCCTATGAGGCTGATTAAAATGGAAAAATGATGTTTGTTGAGTCAACACAGATAAATGAGCTGAATAATATGTTAATTGCTACACATGTGTGTTTAGAAGTCAAAGTCACATAGTTTAGCCATTGTGCCATTTAATTGTGTCTCCCATATATCCAAGCATTGCCATTGATAAATTCTATTACATGCCTGTACAGTGAAGGAATGTTGTATTTGTTTTGCATTGAAACTAAAGTGGCAGAGCTTCTCCCTAGTGGAAAGCCCATATGCTCGTACCAATACATACTGTATATTCTGATTTAAAGGCTACAAAATAGGCAAGACAAAGCACTATTCATTCCACAATGTTCTCTCTCACTCTCTCTCTGTGGATCCTGTTTATTCATAAGTTTGGAAATGTAAGCTCATTGCATCAACCCACATCAACAAGCTTAGTAAAGATAGGCTGAGATGAATTTCAGATAACACAGTTCTTTATTCTGGACATCTGGTGGCAGCAAAGAATTAGCAAGCAGAAGGAATGCAACACTTGGGAATTTCAAGCCATGCCATTGTCTGTTGCAATACAGGTGGACTAGGCAATGCATTTCATGATTGAGTAGGGCCTCTTTGAACCAACAGCCCTCTGCATTGGCATAAATAGTTTTATTATTATCACTCATGGTTGCTTTCAATGTGAATTTGCATATGTTTCTCATTCAAAATCTGCTGCAGAAATAAGAAGCTACGTTGTGTCTAGAGTTTTGTATGGCAAAAAAAGTGTAGAATAAATACACCTAGTATTTTAGAACAACCACTCATCTCCCCAGTTTAGTCCTCTATGTTCATATGACGTTAATGCAGCAGCTATAACTGTGATCAGGGTCTGAGATGATGCTGTTAAAAGAAATACAGCAACATTCTTTTCCAATGAACTAGAATTTACTATATGAAAATGCAAGAGTTTATTTAGCGGTAAACCTATATTAGATAGACAAGCAATAGTGTGGGATATGAAAATAGGAAAACAGAAGTGATGTTTTCACTTAGAAATTGGTTCATGCACATGCAGAATGACTCCATGTAAGGTGGTTAATACAGCTGAATTTATAGTGCACATGGATAGCTGAACCCTAGCCACCTAGAGTAGTCTTAACTGATTAGATAGGCAGGATATAAAATAAATAAATAACTAAACCCATCTGTTTCCACTCTGAGTCTTTTTTTACATATTAATTCATGCCTGCTCTCCTGCTTCCTTCCACCATCCTTCTACATTAATCTGTGCTATTAAAAAAATCTGCATAGAACTGTGTATATAAATTTGTTCTCTTTAAAAAAAAAACCCAACACAATATATGAATGCATTTTATCTCAAAGTGTGCTTCATTCTCCAAACTTCAGAGGACGTAGACCACTTAACTCATAATGTCCCACTCTTCTCTGCCCAGAGGAGGAGCCACCCCATTGGAAGTCTCCAGTGCCAAATCATGAAGTGTCCTTTGGTGGTCCAGCACCCTTTCAAGCACATAGAAATTGGAGTTCCATTGAGTTGCCACATCTTGGATTCGGTGGTGCAGTGGCAATTCTCCTTTTGTTCCCCCTTGCATCTGCTGCAACAGCTCATGGCCCCAGACACTGTAATGAAAATGTCCTGCCACCTTTCTGACCCACTCCAGTATGCACATGTTTTCCATACCCTGCAAAGCACCCCAAATTACCAGGTTGAGAAGGGTTCCCCTTTACATTTAGTCCAGTCGTGTCCGACTCTAGGGCGCGGGTGCTCATCCCCGTCTCCAAGCCAGAGAGCCAGCGTTTGTCCATAGACAGTTTCCGTGGCCATGGGGCCAGCATGACTAGACACGGAACGCTGTTACCTTCCCACCTTGGTGGTACCTGTTTATCTACTTGCATTTGCATGCTTCCAAACTGCTAGGTTGGCAGGAGCTGGGACAAGTGACAGGGGCTCACTCCGTCACGTGGATTCGATCTTACGACTGCTTGATCTTCTGACCTTGCAGCACAGAGGCTTCTGCGGTTTAACCCACAGCGCCACCACATCCAAGTGGACCATACAACACACATCTTTCATCTTCCTAACCTACAGTGGTGACACTATGCTTGCCCCATTATCTGTAATAAACAGACTTTGCCTTTCATAGCTACACCCCTTTCAGAGCATCTTGAATGCTGTGAGCTGTGTGACTGCCTTCCATCACTGCCACATTCAACAGGATGCACCTGCATCCTGCCCTTCTGTCTTGCCCTATGCCTGACGCCTCCCCCTTCTACCAGTAACATGTTAGGGAGAAATAGCCATGTTTTGCATTCTGCCTACTCCAGATGTCATTTGTCACCTAGGCCCTGGCCAATTGCTGCTGTACCAGTTGCCTGACATCCTAATAGAAATCTGGCACCATGCTAAGGGTTATTCACTAAATAAATAAATAAATTCAGGGTGGTGATTGGCAATGGAGTGCCAGTTCTGCCACAACCTTACCAGTGCTCCCTGCCAGAGACAATGGCTAGTCAGGGCTCTCATCTCCCCTAGGCAATGAGTAATCCTGACATTTTAAAATTTGCAGAAGGCTTTCCCCTGCACCCCTCCAAGCTCATCCTGGGATGGATGGATATCCTGGAGCTTATTTTTGAAAGATGGGTCTGGCATATGCTGCATCCTACTTCTTCCTATTTGCTGATCTATCACCCTACTTTCCTGGGATGGTGTCTCGTGATGTGCCTTCTCATGACACTTGCCCTTCAAAATAAGGAAGCCACTTGATGCCACAGTACCCATTTCATTTGCCAGCAGCAATGTCCTGTGCTAAATCTTCAGGTGGCTGAACTATTGGAGAGGTGACCTATGACAGTGGTCCCCAATGCTGGGCCTCCAGATGTTTTTGAACTACAACTCCCAGAAGCCTTCATAACCACCTCTGATGGACAGGATTTCTGGGAGTTGAAGTCAAAGAACATCTGGAGGCCCAAGGTTGGGGACCACTGGCCTATGACCTGTCCATGCTTTAGCACCTTCTTCCAGTGAATGCACTCAGCCATTTGAGCACCAGTTGCACACTGCTGAAAATGCTTCCTAATTATTCACTTCTTTGGCGCTCCGCTTTTTGACTGTATGTTCCTAACAAGGTTTGATAACTTGTCATTGCTACTTATTCTGGCAATTGGTGGGGCAAGTGAAGCTGGAGGAGCAGAGATGATTCCACTATTAAATGCTTCCAAAATATTGCTCACCTGAGTCCCCTCAGTGTCCTCCTCCCCCACATCAGATGTGTATGTATTTGATGAATAGTTCTTCTCACCCATAATTCTGTGAGATTCAGATTTGCTGAGAATGGGGACCGGGATTGAAACCTTTCTTAAATATGATGGAGCTGCGTGGTAAGAATATGGAGGGCAATGTCTGGTGCTCTTCATAAATCCCTTTCCCAACTACATAAACAGTGGGCTACTTCTGCCTAAGTTGACAATGTTAATATGAGTACTGATGCCATCCTTGTTTTTCTCTGGCATATCAGCTCTTTGGGAGAAAAGTGACTTCTTCAACATCTTGTTTGGCCCCTTGCCCTGGGTGTCCTGGATGAATTGCACAAAGATATCACTGGAACATGTCTGAGATTCTCTTTTATCTACCCCTGGCTTCTCTGTCATCTCTATGGCAGAGATTAGAGATGGGCATGGGGGGGGGGGGGGGGGAAGAACCAGGAAATTCATCAAAAATCACTGGTTCATTGATTCAGGTTGGTTTCAAACTAGAGAACCCAAACTTTTCCAAACCAATGGACTTTTTCCTGATTTAACAAACTTCCTGGTTCATTTTCCCCGACACACATTCTGCTTCCTGCCCTACTTCCACTGCCCCCATTGCCTCCCTACTTTTTTCCTGCTGCTGCCACCACCATTTAGAGAGACAGTGGCTCAGCTCCCCTTCCAGGAGTCAGGCATGCTATCTTTCTATTTCATGCACCTGCCTCCCAGCTAAGAGGTGGGCACATGTGCACAGGCAGCCGACTGGCTGCTAACAACAACAACAACAACAACAACAACAACAACAACAACAACAACAACAACAACAACAACAACAACAACAACAATAATAATAATAATAATAATAATAATAATAATAATAATAATAATAATAATAATAATAATAATAATAATAATAATAATAATAATAATAATAATAATCCAGACAAGATGGAAATCCTGTGGGTGGGGGCCCCTAGAGTCTGTGGTCTGGGTGCCCCCTTGTCTATTGGGGGAGCCACTCTTTTCATGAAATATGAAGTCCACAGCTTGGGCATATTTTGGGACCCAGAATTATCAATGGCATCACAGGTAGCAACTGTGGGCCAATCCACCTATTTCCATCTAAAGTGGATTGTCCAGCTGTGTCCCTATGTTGATACCGGGTCCCTCACCATGCTAGTTCATGCGCTGGTAGTCTTGAGATTAGACTACTGTAATGCCCTGTATGAGGTGCTGCCCTTGGGACCACTACGGAGACTGCAACAGATCCAGAATGAGGCAGCCAGACTACTGAGTGGGGTCAGAAAATACCAACATCCCCCATCTTGGCCATCTTACACTGGTTACCTGTTTGTTTCTGTTCCAGCTTCAGGGTGATGCAATACCATAGGATCTATAAGGCCCTAAACAGGTTGGGACGTCAATATCTAGCCAAGCGCCTCCTTCAGGTTAGGTCTGCCCGTCCAGTAAGATCATCACAGGCAGGGTGGCTGAGAGTTTTGACCCTGAGAGAGGCCCAGAAAACAACCATGAGAAATCGGACCTTCTTGGCAGTGGCTCCACAATTGTGGAATACCTTCCACAGTTCTGCCCAAAGTTCACCTGACCCCCTCACTAGGCACTTTTAAAAAGCTATTTAAAACCAGGCTATTTAGACAGGCCTTCCCAGAACAAATAACATCCTGATGAACAGTGCTTCTGATAATGTAACATTTACTATACCACCATTTCTTATGTTATTATATGTAATGTATTGTATTGTGTTTCAATATGTCTCCAGTGGTATTTTATAGGGTTTTTTTGCACTTTTTAATTTATTGCTGTTGTCATATTTTGTTATTCTATTGTTCTTCTGTCTAGTTGTCGTAAACCACTCAGAGTGGCCGTGGCTGCCAGATGGGTGGTATATAACTCAAATAAATAAATAAATAAATAAATAAATAAATAAATAAATAAATAAATAAATAAATAAATAAATAATCTTTTTGGCAGCCAGCCACCTGCCTGTCAGCCAGCCAGGTAGCCTCTGCGTACATCCCCACCTCTCAGTTAAGAGATGGGGACATGTGCAGATGCCCTGTGGCCTGTTGACAGGCCAGCTGCCTTAAAATAATAATTATATACCTTTTTCTGTTGCAGCTGCCACCTCCATCTAGAGAGGCAGTAGCCCAGCTCCCCTTCCTAAAACAGAACATATACATGCTTTTGAGCATATCCCTGCCTCTCAGCATGGATTTGTGAATCTATTAATTCTAAATATTATTCCTCACTATATTAGGTATAGAAAAGACCCTGATGCTGGGAAAGTGTGAAGGCAAGAGGAGAAGGGGATGACAGAGGATGAGATGGTCGAATGGTGTCACTGAAGCGACCAACATGAATTTGACCCAACTCCAGAAGGCAGTGGAAGACAGGAGGGCCTGGCGTGCTCTGGTCCATGGGGTCACGAAGAGTCAGACATGACTTAACGACTGAACAACAACAAATATTAGGTAAACAAGACACAACACAATGTAGAGAATGTTTATGTCCCTGTGGATTTAGTCATTGTCAATTCAATGCACAGAACAAGTTAGTGAGGAACCAGTTAAACTAGCATTTATTTAAGTCACAATAACTACTATAGTTTAAATAGCAAAATGGACCATAGGATTAAATGATGCATTTTTCTGTTACTGAGTACCATCTTTTCCTTCCCTCCCTCTCCCTCCCTACATGTTGTTTTAAAAATTCCTTAAAAATTGTTATTTCTGAGGATAGCATTTGCTTTTTCAAGGTAAGAATCACTATCAACCTTTAGTGTGAGTACTGACTTTTAGATACAGTACTCTAATAAGTTTTTTAAGGTAAGTGAGATGGTTAGGAAGTGGTTTTACCAGTTCTACCTCCCACCCCCTAATGAGTTTCCAGAGCTGAATAGGAATTCAAACGTAGGCCTCTTGAGTCCTACTCCATCGCTCTCAACATGACATCGCTCTCTGGGTATATAACATTTAAATACTGTACATTGTTTAAAGACTATAGCCCAAATCCTGCTGAGGGAAAATGCATGTAAGGGCAACCACATAGCAATTCTTCGCTCCAGTAAGCTGCCCATTGAAAGTCTGATTTTTGCAACTAGTACATTACTGGTCACACAAAACAGAGTCTGCTGAAACAGTGAGATGATAATACAATCCTCCTTATGTGACTGAATCTAAGAATATGATTCTGGCCCATAGGTCTATGTTTTTCATGGGGAGACAATTTTAATATCCATATACATTTCAGTACAGTGGTGCCCCGCATGGCGACGATAATACGTTCCCAAAAAATTGTCGCTATACAGATTCGTCACTATGTGGGGCAAAAAAGCCCATAGGAACGCATTAAAACACGTTTAATGCATTCCTATGGGCAAAAAACTCACCGTTATGCGAAAATCCTCCACACGTCCATCATTTTCGCTGCCCAGTAAGCAAGGAAAGGGCATGAAAACACTGCGGGCGACCATTTTTTTTACCCGGTGGCCATTTTGGAACCGCCGATCAGCTGTTAGAAAAAACATTGCAATGCAAAAATCGGTAAGCAAAATGCTTACCGATCATCACAAAGTGATGTTTTGCCATTGAAAACATCATTATACGATTGCTTTTGCGATCACAAAAAGCAAATTGCTATGCGGATTCGTCGTTAAATGAATTGCTCGTTATGCAGGGCACCACTGTACTATGTGTTGTGGAAATGAAGACAGTTAATCTATCTGCAAGAGCCTTTTGACTACTAGCTGTGTGAGAGCCGCTTTAACATCAGTGTTTCTCAGAGAATATATGAGTGGGTTAAGGACTGGAGTCACTACTGAGTAAAGGATAGCAATAACCTTGTCTTCTTCTAAAGAATAAGCTGAAGTAGGCCGAAGGAAAGTGTAAAGTATTGTAGAATAGTAAATGCTGACCACCAAGACATGGGAAGAACATGTAGAGAAGGCTTTCATTTTTCCTTCTGTAGAACGGATTTTGAGGATGGTCCTCACGATAAGCCAGTAGGAGGTTAATGTCAATGCACAGCTACCTATAGCAATGAGCACAGAAGCTGCAAAAACCATGGTTTCATTAAGACTTGTGCTCGAACAGGAGATCTTGAACAAAGGTGGCAGCCCACAGAAGAAGTGATTGACGAGGTTGGAGCTGCAGAAAGAAAGCTGTAGAACAAGTCCGGTGTGAACTGCCGAATTGATCATACCTGTGAGCCACAGGCCAGCCATGGTCCCAAAACAAAACTCCTTTCTCATGATGACTGTATACTGGAGAGGATGGCAGATCGCAGCGTACCGGTCAAAGGCCATGAATGCAAAGAGCAGGAGCTCGGTCCCTAAAGCCAGTGTGAAAAGATAGACCTGCGCAATGCAGCCCGCAAAGGTGATGCTCTTTTTCTGTGACAAAATGGTTTGTAGCATTTTGGGAACAGTAATGGAAATAGAACATACATTTATTACAGACAAATTGATAAGCAGAAAGTACATTGGTGTATGGAGCTTGTGACAAGTGCTAATGGCGAGGATGATGAGGAGATTGCTAACCAGTGCTGCAGCATAGATGCAGATGAAGGCCCAGAAAAGGAGCATCTGATGTTCAGGGGAGCTGGATAGACCCACCAGGTTGAATATTGTAATGGTAGAATGGTTCCTCATGTCCAAGATGATGACTGTGGAGGGCTAGATTTAACAACAACAATGTGTTTGGTTAAAACTTGTATTTGTTATATAATACTAGTCAATGTTTATATAATTTTTATTGACTGTGTTTGACTGATGATGATGATGATGATGATGATGATGATGATGATGATGATGATGATGATGATCTCTGATACAACACAATTAAAGCTGCAAAAATGGCAAGATTGGGAACAGCATACATATTATACCAATATTTGATTAGTGTTTTTTGGTTAAAACTTGTATGTTATATAATACCGCTCAAAGAGAATGTCTTGTATTTCCAGAAGATAATAATTTCACTATATACATGTCAGATAGGAACACATGCATTAACCAGGAAGCTCATTGAATTCATCAGTCATAAGATATGAACTGGTCAGGTCATATTATGATGAACATCCTTAGGCTTAATCTTAGGAAATTGGATTTAATATTACAGCCCAAATTTGTTCTCTTGGTAGCAGATATACATATGCATGTAAGCAGATTGTTTCCCTTTTCAGTCTGAGCTGTTCAATGGTTGTACAACAGTCTACAGCTTGTATTCAGTTGCCTAAACTCAGAGCAGAAAGAAAATCAGCTCAGGCAGGTTGAATGTCATGTGTCCATTCTCATGCTAGTCATGAGACTGATCATCTAAATGGTCACACAACAGAGAACCTGCTGTAGCAGAAAGAATACTTATGCAGTTTTCCTTGTATTCTGTGTTTAGCCAACATCTACTAGCCTGTAAATGGTGCAACTGTTACAAAAAAATTGCATACATTTAGCTCAGTTCTTCATTTGCTATCTTACTTTCTAGTGTGACCAGGGCAAAAGAAAATTTATAGGTGAGACCCACCCAGTCCCATTTCACAAGCCACTCCTGCATTCCACTATTGTCATGATAGCTTATATAAAGACTACTTAATTTTACAGCAAGCCGGTGAGCTGGCTAAGGAGGGAAAATAATGATCCCTATGGCCAATTGGTATGAAACATGGTTACCCCAAGCTAGGGACAACGTTTTATTCATTGTTCAGCAACATAGTGGTTTGTGACCATTGTAAGGGGCACCAACCAACGTTTCGAAATGAAATACCTGTTTCATCACACTTGATTCATATGCTGCCTTAACAGCTGAGCCAAAAGAAAAAAAGAAAAGAAAGTGTCTGGGAGAGGGGAAGATTTGTTAGTACAATTTTTGTCCCAGATACTTTTTATCTTGGGGGGGGGGAAGTCCATTGCAAGTGGCACAATTCCTCAAGTGACAATGCTGTAGAATGTTTGTCTAACAGGCCTAGTTCTGTGTGAATTCTGGACAAAAACATACCTTCAAGGGATTAAAATATCCCGTCCACATAGATAAGGGTTAAGAGTTGCTAACCACAAGACTTTTGGAATCAGACTAAAATAATATTTTCAACTGTTCTGGTGCAGAAAGGATGGAGAAAGGACTAGGTGCTCACCTTGGATCCAGCTTCTTGCAGTGAAATGTTTCCTTTTCATACGTAGCCTTCTCATGGAAATCATTAGAGCTAATGATCAGTAGATCTGATGCCTGCAAGTAATCACAGGTGTATTCTGTGGACAATTTCTGATATAGCCAAGAGTGGACACTTATTTCAGAAAGCTAAGCTGTGTGTCATCAGATTCTAAATATGTCCTTAAATAAGGTATAGATGCTATCAGAGGGGAAAATCTCTGGAGATATAATTAGAATAATTAAGGGAAACACAAAGTCTTTGTCAATTGCATGTGTCTTACAGGAGGAGGAGGAGAGCCATACCATGATGCCATATTGTTAGACTGAGTTTCTTAAACATGCTAAACATTCATCATTATTCTTGAAATATTCTCACCTGCAGTTGACCATGTTTATCTTTTTAATTAAAGTGCATATACACAAAGACATTACTCATCCTTATTGTACTGATATTGTTTCATCACTGCAACGTTCTCCATCAAACTGCATTTACTGCATTACTGACATATTTTAATCACTTAGTATATTTTCCATCATATGATATCCCAAAAATACAATTCATGTAAAAAAAAAAACCATTTATGGACCATATGTAGCTCATAGGCTGTAAGTTGCCTATACAAGTTTTAGATGGAATTAGAGAAATAACATATTTATTACATTTTAATTTTTGAGTCCTGCCATCCTTTGGTGGGTCATCAGGAGCTCCCTCTTCCCTCTCTTCTTCCATAAATGAGGATACTAGTGCTCACAATAAAACAAGATTTATTAAAGGTGGGGTGGGGGTGACCAACAACAGTAACTTTTTGCAACAGGCTCTTGGCAAGTGCTAACATTTTTGGGCATTGAATTGGACACAGTCCAACAGTCCAATAGGCTCCCAGAGGTTAAATTGTCTGAACACATAGTTCATTGAGACAGCTTCAAGAAACGGTAGGCCACCTTAACGTTCTGTGCAAGGTGGTGGCCCTAGGTAGACCTTTCTTATGAAGGGCCTTACAAAACCTCATCACAGGAGGAGACTAACAATGGGACTGAAAGAAGATCTGCGAGTTTGGCTAGGGGTTTTGGAGGAATTCAATTGGATTCCCTTCTGGTGGGAGGAGTTGTGTTTAAGGTCTGAACTGCAGGTTCAGGTGGATCCAGCAGGGTCAAGTGGTTATGGATCTTTTTCAAAGGTAAGTGCTGTGCATGGACGTAGCCCGGCAGAGTGGAACATTCAGGGAGTCACCAGAGACCTCACCTTTTTGAAGCTTTTTCCAATCATTGGTGCTTCGTGGTTGTGGGCTCACGAGTGGGCTAACTCTGTGGTTATGTTCTGATGCGATAACCAGGTGGTGGTGCACATTGTTAACTGCTTGTCATCTAGATCGTAGAGAGTAATGGTTCTTGTTAGGGCCCTCACTTTGAGGAGCTTACACTTTAATATAGTTCTTCAAGCTCACCATAGCAATTTGGTCTTGAGTTCCTCTGCCCCTTTGAAATCTGCCTTGTACTTCTGGGAGTTCTCTGAAGCCTAACTTATAGGATTTTGAGCATAACCTTGCTAATGTGTGAAATGAGTGCAATTGTACAGTAGTTGGAGCATTCTTTGGCACTGCTCTTATTTGGGATTGGGATGTAGAACTGATCTTTTCCAATCCTCTGGTCACTGCTGTGTTTTCCAAACTTGGTGGCATATTGAGTGTATCACCTTAACAGCATCACATTTTAAGATTTTAAATACTTCACCTGGAATGCCATCACCTTCACTGACCTCGTTAGCCATGCTTTCTAAGGCTTAATTGACTTCACTCTCCAGGATGTCTGGCTCAAGGTCAGCAACCGCACTATTTGGGTTGTTCAGCAACTGCTCGCAGGCATGACATAGAGGGCTATCCATTTATTTAATTTATCTAAAGAATTTTTATCTTACCTTTCTCCTTAAAAAGAACCCAAGATGGCTATGTTCATATGTGATTGAATGAACAAAAAAGGGGAGAACAACAAGCATTGAGACATTATTTACTCATTTATTTATTTTCTTGCTTATTTATTCATCATATTAAAAAGGGTGTAGCATCCATCCTGCTCATGAATATTTATGTTGAAATTTGCATGCACCATTAGGAGTTGGTGACAGTGGAGTTAAGTGGGGGAAAAGAAAAGGAGAGAGAGGGAGAGTAGGAGTAGGCAGTTGAGAGTGGAGAAAGAAGGTTGTTTAGTTGAGAGTTAACGACATTGACTGGACTGTTATCACCTGTAACAATAAACAATTTCTACTTGGTTCTTAAATAATACGTTGCCTGGACCTCTATCATTAATAGTGAACTAAGTTGGTGTAATGAACTGGTGGCAGCTGAACAACACGGCAGCTGAACTACACGTACTGTGTGCCTTTGTTTGGTGAAACAAGTAAGGGCCATGCGGGAACGTGACAAAGGGTTATAAAGTATTTCATTGTATCAAGAAGGTCTATATTCGAAGCTACTGGAATTAAATTGCCTTTCCCCCTTTGTCATCAGAGACTTGGTGATGCCTGCAAGCGTTCTAAGCTCTGTGAGAGCTGCAAAACATTAAGAGATGGTAGAGGGTGCCTCTATCTGTTGCCATGGAGCATTCATTTCTTTTTTGGAACTGAAAGAGACCTCCAATACTGTATATGTTTTTGAAAACAATAGCACTAAAACTGCAATAAATTGCAAGGATAAAACAGCTATACATAAATCAGGCTAAATTGAATACACAATTCATGAAGTTTAAAACTATTCAAAGCAAATAAAAAGCCTTCAAAGGTAACACAACAGCCTCAGTCTTTAAAGAACATGATCATTGGAGCAAAAAATGGTTTAAATTAAATTGATTTTGTTTGCAGATGGAAGGATGAGGAAGTGGGATTTGCATCACTTAGGAGGATTTAGTTTCTTCTCCTCACCAGATACTCCTACCATTCTTGTCACCAGATGATTAAAGGCATACCTTTTAGAAATTGCCTTCCTCCACTTTTGGTAAATTGTTCCCTTTTAACATATCTATTATACTATTCCCAATCACAAGTTAGGAAAATATATTTCCTCCTCAGTTATTCTCATGTCACACCATGAACTACTGATATATCTTGAGCTTTTTCTTTAGATATATATGTGAACATCCTTTTCTTTGGATGTAACTAACAAGCGTTCCAACTTTAATTATGCTTTTTAAGCATTTTCCAGAAAAGAGTTTTCAATTCTTTGTTTTTTAGACTGTATATCATTGGGTTGAACATATGATTGGGTTAACAGTGTTGTTCACAGTTGATGAGAGGTGTACATTTTTTACTATTGGTTTCCTCCACTATCAATAAATTGCCACCCTTTTATATACTCATTAGATTATTCTCTATAAGAATATATCAAAATGCATTTCTCAGCTATTGTCATGACACACCACATATTTGCATACCTTGAATCATATATTTGGATATAATTAAGTAGCTTTGCAGCATTACTTATGCTTTCCAAATCTTTTCCATAGAATAACTTTCAATTCTTTGTTTTTCAGACTATATATGATTGGGTTTAACATAGGAGTTAAAATTAAGTACTGGCTAGAGCTCACTTTGTCAAGGTCTGTGAAAGATTTAGAATGTGGCTGCAAGTTTCTAGAAAAAGCCGAAAGATAAAACAAGCAAACAACAATAAGGTGAGAGCTACAGGTGGAAAAGGCTTTGATCCTGCCTTTTGTGGACTGAATCTTGAGGATGGAGGAAATAATATAAATGTACGAGACCAGGGTGAGGAAGAAGGAGGTGAAACCAAAGAGTAAACAAGAGACTAACAGGCACTTGAAATTAATAGAAGTGTCACTGCAAGACAAGCTCAGTACTGCAGAAAGCTCACAGGTGAAGTGACTGATTAGATTGTTCTCACAGAATTTCAAACCTATGAAAGGCATTGTGTTGAGTGTTGCATCAAGGAAAGCAATGACCCAAGCTCCGCCTACCAGTTTCCAGCATACAGGTTTTGTCATTACGATTGAATAATGGAGTGGGTCGCATATAGCAACATATCTGTCATATGCCATGGCTGAAAGCAGAAAAACATCAACACAGGCAAAATAGACAAAGAAGAAAATCTGTGTCATGCATCCCACGAGGGAAATGGATTTTTTCATGGATATTAGGGTTTCCAGCAGCTTTGGGACAGTGACGGAGGAGTAAGAAATGTCAACAATGGCAAGATGGCTGAGAAAGAAGAACATGGGGGTCTGTAGGCTCATTTCTGTCTTGATAATGAAAATGATGACAGAGTTTCCGATCAATGTTGTGGCATATATTATTAGGAACACAAAGAAGAGAAGAAGCTGTACTTCTGAGTCACTTGAAAGTCCCAAGAGAATAAATTCTGTAAGCTTGGTATGATTTTCTGTGTTGTTGGAATGAACGTCTGTAAAAGGAAGAGAAATAGGTTGAAAGATGAAATTAAATGTAAAATAATCAGACTTTTAATATTACTGAAACCCTCCAACAACTCATGAATTGTTTTAGCAAGGCCTGCTAAGACTTTGGATTAACAATCAGCCTGAAGAAAACACAAGTCATGGGCCAGGGCGTGGACTCACCTCCCTCTATTACCATCTCCATGCAAGAATTGCAGGTTGTTCATGACTTTGTGTACCTTAGCTCAATGATCCCTGACACTCTTTCCCTAGATGTCAAGCTGGATAAAAACATTGGCAAACCAGCTACCATGTTCTCTAGAGTCACAAAGAGAATATGGCTCAATAAGAAGCTGACGGCATATATTGTGCCAAGATCCGAGTCTATAGAGCCTGTGTCCTGAGCATACTCCAGCACTGCAGTGAGTCCTGGACCCTTTGTGCATGGCAGGACAGGAACCTGAACACGTTCCATATGCGTTGTCGCCAATACATTTTCGGTATCACCTGGCAGGACAAAGTTCCAAATAGAGTAGTCCTAGAACGAGCTGGAATTTTTAGCATGTATACATTACAGAAACAGCAACGACTACATTGGCTTGGGCATGTCATGAGAATAGGTATGTTACTTTACTCATGACTAGGAATTTTGAGTCTCTGAAATAATGTTTAAGATCAAATTCAATAACAGCATTTGTAAATTTCTGAGGACACAAAACCATGGCAGAAACCACTCACAGTCACCATGAAAGAGGAAGGGCAGAAGAACAGTTTATTTGCATTGAAGCTGGCATTCACATAACATTATTAGAAGTTGGAAAAGAGAGAAATGCTCAGGACACTGAAAGAGAATATGGCCTTTGTCTCAGAAATATCCTTGATTTATCACTCCTGCTGGAAGACCGTAGCTAAAATTATCGAAGTCTTGTGATCTGGTGGAAGTGCAGGGATGGAGGTTGTCAGTTGCTGAAAAGAACAAAGCATTGAATGACCTGTAGAAGCATAGTCTTTTGAGACTGAAGGATGCCTAATCAATCAGTATTACTGCAGTAGTAACAAAAGGCAGAAATATTAAGAAATATTTACTTAATCTGCAATGAAGGCAGTTACATTCATATAAACTGAGAACTATGTCAGTTGTGTTAATTCATAATTCATTCGTAGACTAGATTCCTTAACACATTGTTTGATAAGAATGCTAAACAGAATTGGCATGTTGCTTTACTCATGACTACGAATTTTCAGTCTCTGAAATAATGTTTAAGATCAAATTGAGTAACAGCATGTGTGAATTTCTGAGGACACAAAACAGCAGAACAAACCACTCACAGTCACCATGAAGGAGGAAGTGCAGAAGAACAAATTATTTACATTGATGCTGGCATTCACACAAAAATATTAGAAGTTGGAAAAGAGAGAAATACGCAGGACACTGAAAGAGATTGTGATCTTTGTCTCAGAAATATCCTTGATTTATCACTCCTGCTGGAAGACCGTAGCTAAAATTATCAAAGTCTTGTGATCTGGTGGAAGTGTGGGGATGGAGGGTGTCAGTTGTTGAAAAGAACAAAGCATTGAATGATTGCAAGATTTGCAATACTCTGCATATGAGGTACATCTGACACAATGATGTAGTTACAACAGTCTTGATCTGATTGCATGTGCCTTTTAGATGGTGGCTTGGGGAAACCCAAGTAGAAGCATTTCTGTTATTTTGGTGTCTCTAGGTACCTGGGGAGAAACATCCTGCATGGCCCTCTTTGTCCGTGTATAACTCAGACATATGTAAGCCAATCTTCACCAATCATGGAAAGATTGTATAGGAGCTTAAGAGGAATCTTGCCTGCAATTCTGTTGTCCATAGGTCCTTGTGTGGGCTGTTTTATTGCCAAAGAAATTAATAAATCAAAAATCACAAAAATGTGTTGATTCGTATTATCAGGGGCATTGATTTGTATGAATACAAATTGATGAATTAGCAATTTTTAAATGAATGTGATCATTCATTTTTTAATTCATGCCATTTCCAAGCTGTATCATAGATGAAGTGTGTTTATATATTTGCCTAGGATCCATGTCAGAAGCACAAGAACTGCATGGGTAGCATCTAGATCTGGAAACAGGTTGCCTAGGCAAGGAAGCTGCAGTCATGGCACAACTGTTTGGAAGGGGAGAAAGAGTGGGTATTATGAAACCCAACACTTTCCCTACTCAAATAAATAATAACTGATAAAAAAATAAAATGATAACTATAAAGAATATTTAGACATCTAACACCCATTCGACACAGAGGTGACACGGACAGTTGTTAGCATATGATTGATGCATATTGGTCATCAAGCGGCTAGAAGTAAGCATGTAAAATCTTGATGCAAATATGCAAGGCTAGTATTTTGTTCTGGATTATCTTTTTTCAGGAATGGGAACAAAATCTGCACCTGTCCAAACTAATCCTTCTGCTGTGTAACTAGCAGGAAAATAAATATACCTTGGCTTTTTAAAAATATTTGCATTCATCATTCATATAAACAACATTTTACATTATTAAAAATGAGACATACCTATATTCTTCATGCTGTCTTCAATATATTCACTCCGAAGAACTTAAATTTTCTCCTTTCCTTCTGATAGACCAACTTTCAATGGAGATACATAAGCAAGTGCCTGGTGATCTCTTACAGTCCTCTTCTAAAAGTCTGGCTAGAGGACTGAAGAAGAACCTCTCCAACAAACTTATATTGTGACTAGACATACTGTATGTCCTGTAAGCCATCCCATGAAAATTATCTGCACAATCTCAGTTCTCAAGAGATTTCAACTGTGACCAAAGCAATTAACATTCTCCATCTACATTAGTACAAACAAAGTGAGAAACAAGAAAGAAAAGCAAAAGACTTCAGCACCCATTCTCCCTACAGGGATAATTTTATTGCCTTTGTTCAATGTTTAACTCTGCCCACCACTTACTCCCATGTTGGGGTATTTGAGTATAAAGAGTTTTCTGAATCTTCTCTCTCTCCTTGCCCCACCTGTGACCTTTCAGTCTGAACCCAATGTCTTTGCTTTGAGGTCTTTGGGGTAAGAATGTTGAGATCTATAGCAAAAAGGTTCTAGGGATCTTGAAGGTCTAAAGTAGGGTTCTCAAACTCAATTTACCTGGGGGCCGCTGGAGGCAGAGTCTGGGTGAGGCTGGGCCACATCAGATTTTCTGCCAAGCGGAGCAAGAGCCTGAGGAAGCCGCCCAGGAATTTCCTTAGCTCGGCTGGGGCTCCAAGGAGGAGAAGGAGGAGGTGCGCGTGAGCCCTCGTCACTGGCCACGACCCCCTCCAGCTCCTTCTTCACTACCACCACCAGCAGCAGCAGTAGCAGGATGAAGAAGCGGAGAAGGGAGGGAATGCCTCTGACCGCTTAGCCAGGGGGAGGGCCCGACATAATGTTTTTTTTAAAAAAACCTCACAGAATTCGCCTTGCCAAAGGAGAAAAGCCCCCACCAGTACCCGCGAAATTAAATAGAACGGGGCGGGTCCCCCCACAGATGTGCATGTGCGCGCATGCACACAAACATACACACACAGAGGGGTCCAGCAACCTTCCTCTGAGGGTCCCCTCAAAAAAAGGAGCACTCAGCAGCAGCAGCTACCCCCACCACAACAGAGGAGCAAACTTTGCGAGGTGAGCCTGTAGCGAGCACGCTGAAGCCTCTAACAACTCAGGCCTCCAGTATGTGCTCACTCCTCTTCTCTAGTAGTTGCCACCAGGTATTGCTGTTTAAATACCAATAAATTACTGAATCATGTGTTTCTTTATAACTTAAACTTGTTTATTTGATTAATAAAATAAAATAGGCAAATCACAAGTGGTTAATCAAGGTCTCCCACTCACTGACACACACAGACTCTTCCCTCACTGACTGTTTGGCTCACAGGCCCATAAACCCACTCATCACTCACTCTCACAAAAACTCTCTCAAAATCCCCCCTCTCCACATCATACACCCCTTTATATATTCCAGCTCCTCCCCCTTCTGCACCACCTTCCGTCCCCTTATTGGCTGATGTTCCACTGCCCAGCTGTGACAGACAGGCGAGGGCAGGGCTGAATGCTATGGAGCCCAGGCAGCCTCCAGAGCCAAGGCAGCTGAAGCAGGACGAAGAGGAGGAGGAGGAAGAGGAAGCACCACTGGGTGCTGAGGCAGCCGCAGGCCAGGCTGCTGCTGGGGGTGCTGAGAGAGAAAGAGACCCACAGAGCTGCTTCCTTGGAAGAGGCGGCAGTGGTGGCAGCTGCTGTTGGCGGCGCTCTTTGAGGATGGGCTGGGAACAAGCTCCGCTCTCAGGCATCGCTGGGCAGCAGCTCAGGTACTCGGGGAAAAGGGCTGGCAGCGCGCCTCGCTCGCTGGCTCTCCCCAAAGACAGCGCCTCTTGCACCCTCCATCTGGAACTGCAGCCTGCCAGCCGGCAGACAGGCAGGCTGGCTGGCAGGCTGCACCTCTGGGTGGAAGGTGTAAGAGGCGCTGTCTTGGGAGAGAACCTGTGAGCGAGGTGAGGCTTTGTTTTTACTCTTGACAGCAGAGGATGCCTGGGCGCTTCGGGGGGCAGGCAAGGCAGGGGCCGCAAACTATCATCCAGCGGGCTGCAAATGGCCCCCGGGCCGCATGTTTGAGACCCCTGGTCTAAAGAGTCTGAGTTGCTCTACCAAGAGTGACCCGGTGGGAAAAACCCAGAAATCGGGCCTTCTCGGCAGTGGCCCCTCGGCTTTGGAACAACTTACCTGTTGAGATCTGCCTGGCTCCCTCACTGAAGGCCTTCAAGACTAGGTTGAATACACGGCTGTACAGGCAGGCCTTCCCTACAGCCATCACATAGTCTATCTCTCCTTTTCTTCTTTTTCTTTTCTCTCCTTCTTATTTTTCCTCTTCTTTTTCCCCCTCTTTCTTTTTTATCTTTCCCATCTTGGATTAATCTGGATTTTATCTTCATTTATTTTTTATATTATATGTAAAGCACCCAGAGTAGACATGTTCTAGATGGGCGGTATAAATAAATAAATAAATAAATAAATAAATAAATAAATAAATAAATAAATAAATAAATAAATAAATAAATAAATAAATAAATAAATATCAGAGAAACATGATACAGGATCTGCACTGGTAGGCCTCTGTATCTCTGAGAGTTATGGACAGTAGAATCTTTGGGAAATACAGTAGTAAATGCAGAACCATAGGCATCATGACACACACACTTGGTACTCTCATTGTGTATAGATGCAAACTGGAAAGAAACAAGAATGAACAGATACATATTGTACATACATATTTATTCTCTACTCTTCTATGTGACCCCACTGATAAGCACACAATATATGCAATATGACCACCTCATGTGGGATGCAAAGGATATGTTTGTTCACTGAGGCAACTTGGTGTCTCACTTGATATAAAACAGGTTTGATGACCAGGAAGTGGTGTTGTCAAATTGGCTTGCCTCCCTCCCTTTCTCTGGGCTATCTATCTATATTGGTGTATAAACCCTTCAATGGAAAACATTCGCGCTGCCTGCAGATGTTCAGTCAGATTTGGTCTGAGATCTTCAAGACTGTATATTCATAGGTGTATGGTTATATTTTTGGTTCTCAGATAAAATATTCATGCCATGGTTGTCTTGTCAGTGGTGTCTCAGAATGACCCTGTGAGAACAGGAGGCAGTATATGACCAAGGTCATCCAGAGAGTTTCATGGTTTGAACCCAGGTGCCCTTAATTCAGGTCCAATTACTACACAATACTGATTTTCAGAAAAGTACATACAATAGTCCATGGCTCATTCCACTATTTCAAATATTATCATATTCCAGGATGCCATTCTTCACATTTTTAAAAAACTGGCGTTACAATGTCTTTTGTGGTTGATGATGAATTAACGAAGAGTCTGTCTCCCACAAATAATATAGTCATCTAAATAGTGCACCATATAGGGAAATCCAACTGTGCACTTGAACGCCCCTTCCAAAATGGAACAGAAATGCTCAAATGCTGCACAACTATGGAACACCCCATAGGCAAGGCAGTGTCCATGTAATAGATGTCATCAAAAACAAAACTCAGTAACTCAAAATCCATGGGGTGCACTGGTAGCAAGCAAAATGCCAATTTAATGTCGCATTTTGTCAGTTCAGCACTAAACCCACAGGCTATGTAAACAGCTTCATGAAATGACGTGTACTGCACTGAGAATAGTTCCTAAGGGATTCTGTTGTGAACTGTGTCCCCGGCTTGGTAAGATAGATTGTAAATCAGCCGTTACTCACTGGATGCCTTGTTGGTTACCACTCTTAGTGGTGAAACCATCTAATTTGGCACCAGTGGCTCCATAAATGGACCAACCATCCTTCCTTCTCAAACCTCCTTGTTGATTCTTGCCTGTACCACATCCTCCATCCCCTTGACCGATTTTATTATTTTTTGGGACGTGGTGGCAACTCTTTCCCCCAGTACAGGGATCCTAAAACAAACTTCAATCCATCCAGCAATTATCTTGCTGCTTCCTTGTCTGGATAAAGCCTAAGTCATTCCTCTAGTACTGCTATCTTAATTGGACTGGGGCCCTTTTCCAGCATTAGCTGGACCAGGAAGTGCCTTCTTTGCTCCCCCTGAATCCCTATTTGCCCTGTGTGGTGCTCTATAAATGGAGCACTGGTTTTTAAATTTGCATGGCTTGCAACTGCAAGACCCTCTTGCATTAAAATCCCAGCAGATCAATCAGGGTTAAACCACCTGGCCCGCCAATGTGCGGGGAATGTTGGATGTAGAAGCCCTCTGGATCAAGTGACTGTAGTCAAAACAGTCTCCCATATCGGGACATAAACTGCAACCATAATCTGGGGTGATGCTCATCCCAATGCATGTTGGGATGAACTGCCACTCTGTCAGGATATTATGACCCACAATATGGAATTTAACCTGTAGCACATGAACGAAATTTTCCTAATGGGCATCCATCTGAAAACTAATGAGAGCTGATGTAGTCCATGGGGTGATACATGAAATGTGTATTGGGCATGAGGTAATGTCTGGAAGAAGACATCCCAAGTCTCGACATGCTCTCATACGGAACCCCTCATTGTAGAGAAGCCACAAATGCCCAGGGAAATCTATGTATGCCCTGTGTATCAGATCCATGTACTGAATCAACAAAAAGACATGCAAAGGTTGTGCCTTTACTATAGTTCCTGCATGGATGAAATAGCCAGGAAACCAATTTGCCCAGCCTTTCTCAGGCTGCTTCTTCCTAAATTTCTCCTTCTCTCTTTTTCCCTCTTTGTCTCCTTCCTTCTCCTCTAATTCACTATTTAAAAACTCAAAAACATCTAAGTATTCTTACCACTAAAATTTTATCCACTGTAGTCAATAGTAGGTGGTCCCCGAGTGCAGAGACTGATTCCCATAAGGGAGGGCCCTACGGGAAACAGAATTGTACCCTGTGTCTTGGATAGGAGGTAGAGACTAGCATCTGATCCCATCCTTAAATCCCCGGGGAATAGCTAGGCAAAGACCAGTTAGGGTAAGGTGCCATTCAAGGCTTTGAAGCCAGTCCAGGTGTTTTCCCCATTGTTGTCCTTCTCACAAAATCCGCTGGTCATTGAGAATTTGATATCTGATTCGATTCAGGTGGACTGATCCCCCCCCAGGGTCACATCCCCTCTTGTGTTGCCCCTGGTGTGTGTGCTGATTCACCTGGAGTGGAACTAGCCACCATTGCTGGCTGCCTCTGACCCTGCGGAATGCCCTCAACTACTGCACCTGCAATTGCCACCTGCCTTGACTCCATCACTTCTGGGGCTCCCCGATGCTTTCCACCTTGTTCTGTTTACTGGCTGCCCTCTGAGGAGGTTGCACAGGGCTCATCAGTGAAGCTGAAGGTGTGGCACTCTTCAACAACAGATGAAGCCACTGCAGAAGACACTCCAGAAAACCTAAGCAGTAACTCTCTAAAATAGCAATGCATGATAACATTAATGTCTTAACTCTGTCATCCTTTGAGCCTTAGAGTCCCTGCTAGACCTACTGGGTGTGACTGCACAAGCTGCCTCTCTAGCAAGCACCCCATCCCATTCAAGAGCACTCTGTTTAGTCAAGATGGCCCTATAATCAAGCCATTCCTCACCTTCAGAGGAAGAATTTGCGGGAAGTGTGCATACAGGTGCCATGCATTTCGCTGGCTGTTTGCCCCTTTTTTATTGTCTTGATCTTTTTTGGACCCACAAACCAGGTACCCAGTTTCAAATAAGACCAAGTCTTTGTTGTTGTTGTTGTTGTTGTTTAGTTGTTAAGTCACCTCTGACTCTTCGTGACCCCATGGACCAGAGCACGCCAGGCACGCCAAATTTACCACCCTTAAAATGCCCAGCATCTACCTCTGTGATCTTATTTATTTAGCAGTTTATAATTATAAATTTTCCTTATTCATATAGTATTAGCGTTCTTTTAGCTCAAATCACGATTTAGCATAGTAATCCGCAGTCCAGGCAGTCCAGAAATAACTCACGCACACTCCAGCAGCATTTCCTCCACCAACGTGTATTTACAGGGTATTTACAGCAGTCTGATAGCATAACGTGTAGCAGTCATCTCAAGCAGGAAGGATACATTGTGTGTACAACTCACACACATATACATATGCAGAACCAATCAGATTACAGGTTGAATCATCCATGAGTTGCATCAGCCCTGCTGAGTCATCATGACTCAGTTTTAACACATCTGTTCATTATGGCTTCTCATTTATATACTCCATTTTGCTGAGACCTGTAATTTTCCTTGACATATAGTAGGCCTCTTTCACCTCCAAGTTCAACTGGTTTATGCCAGTCCCACCCTTTCTTTCTTTCTTTCTTTCTTTCTTTCTTTCTTTCTTTCTTTCTTTCTTTCTTTCTTTCTTTCTTTCTTTCTTTCTTTCTTTCTTTCTTTCTCCTCTACTAGTCCTACCAATTAATAACCCTACAGCCAACCCACCAAAAGGCTGTTTCTCACTCACTCACTTGCTCCTTCTCCCTTTCTCTCCCTCTCTCCCCATTCTTTCTTTCTCTCTTTCATTCTTTTTCTTTCATTCTTTCATTCTTTTTATTTGTTTATTTGTTTATTTATCTATCAGTTAATGTCTCCCTTTTTAAAAGAGTATTTTAAATTACAATACGAAAACACCTCTAATCCAATGATGCCAAAACAAATGCATAATTTGTAGTTACAAACATTCAAAGCAAATAAAAAGCATTCAAAAACAAGAGAAGAACTCCAGTTGCTAAAGGGAACAATGGAAACCAAATGAATACAATGGATTTGCATGCTTGTGGAAGAAGAGCAGAATATTCAGCACCCGGGAGCACTCAACAGGAACGCCTCCTCTCTTCTCCTAACCAGAACCCCCTAACAGTGTTGTTCCCAGTTGATGAGAGGTGTAAATTTTTCACTGTTGGTATCCTCCACTATCAATAAATTACCACCCTTTTATATAATTAGATTATTCTCTAAAAGAATATGTCAAAATGCATTTCTCAGCTATTGTCATGATACACCCCAAACTGCTTACATACCTTGAATCATATATTTGAATATAATGAAGTACAGTAGCTTTGCAGCATTACTTATGCTTTCCAAACCTTTTCCACAGAATAATTTTCAATTCTCTGTTTTTCAGACTATATATGATTGGGTTTAACATAGGAGTTAAAATTAAGTACTGGATAGAGCTGACTTTGTCAAGGTCTGTGAAAGATTTAGAATGTGGCTGCAAGTATCTAGAAAAAGCCGAAAGATAAAACAAGCAAACAACAATAAGGTGAGAGCTACAGGTGGAAAAGGCTTTGATCCTGTCTTTTGTGGACTGAATCTTCAGGATGGAGGAAATAATATAAATGTACGAGACCAGGGTGAGGAAGAAGGAGGTGAAACCAAAGAGAAAACAAGAGACTAACAAGAACTTGAAATTAATAGAAGTGTCACTGCAAGACAAGCTCAGTACTGCGGAAAACTCACAGGTGTAGTGACTGATTAGATTGTTCCCACAGAATTTCAAACCTATGAAAGGCATTGTATTGAGTGCTGCATCAAGGAAAGCAATGACCCAAGATCCGGCTACCAGTTTCCAGCATACGGGTTTTGTCATTATAATTGAATAATGGAGTGGGTCGCATATAGCAACATATCTGTCATATGCCATGGTTAAAAGCAGAAAAATATCAGCACAGGCAAAATAGATAAAGAAGAAAATCTGTGTCATGCATCCCACCAGGGAAATTGATTTTTTCATGGATATTAGGGTTTCCAGCAGCTTTGGGACAGTGACGGAGGAGTAAGAAATGTCAACAATGGCAAGATGGCTGAGAAAGAAGAACATGGGGGTCTGTAGGCTCATTTCTGTCTTGATAATGAAAATGATGACAGAGTTTCCTATCACTGTTGTGGCATATATTATTAGGAACAGAAAGAAGAGAAGAATCTGTACTTCGGAGTCACTTGAAAGTCCCAAGAGAATAAATTCTGTAAGATTGGTATGATTTTCTGTGTTGTTGCAATGAACGTCTGTAAAAGGAAGAGAAATAGTTTGAAAGATGAAATTAAATGTAAAATAATCAGACTTTTAATATTACTGAAACCCTCCAACAACTCATGAATTGTTTTAGCAAGACCTGCCAAGACTTTGGATTAATAATCAGCCTGAAGAAAAGACAAGTCATGGGCCAGGGCATGGACTCACCTCCCTCTATTACCATCTCCACACAAGAATTGGAGGTTGTTCATGACTTTGTGTACCTCAGCTCAATGATCCCTGACACTCTCTCCCTAGATGTCGAGCTGGATAAAAACACTGGCAAAGCAGCTACCATGTTCTCTAGAGTCACAAAGAGAATATGGCTCAATAAGAAGCTGACGGCATATACTGCGCCAAGATCTGAGTCTATAGAGCCTGTGTCCTGAACATACTCCAGCACTGCAGTGAGTCCTGGATCCCTCATGCACAGCAGGAGAGGAAGCTGAACACCTTCCATATGCATTATCTCTGATGCATTTTTAGTATCACCTGGCAGGACAAAGTTCCAAATAGAGTAGTCCTAGAATGAGCTGGAATTTTTAGCATGTATACATTACAGAAACAGCAACGACTACATTGGCTTGGGCATGTCATGAGAATAGGTATGTTACTTTACTCATGACTAGGAATTTTGAGTCTCTGAAATAATGTTTAAGATCAAATTCAATAACAGCATTTGTAAATTTCTGAGAACACAAAACCGTGGCAGAAACCAATCACAGTCACCATGAAAGAGGAAGAGCAGAAGAACATTTTATTTGCATTGAAGCTGGCATTGACATAACATTATTAGAAGTTGGAAAAGAGAGAAATGCTCAGGACACTGAAAGAGAGTATGGCCTTTGTCTCAGAAATATCCTTGATTTGTCACTCCTGCTGGAAGACCATAGCTAAAATTATCAAAGTCTTGTGATCTGGTGGAAGTGCGGGGATGGAGGGTGCCAGTTACTGAAAAGAACAAAGCATTGAATGACCTGTTGCAAGATTTTGCAATACTATGCCTATGAGGTACATCCGATGCAATGATGTAATTACAACAATCTTGATCTGATTGTATGTGCCCCCTATATGGTGTCTTGGTGAAACCCAAGTAGAAGCATTTCTGTTATTTTGGTGTCTCTAGGGACCTGGGGAGAAACATCTTTGTCCGTGTATAACTCAGACATATGTAAGCCAATCTTCACCAATCATGGAGAGATTGTATAGGAGCCTAAAAGAAATCTTGCCTGCAATTCTGTTGTCCATAGGTGCTTGGGTGGGCTGTTTTATTGCCAAAGAAATTAATAAATCAAAAATCACAAAAATGTGTTGATTCGTATTATCAGGGGCATTGATTTGTATGAATACAAATTGATGAATTAGCAATTTTTAAATGAATTTGGTCATTCATTTTTTAATTCATGCCCTCTCCAAGCTGTATCATAGATGGAATGTGTTTATATATTTGCCTAGGATCCATGTCAGAAGTACAAGAACTGCATGGGTAGCATCTAGATCTGGAAACAGGTTGCCTAGGCAAGGAAGCTGCAGTCATGGCACAACTGTTTGGAAGGAGAGAAAGAGTGGGTATAACGAAACCCAACACTTTCCAACCTCAAATAAATAATAACTGATAAAAACTAGAATGATAACTAGGAAGAGTGTTCAGACATTTAAAGCCCATTCAACACAGAGGTGACAGGGACAATTGTTAATATATGATTGATGCATATTGGTCATCAAGCGGCTAGAAGTAAGCATGTAAAATCTTGATGCAAATATGCACAGTAGTACTGAGTTCTGGATGATTTTTTTTCAGGAATGGGAACAAAATCCGCACCTGTCCAAACTGTAATCCTTCTGCTGTGTAACTAGCAGGAAAATAAATATACCTTGGCTTTTTTAAAATATTTGCATTCATCATTCATATAAACAATATTTTACATTATTAAAAATGAGACATACCTATATTCTTCATGCTGTCTTCAATATATTCACTCTGAAGAACTTAAATTTTCTCCTTTCCTTCTGATAGACCAACTTTCAATGGAGATACATAAGCAAGTGCCTGGTGATCTCTTACAGTCCTCTTCTAAAAGTCTGGCTAGAGGACTGAAGAAGAACCTCTCCAACAAACTTATTATATTGTGACTAGACATACTGTATGCCCTGTAAGCCATCCCATGAAAATTATCTGCACAATCTCAGTTCTCAAGAGATTTCAACTGTGATCAAAGCAATTAACATTTTCCATCTACATTAGTACAAACAAAGTGAGAAACAAGAAAGAAAAGGGAAAGACTTCAGTATACATTCTCCCCACAGGGATAATTTTATTGCCTTTGTTCAATGTTTAACTCTGCCCACCACTTACTCCCGTGTGAGGGTATTTGAGTATAAAGAGTTTTCTGGATCTTCTCTCTCTCCTTGCCCCACCTGTGACCATTCAGTCTGAACCCAGTGTCTTTGTTTTGAGGTCTCTGGGGTAAGAAAGTTGAGATCTATAGCAAAATGTTTCCAGGGATCCTGAAGGTCTAGAGTCTGAATTCCTGTAGCAAGAGAGTCCCGGTGGGAAAAAAACAGAAATCAGGACTTCTTGGCAGTGGCCCCTTGGCTTTGGAACAACTTACCTGTTGAGATCCGCCTGGCTCCCTCACTGAGGGCCTTCAAGACTACTTGAAGAATAACTTGAAGACATGGCTATACAGTCAGGCCTTCCCTACAACCATTACCTAGTTTATCTCCCTTTTTCTTCTTTTTCTTCTTCTTCCTCTTCTTTTTCCCCTCTTTCTTTTTTCCTTTCCCATCTTGGATTAATCTGGATTTTATCTTAGTTTATTTTTTATTATATGTAAACCACCCAGAGTAGACACATTCTAGATGGGTGGTATATAAATCGAATGAATGAATGAATGAATGAATGAATTAATTAATTAATTAATTAATTAATTAATATCAGAGAAATATGACACAGCATCTGCACTGGTTGGCCTCTGTGTCTCTGAGACTTGTGGACAGTAGAGTCTTTGGGAAATACTGTAGTAAATGCAGAACCATACGCATCATGACACACACAGTTAGTACTCTCGTTATGCATAGATGCAAGCTGAAAACAAACAAAAAGGAACAGATCCATACTGTACATACATATTTATTCTCTACTCTTGTATGTGAACCCATTGATAAGCACACAATATATGTAATATGACGACCTCGTGTGAGATGTAAAGGATATGTTTTTTCACTGAGGGAACTTGGTGTCTCACTTGATATAAAACCGGTTTGATAACCAGGAAGTGGTGTTGTCAAATTGGCTTGCCTCCCCTCCCTTTCTCTGGGCTATCTATCTATATTGGTGTATAAACACTTCAGTGGAAAACATTTTCACTGCCTGCAGGTGTTCAGTTACATTTGGTCTGAGATCTTCAAGACTGTATGTTCATAAGTGTATGATTATATTTTTGGTTCTCAGATAAAATATTCATGCCATGGTTGCCTTGTCTTGGGAAGCTTCACAGTTCATAACTGCCATAGCAACAAAAGGATTGTTCTTGAGTCATCATCTTAATTTCAGATGCTAATTGCACTAAAATTTCCATTTTCATCTTAATCCAGAGATGGTGAACAGAGTAGGGAGAACCTCTTTTTATTTTACTGTGGTCAGATCATGGGCAAACTTGTGATACTTAAATTAGGCTATGGAGTTAAAAGAATTAATTTTTACATTAAATATTTCCTTGCATTCATTAACGTTTACATAATTATTCCTTTATTTATTTGTTCTTTTTATATGACACAGTAGCTGTAATGATTTCAAGATGTCAATGATGCCTTTCTTCTTTCTTTATCCAGAGAACAACCCTGTGAGAACAGGAGGCTGTATAAGACCAAGATCATCCAGAGAGTTTCATGGTCAGAAAAGGATTTGAACCCAGGTGTCCTTAATTCAGGTCCAATTACTACACAATGCTTATTTTCAGAAAAGTGCATAGTCCACTGTTTCAAATATTGTCATATTCCATGATGCCATTCTTCACATGTTTAAACAGATGGATTTACAATGTCTTTTGTGGTTGATGATGAATTAACAGAAGATTCTGTCTCCCACAAAAAAGATAGTCATCTAAATAGTGCACCACATGGGGAATTCCAACTGTACGCTTGAATGTCCATTCCAAAATGGAATTGAAATGCTCAAATGCTGCACAAGGATGGAGCACCCCATAGGCAAGGCTGTGTCCATGTAATAGATGTCATCAAAAACAAAACTCAGTAACTCAAAATCCATGGGGTGCACTGGTAGCAAGCAAAATGCCAATTTAATGTCACATTTTGTCAGATCAAAACCCATAGGCACGAACTACGCAGACAGCTTCAGCAAATGACGTGTACTGCACTGAAAATACTTCCTGAGGGATCCTGTTGTTAACTGAGTCCCCAGCTGGTGTATCAGACATTGTTTGTTTGTTTGTTTGTTTGTTTGTTTGTTTGTTTGTTTGTTTACTTACTTACTTACTTACTTACTTACTCATTTATTTATTTATTTATTTATTTATTTATTTATTTATTTATTTTATACCCCGCCTATCTGGCCCACCGGACCACTCTAGGCGGCTTCCAAATATAAAATCAAGTAATAAAACATAGACAAATTATTCACTGGATGCTTTCTTGGGAAGCACTCCTAGTGGTGAGACCCTCAAATTTGGCACCAGTGGCTCCATCAATGGACCAACCATCCTTACTTCCAAAACTTCCTTGTTGATCTTTGTCCATACCACATCCTCCATCCCCTTGACCAATTTTAATTTTTTGGACGTGGTCGCAACTCTTTCCCCCAACACAGGGATCCTAAAACAAAACTTTAATCCATCCAGCAAATATCTTGCTGTTTCCATGTCTGGATAAAGCCTATGCCACTCCTCCAGTATTGCTATCTTAATTGGATTGGGGCCCTTTTCCAGCATTGGCTGGCCCAGGCAATGCCTTCTTGGCTGCCCCTGAATTCCTATTTGCCTCATGTGGTGCTCTACAAATGGAGCACTGGTTTTTAGATTTGGATCGTTTGCAGTTTCAAGACCCTCTTGCATTAAATTCCCAGCAAATCAAGTGGGGATAAACCACCTGGCCTGCCAGTGTGCATGGAATGTTGGATGTAGCAGCCCTCTGGATCAAGTGATCATTGTCAAAACAGTTTCCCAAATTGGGACATCAACTGCGACCATAACCTGGGGTGATGCTCATCCCAATTCATGTTGGGATGAATTGGCACTCTGTCAGGATATTATGACCCACAATATGGAATTTATCCTGCAAGGGAACAAACCTATCCATTTTAAAGGAAATCAACCCCAAGTGCTTACTGGAAGGAGAAATCCTGAAGCTAAGGCTCCAGTCTCATGGCTATCTCATGAGAAGACTCCCTGGAAAAGACCCTGATGTTGTGAAAGTGTGAAGGCAGGAGGAGAAGTGGACGACAGAGGATGAGATGGTTGTACAGTGTCATCAATGCTACTAACATGAATTTGGCAACTCTGGGAGGCAGTGGCGAACGGGGGGGGGCTGGTGTGCTCTGGTCCATGGGGTCACGAAAAGACGGACATGACTAAACGACTAAATAACAATATCATGAACCAATGTTTCCTAACAGGCATCCATCTCAAAACAGGTGTCCAGCCACAGAGCTGATGCAATCCATGGGGTGACACATGAAATGTGTATTGGACATGAGATAATGTCTGATAGAAGTCATCAGGTGATGTGTCCAGTGATTGATTGCTCAAACTATATAGGTGCTACACTCTATGGTGACGTGTGTTGTGTTGTGTTGGAGAGTTGCTGCATGAAGTGCTGTCTGTTCATTTGCTGAAAGTGTATTAATGTTTCTGTTAACTAATGTGCATAGTTCTATTGTACATAGTCTGTAAACAGACTGCTGGTGAAGGAACCTACTGTCTCCATGAGTCTCTTTGCTGTCAGGGTTGAAGACTGACTTTTTTTCGGAGCTGTCTCTCACATCCCAAGTCTCAACATGCTCTCTTATGGAACCCCTCATTGTAGATAAGCCACACATGCCCAGGGAAATCTATGTATGCCCTGTATGTCAGATCCATGTACTGAATAAACAAAAAGACATGGAAAGGTTGCACCTTTACTATAGTTCCTGCATGGATGAAATAGCCAAGATGTCAATTTGCTAAGGTTCTATTAGGCTGCTTCTTCCTAAACTTCCCCTTCTCTCTATCTCTCTCTTTGCTCTCTTCCTTCTCCTCTAATTCACTATTTTAAAGCTAAAAATCATCTACATATTTTCGCCCTCAAATTTTATCCACTGTAGCCAATAGTAGGTGGTCCCCAAGTGCAGGGACTTATCCCACAAGGGATGGCCTTACACAAAACAGAGTTGCACTCTGTATCATGGATGGGAGGTAGTGACTGGTGTCTGATCCCATCCATAAATCCCAGGGAATGGCTAGGCAAAGACCAGTTAGGGTAAGGTGCCATTCAAGGCTTTGAAGCCAGTCCAGGTGTTTTCCCCATTGATGTGCTTCTCACAAAATCAGCTGGTCATTGAGAATTTGATGTCTGATTAGGTGCAGGTGGACTCACAGTCCCCCAGGGTCACATCCCCTCCTGTGTTGCCCCTGGTGTGTGTGCTGATTCACCTGGAGTGGAACTAGCCACCACCATAGCAACACCCCTGGCTCCCTCTGACCCTGAGGAATGCCCTCCACTAATATACCTGCAATTGCCACCTGCCTTGACTCCATCACTTCTGGGGCTCCCCTATGGTTGCCACCTTGTTCTGTTTACTGGCTGCCCTCTGAGGAGGTTGCTCAGGGCTCATCAGTGAAGCTGAAGGTGTGGCAGTCTTCAACAACAGATGAAGCCACTGCAGAAGACACTCCAGAAAACCTAAGCAGTAACTCTCTAAAACAGCTATGCATGATAACATTAATGTCTTAACTCTGTCATCCTTTGAGCCTTAGAGTCCCTGGTAGACCTACTTGGTGTGACTGCACAAGCTGCCTCTCTAGCAAGCACCCCATCCCATTCAAGAGCACTCTGTTTAGTCAAGATGGCCCTATAGTCAAGCCATTCCTCACCTTCAGAGGAAGAATCTGCTTGAAGTGTGCATACAGGTGCCCTGCATTTTCCAGGCTGTTTTCCCCTTTTTTATTGCCTTGATATTTTTGGATCCCCAAACCAGGTACCCAGTTTCAAATTAAGACCAAATCTTTTTTGTTGTTGTTGTTTAGTCGTTAAGTCATGTCCGACTCTTCGTGATCCCATGGAGAATGCCAGGCACGCCAAATCCACAACCCTTAAAATGCCCAGCATCTACCTCTATGAGCATATTTATTTAGCAGTTTATAATTTATAAATTATTTATAATGTATTATTTACAAATTATTTATAAATTTTACTTATTAAGATACTAGGCCTCTTTCACCTCCAAGTTCAACTGCCTTATGCCAGTCCCACCCTTTATTTATTTTATCGTATTATATTTATATTTATTTATTAATATTGATATTTTATTTTTTAACCTCTACTGGTCCTACCAATTAATAACCCTACAGCCAACCCACCAAATTTATTTATTTATTTATCAGTTAATGTCTCCCTTTTTAAAAGAGTATTTTAAATTACAATACTAAAACACCTATTGGAATGTTTTTAACTACAAATGCACAATTTGTAGTTACAAACATTCAAAGCAAATAAAAAGCATTCAAAAACAAGAGAAGAACTCCGGTTGCTAAAGGGAACAATGGAAACAAAATGAATACAATGGATTTGCTTGCTTGTGGAAGAAGAGCAGAATATTCAGCACCTGGGAGCACTCAACAGAAAGGACTCCTCTCTTCTCCTAATCAGAACCCAGGTGTACATTTTTCACTATTGGTTTCCTCCACTATCAATAAAACAAAGTGTGCTGCTTATATACCGCCCCATAGCGCTTCAAGCACTCTCTGGGCGGTTTACAATTTAATTATGCAGGCTACACATTGTCCCCACAGCAAGCTGGTTACTCATTTTACTGACCTCGGAAGGATAGAAGGCTGAGTCAACCTTGAGCCGCTACCTGGGATTGAACCCCAGGTCGTGAGCACAGTTTTGGCTGCAGTACAGCAGTTTAACCACTGAGCCACGAGGCTCTCAGATAAATTGCCACCTTTTAATATACTCATTATTCTCTATAAGAATATATCAAAATGCATTTCTCGGCTATTGTCATGACACACCCCATACTGCTTACATATTTTGAATCATATATTTGGATATAATTAAGTAGCTTTGCAGCATTACTTATACATTCCAAACCTTTTCCACAGAATAACTTTCAATTCTCTGTTTTTCAAACTATATATGATTGGGTTTAACATAGGAGTTAAAATTAAGTACTGGATAGAGCTCACTTTGTCAAGGTCTGTGAAAGATTTAGAATGTGGCTGCAAGTATCTAGAAAAAGCTGAAAGATAAAACAAGCAAACAACAATAAGGTGAGAGCTACAGGTGGAAAAGGCTTTGATCCTGCCTTTTGTGGACTGAATCTTGAGGATGGAGGAAATAATATAAATATAAGAAACCAGTATTAAGAAGAAGGAGGTAAAACCAAAGAGAAAACAAGAGGCAAGTATCAGCTTATAATTGATGGAAGTGTCACTACATGACAAACTCAGAACTGCAGGAAGTTCACAGGTGTAGTGGATGATTACATTGTGTCCACAGAAGTTCAAACCTACTAAAGGCAATCCATTGAGCATTGCTTCCAGGAAGCCCATTAGCCAGGATCCACCCACCAGTTGCCAGCACACTGTCTTTGTTATAATGACCGGATAATGGAGTGGATCGCATATAGCAACATATCTGTCATATGCCATTGCCGAAAGCAGAAAAATGTCAGTACAAGATAAATGGGAAAAGAAAAAAATCTGTGTGATGCATCCCATCAGGGAAATGGATTTCTTTTTGGCCACAAATGTTTCCAGCATCTTTGGTACAATGGTGGAGGAGTAGCAGATGTCAATGAGGGCAAGGTGACTAAGAAAGAAGAACATGGGGGTGTGAAGAGTCAATTCAGTCTTGACTACAAAAATGATCAGAGAGTTTCCAAAAATTGTTGTGGCATATATTGTTAAAAATATAAGAATGAGAAGAATCTGTAATTGTGGATTATTCGAAAGTCCCAAAAAAATAAATTCTGTCAGCGTGGTTCGATTTTCCATGAGAAGATAATGAAGATCTGTAAAAAGAAGTGATGTATGTTAACATATGAAATTTAATGTAGCACAATGAAACTTTTAATATTAGTTAAATAGTAAAAAATGTAAAATTTTATCAGTTATTTAGTTAGAAATACATATTTAGTGAAAATGGAGACTATCCAGTGCATATTGACTGAAAAAGATGTCAGTACAATCTCTACACTAAAAAATTAAGGGACATAAATCAAATATCAGAAATCTCAATAGATTACTGTCTCAAGTCTATCAGAATGCTCTTCAGAAGATATGCAAGTTGCTGTTCTGACAAGAAAAACTACACAAGAATCAAGAGCGAAACTGCATTTATACACATGCCAGTCAATCATATCAATTAATTAAATGTCAGTCAACTTTATTCAGACATTATCAAGTGTAATTAGTATAATTACACTTGGTACTCTGTACCAGAGTACAGAGTGCTGTCCTCTGAAGATGCCAGCCACAGAGACTGGCGAAACGTTAGGAAGAACAACCTTCAGAACACGGCCAAAGAGCTTGAAAAACCCACAACAACCATTAGATCCTGGCCGTGAAAGCCTTCACAAATATGTAATTAGTATGTTGTTACATATTGTCATTTGCCTTCACAATGACAAGAGCCGTCTTTTCAGAACAAGGCAAAATGGTAAGGCCTGCCATTCTCTACATTACCACATGTTGTTACTGTATTGTTTCATATAAGCAGGTTGCTGTTTTACAGAACCATTCTTCAAACGAACTGAATTTCAAACAAGGGCCATAAATCATTACTGGGCATAAAATGAAACCTAATACCACTATACTTTAAAGCCTTACATGAATGTTTTGCCATGTAGCAGTTTCTAACTGATATGTGTGAAGAGGTGGACCATGTTCCATGAAATCTTATGTTCAAATATAGCAATTAGTCTCTAAAGTGCCACAACATCTTTTTTTTTTAACTTTTGTTTTGTTGTGTGTTTCATGTTGGCATGCTTGCACAGACTAACATAGCGGCCACTGTGAAAGCTACTGTATTGAGTACATTAGTATTTCTGGGGACATCACATGGTAAAACACACCACTCTCAGTCTCCAGCAGGGGGCAGGGGCAGAATCTGAGCTAATTTCCATTAAAGCCCACATACATGCAGTACAATTTGAAGTTGGAAAAGAGAAACAAATACTCAGGACTGTGAAAGTGAATATGCTTTTGTCTTAGTAAAGACCTTGATTTGTCTATCCTGCAAGATCATTGATAAAATTGTAAATATCAAGGATGGAGCATGCCAGCAGCTGAAACAAACAAAGGCTCTAGATTCTGACTGACCTGCTGTAAGTGATATACCATAGGCATCCTTCAGTCTCGAGAGACTATGGTAACATGCTCTGAATAGAGGTATTTGAACAGAGTCTAGTGTGGCTGAGGAGGCCAATTCGAGAGTGACACCCCCTTCCACACTGAAGACAAATCCAATCTGTCCCCTGTCCAGCTCCCTGATTTTGCTGCTTTTGTGACTTACTCTTTGCCTCGGCCTGCTGGACAAGGGTCTCTTCAAAATGGGAGAGGCTGTGATGCAACGCCTGTCTCCAGGCTGAATGCTCAGATGTCTGGGTCTCCATACTTCAAAGTTGAAAAAGACAATATGTTTGGAGAATGACCAAGGATGCTGGGGGGCGGGGGGCTCTCCTCTTCACACCCATTTCCCTCCACAAGTGGGAGATTAATAGAGTTAGAAGGAGGGCATAACTGAAGAACTCTTCTCTAGTGTGGTAATGATGTGGAATCGAATTTTCTTTATTCCATTTTCATTTATTATGTTTTGTAACAGTGCTGTCTTAGACATGCCTCCTGTTTCATAGATTCTATTCCTTTCTGTGAATTGTGTGCCACATGGCCATGTAACCTAAGGAGATCACAGATGGGCTGTATTTAGTTATGTGCTAGGACCCATGGTTGGCAGTAGAATGAGTGCATGGGTATCATCTAAATCTGGAAACTGGTAGCCTAGGAAAGGAAACTACATTCCACAGCTGTTTTGAAAGAGAAGAATGGGGATAATGAAGCCCAACCATCTCCCCACCCAAATAAACAATAGCCAATAAAAACTAGAATATTAACTAGAAAAAATTGTTCAGGTGTCTATAGCTGGTTTTACACATGAGTGACACTACATCATGGACAACGGTTAACTCATATGATTCAGAATCACTAGAAGTAATCATGGAAAAATCTTGGAAACATATAAAGCCAATTCCTGATTCTGGATGATGTTCTGTAAAGCAAGGGTGCAGAAAATTCAGACAGCTAGTGCATCAGTAATGCTCTGTAACTTGCATGAAAATAAATAAAGGTGGGTTTATTTAACATTTGCATGCATTATTTACATAGACAATATTTTGTATTATTTTAAAATGAGCTACACTCACCTATATTCTTCATGTTGACCTCATTACATTCACTTTAAAGAACTTTTGTGGTCTCATTTCCTTGTAATTAACCAAGTTTCAGCAGAGCAGCGTAACTTTCTTGAGACCTGATACAGAATCATCTTTTAATAGCCTGGCTAGACGACTGAAGAAACATTTTCACACCTACCCGTTATATTTCATCTAGAAACTCCTGATGTCTTGTAAGCCCTCCCATGGAAATTGTCTGTAATCTCAGTTCTCAAGAGATTTCAATTGTGATCAAAATAATTAACACTCCCTGTTTACATTGATACTAACAAATAAATATATGTTTTATTAAGATCAGTGACCAGCAAAAGTAAGCAACATTATTTAAATTAGGAAACATGAAATCAATGTAAAAGCACTAAAAACATCTATGTACATATATATAACTATATTCACATATTATATTAAATATCTCCTGATCCCTATCATAGGCCTTGTCTATGGGCTATTGTTGCTTGCATAGAATGACAGAATTCTTACTTAGAAGCTCATAGAGCCCATGTGATCATTAAGGCCTCTATGTGTATACACCAATTTACAGATACTATAGCTGCACTTTTGGGGGGGGGAACCTTTCCTTCATGGATTTTGATTGCAGCAGCACAGTGTTTAGCTACTTTTGTCAACATATCTGAATTTTGGTTTAGCCGAATATATCTGCCAGGGCATCGCCCTGTCAGCAAGAGCAGTGTATAATGCACCTTTGATTGTCCAGGAAATACCCTTACAGTATGTACGGGTTAACTAGGACTTCTAAAATGCCAGAATAAAAGACACAATGAAGTAACACATGGGAGATGGTTTCAATCTCACCAGAGTTACAGGGGCATATACACTGAGTGTAAGGGGTGTCGTTATACTTCCCTTCCTGGACTGCTGATGGAAGTGCATTGAAGTGGGCTAGAGTAAGGGCTTTGCCTTGTTTAGGTGTTAAGGGTAAGTGGAGATGTTTAGCCAGTTTGGGTGGAAGTGGTGTGTTGTCAAGTATAAGCCTATTTATGATGATACCAAGGTCCTGCTGCCTTTCTGTCTCAATAATACACTGCCTAAGATTACTCTTGGCCTTACCACATTCCATTTGTTGGATACATTCTACTCAATAGCCATATCTGCTGATTTTATTATATATTGCTCTCTTCCAAGGTGATTGATGGTTATCCTGTAATATCAGTGAAGTCAGTCCAATTGGTTGAAAGGTTAGTTTCAGCCAAAAGTTAAAAATAACCAGACAAACTCTGGCTTTAACTTTCAGGTAGCCCACTTCAAGCCTAAGGGCTGCATTGGATACCCCTCTTGGAACTTGTAAGATAGCCCTCACGAATTTAGATTGAACTACTTCTAACTAGATAAATGAAGAGGTAAAGGTAAAGGTAAAGGTTCCCCTTGACAATTTTTGTCCAGTCGGGTTCGACTCTAGGGGGCGGTGCTCATCCCCGTTTCCAAGCCATGGAGCCAGCGTTTTGTCCGAAGATAATCTGTGTTCACATGGCCAGTGCGACTTAGACAAGGAACGCTGTTACCTTCCCACCGAGGTGGTCCCTATTTATCTACTTGCATTTGCATGCTTTCAAACCGCTAGGTTGGCGGGAGCTGGGACAAGTGACGGGCACTCACTCCGTCGCATGGGTTCAATCTTATGACTGCTGGTCTTCTGACCCTGCAGCACAGGCTTCTGCGGTTTAGCCCACAGCGCCACCACATCCCTTTTAGATAAATGAAGAATAGGGGCCCAATTGTGCCCCATACAAGAGCTGACTAAGGGATTTGGCCTGAACCAATCTTATTGCGGCTGGCACATACTGACCACATTTTGTGTAGAAGAATTTTAATATTGCAAAGCTAGATTTTTGTGCTGCTTGTACCACATTGTTAACATGAGCCTTGTAATTTCCTTTATATTTAAAGAAGACACTCGAATATTTGTAAGCCTTAATTTGTTCTGTCTCATGCTCATCAATTAATCACTTATAGATCCTGGGCCTCTAAGCGAACACTAAAACTTTGGTCTTTGAGTAATTTATTTGTAGCATTTCCTCTTTACAGTATTGCGCAAAAGCGTGTAATGCTCTCTTTAATCCTATTGGTATCTGTGAAATTAGGACTGTGTCATCTGCATATAACAGAAGGGCTATATGTCTATTTGCTAGTTTGAGGGGATGGAATTCCGGCTTGCTGAGCACCATTACCATTGAGTTGATATAAAAATTAAATATCAATGGAGCTAATATACACCCTTGACACTAACAGAATGAGAAATTGATAGGGGGGGCCTTGAATATTCTCTTTAGAGGGTATATAAACCCTTCAATGGAAAACATTCGTAATGCCTCGAGGAACTGTGTCAGATTTGGTCTGAGGTCTTCAAAGCTGTGCCTGTGTGTGATTTTGTGTTTTATTTTTGTTGTGAAAGACAAAATTCATGCCAACGTTGCCTTGCCTGAGAAAGTTCCAAACTTCATAACTGCCTTAGCAATGAACAGATTGTCTCTGAGTCATCTCCTTAATTTGAAATGCTAGTCACGCTATAGTTTCCATGTTTTCATCTGAGTGCAGAAATAGTTAACTAAATGGGGAGAATGTTTTTTAACTTCTCTGTTGTGGTTAGATCACTTCTTCAAATTACTGACTGGCAAATTTTGGAATAACTATATAAAATTTAAATGTATTTCTGAGATATGTCTGCTGAAAAAAATAATTAATTTTGACAGAATATTTACTTCCACACATACATATTTATTCCTTTGTTTATTCCTTTATTTCCTTTGTGTGTGTGTGCACTTTACATCCCACTTTTGTGCCAATTATTTCAAGATGTCACAATGGTGGTCCTCTTGTTTCTTTATCCTCAGAACTCTGTGTTGTTATGCTCCAGGATACTATTCTTTACATTTTTTAAAATATGACTTCACCATGTTATTTTTTATTTTTGATGTTGATGTAACAGAAGAGCCTGGTGCTTTTCTGTCATTTTAAATATATGACTACCCCATACTACGTAAGCAAATAATAGTGAAAGCTTGGTCTGTCTTCCAGTAGACAACACATCATCCTTTCAATATCAGATGCCTCACTAATTTATAAGCAACAGTGAAATCTACTTTTTGCAGGAGATGGAGAGAAAAAATGTGCCAGATCAGGACAAATCTCTCTCTAGTTCAGGATTATAACCTTGCCAGAATCAACCAGAGGGCCTAAGCAGGAGATTCATAAGCAAAACATGAATGAAGTAGCACCTTCAAATTCATGAAATATAAACCAATCTCATGTGGCAAACAATTATGGCATGATAAATTCCCTGTTCTCTCAATGTGGGATAGAAGGCATACTTGGTAAGCACTGATTATCACCTGTCCTCCGGTTGCATTGATCACCACCTGTTCTCCAGTTTGTTCCTTGCCATGTGTAATTTTTTGCACTGGTTTGCCAGATGTGCAGCATGCCTTCTTTTGCAATGGAAGGCTGCCCAAGCAGGTTAGGCAGTTATATGATTTCTCTTTTGCTCCTTATTTTGGCAACTGGATACTAGCTTTTGTCTGACCTTACATTAAGGAGATACGCACACTGGAAGATGCAGAGGGGTCATGGTGCTGCCATCTCTTCGAATGCTTCAGAGATCCCAACATTGCCCCATCAAGGGGAGACATCAGGAACACACCTCCTCTATCTCTATGTGAACTCCATCAATGTGAGTGGATTTCAAGCCACAACTTGTATCCTGTTGCCTAAATATGCAGCAGAAGAGAGATCATGTAAGTTTTCTGCTTGCTCTGACCGAGTGTGTTACTGGACTTGGAACCAATTCTCCTCAGCGTTCACCCATCAAGTGTGAGTGGACATATGAGATAGGGAAACCTAGTTATATAAAATTCTATGTGTGTAGGCTCCTACAGCATCTGAACATCTCAATAGGAATGGAGAAAGCTGTGCCACACTGGAAATATAGACAATCTCCATTCCCCTTTCCATGAGATCCTCGTGTGAAGGGATTCAGTTTTCTAAACTCACAAACAAACATTTATAAACAAAATGTATAAGCAAAATGTATGAACTCCATAAACAAAGCTTAAGAAAAACAATACTTATAAACAAAAACAGACATCTTTATACCCCAGCACATTGAGGAAAACCCTTTTTAATGCAGGTATAACAGAAAGTTATGTCTCTGTAAATGCGCCAAGAGTTACACCTGACAATAGGGAGTTGTGCAATATAATTGCACAATTGGTCACACAGTTCAGTTGCACAATTGGTCACATATTGTGTGGCACAAGTGCTTAGTGGGTAGTTCTTCCACCTCAGTGCTACGTTAGCACTGTGGGAACAATGTCAAGTTGTGCCCACCTAGGTACACAATAGGATTTTCCCCTTGGTAACAAATACATTATTTAATTAGCTGGGATAATTAAAACCATTCTGGTCATAGATTTCTTTTGAGTCATTTCACAGAATGTGTATCAGTATCAGCAAAGTTTTATTTCAGAAAAAAACCTCCTTCTTGGCCTTTAGTAATCCATGAATACACTTGTCACATCATTCATGGTATACATAAGCATAGTATACACCTTTATTTATAATTTCCAAATATTATGTAAATAACTATTTTTGTTTTTTGTTTTGTTTACATTTTTTATGATTTGTTTAACATGGATATTTAAATACTTAACTGGAGCATGACCATACTCTTCAGAACTGTCAAAGATTTTAAAAATCGGAGGAAGGGGGTGGGAACCTGGTACGTGTTTTGAGTACAGAGGCACTCTGGAAGACACAAATAGCAAAGGACTTTTTGACATGCGTATTTCTACAAGTTCCTCACTGAACACAGAGATTTGCTTTCCTCCACTCTTTTCGTTTCCTTTTCAAGTTCTTTCCATTGATATTTTGGAGAACGTCTGGAAGTTCTTACCAAGAAATAAACAACAACAAATTGTCCTTTGATCCTTTGACAAGGGTACCTGTTTCTCATGACTCTGAGTAAACTGTTCCCATTTCACACCACTTAATATATGGTCACCTATCATAGTGCACCACCATGCGTTTCTCTGTCATCTCTCAAAGATTCCTATGTGCCCCATTGATTGTGTCTTTCATCTAGATATAGCTAAGCAGCTTTACCACTTTACTTACGTGTTTCAAACTTTTTCAACAAAAGAGTTTTCAGTTCTTTGCTTTTTAGACTATATATGATGGGGTTTAGCAGAGGACCTAAAATCAAATACTGAATAGAGCTCACTTTGTCAATGTCTGTGAAGGATTTAGAGTGCGGCTGCAAATATACGGAGAAAGCTGAAAGATAAAAGATGCAGACCACAATGAGGTGAGAGCTACAAGTAGAGAAAGTTTTGCTCCTGCTTTTTGTTGACTGAATCTTGAGGATAGCTGAAATAATATAAATATAAGATATAAGGATAAGGAAGAAGGAGATGAAACCAAAGAGGAAACAAGCAGCAAGTAACAGCTTGTAATTGAGGGAAGTTTCACTACAAGACAAGCTCAGAACTGCAGGGAGTTCACTGGTGTAGTGTCTAATTAGATTATGTCCACAGAAATTCAGACCGATTAAAGGCAATCCATTGAGCATCACGTCAAGGAAACCAAGGACCCAGATTCCACCCACCAATTTCCAACACATTGGCTTTGTCATAATGATTGAATAATGGAGTGGGTCACATATAGCAACGTATCTGTCATACGCCATTGCTGAAAGCAGAAACATTTCAACAACAACAGAATAAAGAAGAAAATCTGTGTGATGCAACCCACCAGAGAAATGGATTTCTTGTTGGCTACCAAATTTTCCAGCATCTTTGGGACAGTGACGGAGGAGTAGGAAATGTCAGCAAGGGCAAGATGACTGAGAAAGAAGAACATGGGGGTGTGTAGGCTCGTTTCAGTCTTAACTACAAAAATGATGACAGAGTTTCCAATGAATGTTGTAGCATATATTATTAGGAATAAAAAAAAGAGAAAGATCTGTACTTGTGGATCACTTGAAAGTCCCAAGAGAATAAATTCTATGGCAATGGTTTGATTTTCCATGGAGAGTTAATGGAAATATTTAAGATCACTATGAATAGAAAGAGATAAAGGTTAATGCAATATTGTCACAATATTAATATTAAATAAATAGGGACACTAGACAATAGTGGGCAAAGTCCAATTCAGGCCTACATAACATAAAGTTACACCAGTGCTGGGCATTATGCTCACCAACAAGGATTTACTCCAGGCAATTGTGCATTTCATCATGACTACCTGGTGCAACAAGTTGTGTAGCGTGCCAGCATTGCAATTCCACTTGCACCTCGGCAGTAGCACAAACTACCATGGGCACAATTTTGAGTTGCTCATCAATAATTGTGGACAGGATTTTTTCCCCAGTCTGTAACTAGTTACAAAATCTAGAAATAGCATTGTTAACTATGATTTATTTTGAAATTGTTAGTTATAAATGCATCATATTATATCCATACCCACTAAGAACGATATCAACTGTGTCTATGAGACATTCTGCATGTGATCTACACTTGATGTAATTCTGTAGATACACTTAACTTGATGAAATTTCCTTACAGGAATTGTCGTTCCCATTTCCCACCCACTGGGAAATGATGGAAAATTCTATGGTTGTTGTAGGGTTTTGGGGGCTATTTGGCTGTATTCTGGAGGTTTTTCTTCCTAACATTTCTCCAGTCTTTGGTGTAGACCAGAACACAGACAGAGTCTCCTGTTCTCTGAAGATGCCGGCCACTAAGATTGGCAAAACGTTAGGAAGAAAAACTTCCAGAACACACCTAAAAATATATATTATATATTTACAATGCAAATTTATACACGTCTACTGTGTGATATGCTACATTGGTTTCTATGAAAATATGCCACATAAGTATGTAGCCTAAGCACTTGTATGGATGTATTTAGTCTCTAGGACACATAGGTAAAGGTAAAGGTTCCCCTTGACATTTAGTCATGTTGTGTCCAACTCTAGGGCATGGTGCTCATCCCCCTTTCCAAGCCGTACAGCCAGCATTTGTCCGAAGACAGTTTCCATGGTCACGTGGCCAGTGTAACTAGACACAGAATGCCATTACCTTCCCACCAAGGTGGTACCTATTTATCTACTCGCATTTACATGCTTTCGAACTGCTAGGTTGGCAGGAGCTGGGACAAGCGATGGGAGCTCACTCCGTTGCGTGGATTTGATTTTATGACTACTGGTCTTCTGACCCTGCAGCACAGAGGCTTCTGCGATTTAACCTGCAGTGCCACCATGTCCCTTTCTAGGACACATGGCCGGTGCTAAAATGAATGCATTGGTAGCACATGGACACAAATAGTCTAGGAAGAGAAGCTGGGGTTCCAACCTAGGTGTTCAGCAGGGAAAGAAAAGTAGGGATAATGAAAGCAAGAAGCTATTTCTCACCCAAATAACAGAAAAACTAGGAAGTGGATTCAGATCTCTTTTTTACAAATGGGTAATTCAGGCACATAAATAACTGGTAAGTCATATGATTTATGCATCCTGTTCAGTAACAGAGTAGAAATAAGCAGGTAAAAAACTGGGTACAAATTTGTAAACCTGTTCCTGGCTCTGGATGATACTTTACATTTCTGGAGTGTGAAAAAAGACAACTGGCTCAGCAGTTACTCTTCCCCTCTGTAATATGTGAGATAATCTGGTTTTCATTTATTCAGCATTCTCATGAACACATAAATATAGAAAAGTGACTTAACAAATACGATGATTTAAACAAAATGATGTTGTTTCCACCTTCTTTGTTTCCTTTTCTCTGAGCAATTGGGTCTGAAAATTAACTTGGTGGAACAATCCTTCCTGAGGCATCATTCATGATAAGAGTCACACTCACCAATATTCTTCAGGTTGATTGCAATGCTCCCTGTAAAATGACTTCTCTCCTTTCTCATAGTTAAGCAGCTTTTCATAGAATAGAGTAAACCTGCCTTGAGCTCTGTTAAGGAATCATCCTTTAAATACCTGAAGAGATGACTGAAGCAACACTTCTCAAACAAACAAATAATATTTCCAATAGAAATTAATTTTTTCTTGAAAGCCCTCCCATGAAAATTGACTCAACCGTCTCAGTTCCCAAGAGGTTTCAACTGTGATCAAAACAATGAATATTCACCTCTCTCTCTTATTATTATTATATCTTATTGCCCACAGAAAATAATAATAATAATAATAATAATAATAATAATAATAATAATAATAATAATAATAATAATAATAATAATAATAATAATAATAATAATAATAATAATAATAATAATACCGTATTTTTCGCTCCATAAGACGCAGCTCCTTATTATTATTATTATTATTATTATTATTATTATTATTATTATTATTATTATTATTATTATTATTATTATTATTATTATTATTATTATTATTATTATTATTATTATTATTATTATTATCAGACACGCACTGTCATTTACCATCAACCTTCATTACTATTATTGTGGGAGGCAGTTTTCGACTTGTGGTCCCTGTGACCACCCCCAGCAGCCTTTTCTTCTCATGGGCACCATCATCGGGGGGGGGCAGTCACCAGTGTCCGGTTTTGGATTGCTCTGTTTCTCCTGTTGACGCTCATAATAATATCAATGACATTAATAACTTCAACAACTCCAAGAGGAGCTGTGACAATAAGGTTGGCCTCCTGGACAGTTTACATCTCTCTGCTGCCCCGCTGAGGTGACACTCATTAGACCCATTAGGAAGAAACCAGGCTTGGTGACGGATGATATTGGCAATTATAGACCTATCACCAGTGTTTACAAGGTAGTTGAGAGGGTGGTGGCCAACCAGTTGCAGGCTCTCCTGGATGAAACCATGCCCTGGATCCATTCCAATCAGGCTTCAGGCCATGCCATGGCACGGAAATGGCATTGGTCGCTCTATTTGATGACATATTGAGGGAGGCCGACAGGGGCAAAATGTCTCCGCTAGTTCTTCTTGATATCTCAGCCACCTTTGATACCGTTGACCATGGTATCCTCCTAAGGAGGCTCTCTAAGTTGGGAATAGACTTATGAGTCTCTTCTATTCAAGAATTACTTCCGTTTTATTCCACCACCACACACACTCACACACAAGGCTTGAATTTAGCTGAAGGTAACTTGCTTAAAGGACAAAAATGATAGGGCCCTAATAGAAGCAGAAGACATCAAGACGTGGTGGCAAGAATACACAGAGGAATTATATCAGAAAGATCTGGATGTCCTGGACAAGCCAAATAGTGTGGTTGCTGACCTTGAGCCGGACATCCTGGACAGCAAAGTCAAGTGAGCCTTAGAAAGCATGGCTAACAACAAGGCCAGTGGAGGTGATGGCATTCCAGTCAAACTATTTAAAATCTTAAAAGACAACACTGTTAAGGTGCTACACTCAATATGCCAGCAAGTTTGGAAAACTCAGTAGTGGCCAGAGGATTGGAAAAGATCAGTCTACATCCCAATCAAAAAATAAGGGCAGTGCCAAAGAATGCTCCAACTACTGTACAATTGCACTCATTTCACACGTTAGCAAGGTTATGCTCAAAATCCTACAAGTTAGGCTTCAGCAGTATGTGGACCGAGAACTCCCAGAAGTACAAGCCGGATTTCAAAGGGGCAGAGGAACTCAAGACCAAATTGCTAACATGCGCTGGACTATGGAGAAAGCCAGAGAGTTCCAGAAGAACATCTACTTCTGCTTCATTGACTATGCAAAAGTCTTTGACTGTGTGGACCACAGCACGGCTGTATATTGTCTCCCTGCTTATTTAACTTATATGCAGAATACATCATGCGAAAGGCAGGACTGGAGGAATTCCAAATTGAAATTAAGACTGCTGGAAGAAATATCAACAGCCTCAGATATGGAGATGATACCATTCTGATGGCAGAAAGTGAGGAGGAATTAAAGAACCTCTTAATGCGGGTGAAAGAGGAGAGTGCCAAAAATGGTCTGAAGCTCAACATAAAAAAAACATCATGGCCACTGGTCCCATCACCTGGCAAATAAAAGGGATAGATATGGAGGTAGTGACAGATTTTACTTTCTTGTGCTCCATGATCACTGCAGAATTTAAAAAATGCTTGCTTCTTGGGAGGAAAGCGATGGCCGTCTCATGAGAAGAGAAGACTCCCTGGAAAAGACCCTGATGCTGGGGAAGTGTGAAGGCAACAGGAGAAGGGGATGACAGAGATGGTTTGACAGTGTCACTGAAGCAACCAACATGAATTTGACCCAACTCCGGGAGGCAGTGGAAGACAGGAGGGCCTGGCGTGCTCTGGTCCATGGGACCACAAAGAGTCGGACACGACTTAATGACTAAACAACAACAACAACTTGCTTAAATTTGTAATAGGGTAGTCAGGTGCTTAACTGAAACAAAAATAAACGACTATACTCATATATGCTAGAGTTTAAAAAAGACAAAGAAGTGCTGGAATTCTCTTAATTAATTGATTGAGTCATTGATTAATTGATTCATTAGCAAAAAACAGGGCAGGACAACTTTTAAAACAGAGTATTTATTTGGTTGTTACTATTGTTCTTTGCAATCATAATTCATAAATATATTTATTATATTACATTAATTAATATTGAAAATATGTGTCACAGAAACTATTTACTTATTTAAGCAAAGTGTGCTGCTCCTGCCTCACCCTTGCAAACCCCAGATCAGTTTGACCTCTCCCTCTGTGTGTGTGTGTCCAAGGTATTTTTACACCCCTTTCCCCTCTCATATATTACAAGCAACGGCCAAGTTGGTTTACCCTCATTATGTAATTATGAAGAAAAGTTCAGCTTTGTCTCTTGCTGTGCTTCACCCGTGTGCAATCTATCCAGACCTAATGTCTTTGCAATGAGATCTCTGAGGGAAGGAAATCAAGTCCTATAGGAAGAAAATTGCACAGTTTCATCAAATCTTAGGAGTCAGAGTTGCCATATCAGTGTATCTTGAAAATTCAAGGTGAAAACCCATTAAACACCTAGCAGACCTCATTTCCTCAGTGTAGTTCAGTGAAAAGAACACTGCCAATCCCAAGTTTGTAACAACATATGAAAAAAAGAAATGGCCTTATTGCTTTAAACAAAAGTATAAACACACACATAGACACAGTTTCAGAACAGTGAGCTTTTTCAAATCCCATGAAAGGTAGGATGCACCTAGACTTACGTCAGCTGAGAAGAGTTGCTGACATTAAAAGGGCTGTTTTTAATAATCAGTTCACTTTAAGCAAACTGTCTACCTTTATGACACAGAATGTATGGCTACTTATAGTGCACCACAACACATATCCCAGTCAGCTCTCAAACATTTAATGGGCACCATTGGCTGCTTACCTATCTTGCATGTATTCTCTGGATATACCTAAACAATGTATTCACAAAGGCTTTCACGGCCGGGATCTAATAGATGTTGTGGGTTTTTCGGGCTCTTTGGCCGTGTTCTGAAGATTGGTCTTCCTAATGTTTCGCTAGTCTCTGTGGCCGGCACAATGCTGCCCTCTGAAGATGCCGGCCACAGAGACTGGTGAAACATTAGGAAGAACAACTTTCAGAACATGGCCAAAGAGCCCGAAAACTCCACAACAACCATACCTAAACAGCTTTGCAATTTTACCTATGTTTACCAAACCTTTTCTGCAGAATAATTTTCAACTCTTTGTTTTTTAGACTATATATGATGGGGTTTAGCAGAGGATTTAAAATTAAGTACTGAATAGAACTCACTTTATCGAGGTTTGTGAAGGACTCCGAATGTGGCTGAAAATACCTAGTGAAAACAGAAAGATAAAAAACACAGACCACAATGAGGTGAGAGCTGCAGGTAGAGAAGGCTTTGCTCCTGCCTTTTGTTGACTGAATCTTGAGGATGGTTCGAATAATATAAATGTAAGAGACCAAGGTGAGGAAGAAGGAGGTGAAACCAAGGAGAAAACAAGAGACAAGTATCATCTTATAATTGGTGGAGGTTTCACTACATGACAATCTCAAAAGTGCAGGAAGTTCACAGGTGTAATGGCTGACTAGATTGTGTCTAAAGAACTTCAGGTCTATTAAAGGCAACCCATTGAGCATCACATCAAAGAAACCAGTGATCCAGGCTCCACCCACCAGTTTCCAGCACATTTGCTTTGTCATTACTATTGAATAATGGAGTGGGTCACAGATAGCAACATATCTGTCATATGCCATGGCTGAAAGCAGAAAAATATCAGTACAAATAAAATAGATAAAGAATACAATCTGTGTAATGCATCCGACCAGGGAAATGGATTTCGTCTTGGCTACAAGGGTTTCCAGCATCTTTGGGACAGTGACAGATGAGTAGCAAATGTCAACGAGGGCAAGATGACTGAGAAAGAAGAACATGGGTGTGTGAAGAGTAGATTCAGTTTTGACGATGAAAATGATGACAGCGTTTCCAATTACTGTTGTTCCATATATTACTAAGAATACCAAGAAAAGAAGAAGCTGTACTTGTGGATCACTTGAGAGTCCCAAAAGAATAAATTCTGTGATCATGGTTTGATTTTTCATGGGGATGTAATGATCCTCCGTAAGTGCTGAATGAATGGACAGAGAACTAGGTTAAAAGATAAATATAAATGCAACATTGTCACACTGTTAATATGAAATAAACGGTGATATTAGGTATTAATGAGCAAAATCCTATACATGCCTGTGTAAAACTTGAATAAATGTACCAGGCATCATTCTCGTCAACATGCAAGAGTTCTGTACAGTTTTGCAATCCATTAATCTTCCCCGGCAGGATAAACTACCACAGATAGAATCTTAAGTTGCACATGCATAGTTGTGAACCAGGATTTTGCCTGGTAGACAAATAGGTATAAAAAAACAGAAATATAATTATTACCTGTTATTTATTTTTAAATGGTTGAATAGAAATACACCCTATTGTGTGCATGCTCATAAAGAACTACTATGCCAATTGTGCTAATCATTATTTAAGATATTCTGCATAATATGTACACTTGTAGAGTTCTATAACTATACCTGATGCATTTGTACTCTGCAATTTTAGGCCCCATTTCCTACACTCTGGGAAAAGTTTTAAAAATCTTTTGTATAAATTCCACACTGTTACAGCTCCACTGAATTTCTCCTCATTTTCAAAAGGAAAATACATCTGAGTAGGTATTACTGTTTTTTTGGGGGGGGGGTTGACTTGTGTGGGGTTCATTATTATTGCCTAACAATAATGGATGTTTAGAAAGAGACTATATTCTGACTTCATGATAAACCAGGGTAATCATGAATAAATCTGTGTGTTTAAGCATACTGCCACATCACATCTGAGTAAGCATTTTTTTTCTCATAGATGTGACCTTCCACATATTCTTATACTGTAACTCTCAGCAGTTGTATCCACCATATGCAAGCACGAAGAATGTGGGAAGCTGCAATAGAACAACTTTTAAAATGTCACCTTTTACCTACTTCTAGCTTATTGCAAGATAGGAACTTTGCACCCTGATTTCATCTCTCCTATGACAAGAGCAAAAGCAATATCCCATGATTTATTTTTGAATTTATTCAACATCCAGCCTTTGAAGAGGAGAGGAGGCAGATGAGTCAGGACACTGAGTCCAAAGTCTTTTGGAAAATGCTTAGGAATAGTGGACGTTCTCCTCTTCAAATTTGTTTTGCTTCTGGGTATGGCTGTATTTAGTCATGTCTCTAGGACACATGGCTGCTGATAAAATGAGTTCATGGGTAACACCCAGACATAGGCATAGGTAGCTAGGAGGAGAAACTACATTTCTAATCTACCTGCTTGGCAAGGAAGAAAGGTAGGGATGATGATGATGATGATGATGATGATGATGATGATGATGATGATGATGATGATGATGATGATGATGATAATAATAATAATAATAATAATAATAATAATAATAATAATAATAATAATAATAATAATAATAATAATAATAATAATAATAATAATAATATTGATGACCCACACAATTGATAGAAATTGGGAAATGTATTCAAATGCTCAAAGCCCTTTTTACACATGAGTAATACTGGCTCATGGGCAATTGGTCATGTGATTTATGCACCCTGTTCAGCAACCCGATAGAAGTAAACAGCCAAAAATTTTGGTCCATAAATATAAAAGTAGTTCTTTGTTTTGGATGACACTATACAAGGCAGGAGTCCAAAATTTGAGACAGCTGGCTCAGCTGTAACCCTGCCCATCTGTAATTTGGAAGAAAATAATTACACATTTCATTTTCTCAACATTTACATGGACATACACACTTAAACAAAATGTCTGAACGTCCACCTTTTTTGGTTGCTTCCAACTGAGCAATTGGGTTTGAAAATTAACTTGGTGATACATCATAATACATAATACATCATACATCATAATATAAGTCACACTCACCAATATTTCTTAGGTTGCCTGCAATACACATATTCCCTATAAGATGAGTTGATTCCTTTCCTCAGCACCGAACAGCTCTCCACAGAATGATTGCCTTAAGCTTTATCACACAGTCGTCCTTTAATTGCCTGCTGAAACATCTGAAGAAGCACTTCTCAAACAAATTATATTCTTAATAGAAATCAATTTTCTCTTTTAAGCCCTCCCATGAAAATTGTCTCAAGAGCACAGTTCTCAAGAGATTTCAACTGTATCAAAACCATTAACATTCTCTTTTTTTTTTTTTTCATGAAGGGGAAGAAAGAAAAGAAAAAGACTCAAGTAGGTTTGTATTTAAATGAATAGTTTTATTGTTTCCTTTCAGTAGAACATGCTTTAGGATACATTCACTCCTGTGCAAGGGTATGGGAGCATGAAGAGCCTTCTAAGACCTGACTCTGGCCCAGGTCAGCTTGGATCTCTTCTTGTCTCTTTCCAGGTTAACTGTCTATACTGTATTTGTGTATAAACCCTCAATCCAAAACATTCTCATTGCCCTCCCAGCCCAGAAATAATGAGGCGAGACACAGGTTGTTAGATTAAAGGCTTGGGCCACAACTTTATTAACTTATTTAACTTGTATCCCCCAAAATACAAGGGGGCCTACCATAGTGCGAGTTCCTTTTATGTCCAGATGATCGCAAATCTCTGGATGCTTCCTAGAGCAGGGCAAGCTCCTATTACTGAATCAGTAGCTCTATGAAATGGTACCCCCCCAACGAGCTCTTCCCGTGGAGCCTTGAGACCCCTAAATGGGCAGCTGGCAGGGAGGTCCTTCCATATAAGACACCTCTCACCTGGTAGCCGATAGGCTCAACCTGCCAGCGAGATGTCCTAATTTTTAGCAACCCCGTGCCAAACTGAACTAATCTCTACTTTTTTCCTTGCACTACCCACCATGGCTAGGGGCTATTTATATGCCCCAAACCTGCCACCCAAGCTGAGAATTTTGGCTCTAAGGTCCCCTTGTACATCCTTAAGAAAGAGGCCCATGCCCAACTCCGATAGATGAACACCATCACTCTGATATAATTTGGGCTGGCGACTCACAATCTCAGGATGTGAGATCATAGACCCCAAACCTGCTCTCATTGCATGACAAACATCTCTGTTCACACCACACCGTGCCCTGTATATCCTGCCCAGCTTGCAGTCAGCTCGCCAAGCCCTCCGTGGGATCATAGTGGACCAAATCAGCTTCATTGAAGGAAATGTATCCTTCAATATCTGGAGGTCCTGGATGACCTGCAAAGCCAAAGACTTGCCCATTCATTTCATCAGATCATTACCGCCCAAATGAACCACAAAAATATCGGGAGTTGCAACCTGGAAACTCGGTATTGAAAGGTCCAGGAGCTTGTGCCACTGCATGCTCCTTTTGCCCTTCCATTCGAGGGCAGCTGAAGCCCCCAGATCTAGATTACGCCCCCATCCAAACTTCACGGTACTTTGCTGTCCAGTGGATATAACTGACTGTAAACGGCCACTCACAGCCACGAAGAAGCAACCTGGGGTTCTGTAAAAGACAGCATCACTTCTATTGAGGGAGGGAACAAACATATTTCTTAAACCTACAAGATGATCACCTCCCCAATTTCTTTATTTGATCCTCACCATAATCCAAAGCCACTGCCATGGAAACTGCACCTATACAGAAGGAATGCGTTCCAAATTTCCTTCCTACAATGCCTGCTTTTTTAAGCCCTCGGGAAGTTACAGTCCAGAGCTGGTATTGTGTAAGGGGTAGCTCGTCTTTGTGGCAAAATAAGTCTCCTTTGCCATCCCCTATCGATTGAACAAATTCAGATAGTGCTTTTACTGGGCAGAGTTTGGTTACAGAACAAGGCGCTGGGCTTATAAGCTGGCCTTTCCCAAACTGAGCAGTTTTGGAACTGCAGAGATGAAACAACACTCTGTCTTCAGAGACAAAAAGGTCGTCCATGTGCAACGCTGTCCGAGAATCATCGCTTTTGGATGCCTTCACCAGCTCACTGATACGGAAAGCCCTGAAAAAAGACACATAGGGTAGCTGCCCAAAATAACTTGACCTCATACTGAGCAATAGAAACATCTTCTCAAACTTGATTCAACTGGGCTAGAAATCTAGGGGATATAGAGGTACACATCTCTAATTACTTGCCACTTTTGTTGCTCCACCCCTCTATCATCTTTTTGATTTGGAAATTGCCGGCCAAATCCGGGCACCCTTGGGCCTTAGCATAGAATGTCAATGTTGACAATCTACCTTGAATGATAGTAAAGGTAAAGGTAAAGGTTCCCCTTGACAATTTTTGTCCAGTCGTGTTCGACTCTAGGGGGCGATGCTCATCCCCATTTCCAAGCCATAGAGCCAGCGTTTTGTTCGAAGACAATCTTCCGTGGTCACATGGCCTGTGCGACTTAGACACGCAACGCTGTTACCTCCCCACCGAGGTGGTCCCTATTTATCTACTTGCATTTGCATGCTTTTGAACCGCTAGGTTGGTGGGAGCTGGGACAAGCGACGGGCGCTCACTCCGTCGCGTGGATTCGAACTTACGACTGCTGGTCTTCTGACCCTGCAGCACAGGCTTCTGTGGTTTAGCCCACAGCGCCACCACGTACCTTGAATGATGCGGGGGGCCCAAACCTTTAAAATGGAGGTGAACTGCAAATTACTGCAAATGATAACTAAAAGATGGAGACCACAATGATGTGACAGCTACAGATTGAGAAGAATTTGCTCCTGCCTTTTCTTGTCTGAATCTTTAGAACTATTATAATGATATAAATATAAAAAACCAGGATGAGGAAGAATGAGGTGAAACCAAAGAGAAAACAACAGGCGAGTAACAACTTATAATTGTGGGAAGTATTACTGCAAGACAAGCTCTGAACTGTGAGAAGTTCACAGGTGTAGTGGCTCATTAGATACTGTCCACAGAGGTTTAAACCCATTAAAGACAATCCATTGATTATTCCATTAAAGAAGCCAATGACCCAAGCTCCACCCACTATTTGCCAACACACCATATCCATATTATTGCCTGAAATAGTGCACCAAAGTACAGTACATATTCCTTTCAGTTCTCAAATGTTTCCATGTGTATCATTGCCTTCCTTTCTATCTTGTATGTTCTCTATGGATACACAGTGGTGCCCTGCATAGCGATGATTATCCGTTCCCAAAAAATCATCACTATACAGATTGGTCGCTATGCAGGGCAAAAAAGCCCATAGGAACGCATTAAAATGGGTTTAATGCGTTCCTATGGGTAAAAAAACCTCACTGTTATGCGGAAATCCTCCATATGGCTGCCATTTTCGCTGCCCGGTAAGTGAGGAAAGGGCGCGAAAACACTGCAGGTGGCCATTTTTTTAACCCGGTGGCCATTTTGGAACCTCCGATCAGCTGTTTAAAAAGACATTGTTATGCGAAAATCAGTAAGCGAAACGCTTACCGATCATCGCAAAGCGATGTTTCCCCATTTAAAACATCATTATGCGATAGCTTTTGTGATCGTAATAAAACATCGCTATGTGGATTCGTTGTTGAACGAATCACTCGTTATGCAGGGTACCACTGTAGCTAAGCAGCTTTTCAATTTTACTTATGTTTTCGAAACATTTTCCACAGAAGAGTTTTCAATTCTTTGTTCTTCAGACTATATATGATTGGGTTTAGCAGAGGACTTACAACTAAGTACTGCACAGAGCTCACTTTCTCGAGGTCTGTGAAGGACTTAGACTGTGGCCGCAAGTATCTGGAAAAAGCTGAAAGATAAAACATACAGACAACAATAAGGTGAGCACTACAGGTAGAGAAGGCTTTGCTCCTGCCTTTTGTTGACTGAATCTTGAGGATGGAGGAAATAATATAAACATAAGAGACTAGAGTGAAAAAGAAGGAGCTGAAACCAAAGAGAAAACAAGAGGCAAGTAAAAGCTTGTAATTGAGGGAAGTATCGCTACAAGACAAGCTCAGAACTGCAGAACATTCACAGGTGTAGTGGTTGAGTAGACTGTATCCACAGAAGTTTAAGTGTATCAAGGGCAAGCCGTTCAACATCGTGTTCACAAAGCCCATGAACCAGGCTCCACCCACGAGTTGCCAGCACATCATCTTTGTCATAACTATAGAATAATGGAGTGGGTCACATATCGCAACATATCTGTCGTAGGCCATGGCTGAAAGCAGAAAAATATCAACACAAGCAAAATGATTAAAAAAGAAAATCTGTGTAATGCATCCCACCAGGGAAATGGATTTCTTCTTGGCTACAAGGGTTTCCAGCATCTTTGGGACAATGACGGAGGAGTAGCAAATGTCAACAAGGGCAAGATGGCTGAGAAAGAAGAACATGGGGTTCTGAAGTCTCGCCTCAATCTTGACTACAAAAATGATCATAGAGTTTCCAATGAATGTTGTGGCATACATTATTAAGAGTACCAAGAAGAGAAGAATCTGTACTTGTGGATCACTTGAGAGTCCCAAAAGCATGAATTCTGTGATCATGGTTTGATTTTCCATGGGATTGTAATGAAAATCTCTAAGCTCTGTATGAAAGGAAAGAGAGATAGGTTAAAATATAAATGCAAATGGCATGTTGTCACACTGTGTATACTAAAAAAAGAGTGATATTAGGTAATAGTTGTCAAGATCCTAAGAGTGATGTCAATTTTGCATATCAGTATTTCAGATATTTACCATGTGTTTTCCCATTTGCTGTAATTCTATAACTACACTTAATCTGATGCAATTTTTCATCCTGCAGTAGCAGTTCCCATTTTCCACTCTCTGAAAATAGTTGAAAAAATCATCTGTATAAAATCTATATTGTCACAGTTCCACTGTGCTTCCCTTCTGCTTCAACAGAGATATCAGTCAGAGGTAGTATTACCATTTTTTGAAAGGTTTCGGTAGTGTGAGGTAACACATGCACTGTGTAAGAATATGTGCTTAGAAATAGAACATATTCTGACTTCATGATTAACCAGGGTTATCTTGAATGAATCTGCATGTTTAGGCATATTGCCATATCATACCTGAGTAAGCAGTTTGTTTCTGCTAGATATGGGCAGACAGTGATGTAAGACCGGAGGTAAGATTTGTCTCACAGGAGTGCCGTTCTTCCGCCCATGTCCGAGAAAGAGATCCCAACCCTCCCTGTTTCCCCTCCCAGGATGACAGGACCACCAAAAGAAAACCTGGGGAGAGTAGAGGAGGATTTGAAAGAAATAATGGTCCAGGAGACTGGGAAAGACTTGGCGGGAAAAGAATGGAAGCCAAGGGTGGAAGTAGAGGCGGGATTGGCCAATATAAAGGGGGGAGATGGAGAGCTGCTGCCAGGTTGGGAATGGATCAGGATGCAGGATCCATGAACTGGGAAGTGGGAGAGACTCCACATACCGAAGGAGGAAGCAGATTATTGGAGGGAAGTAACCCCTATTGGGGCAAAACTGAAGCAAGTAAGTGGAGGAGGAAGTTGAGGGAAGAAAAGGAAAGAGTTGAAAGAGAAAGTTGGGAGAGGATTGAATGGAGGGTGTAGGAAACCCAGATGAGGGATTATCCTCGGGACCATGGCAGACCTTCCTGATCTCCAGGGAACCCACTGGGGTCAACCACCGAGATGAGGACACCATACCTCTATTGGAAGGAGAACCCAAACAGATATTAAACAATGACCTTTCAATGGACTGGCCTTGGAACTCAGTTAGGGGGAACCCCTTTAAAGAAGAAGCATGGAAACCCCTTTCTCACCAGTTGTTGGAAGGAGATAAAAGTTGGAATGTTTTTGCAGATACTGGTTTCGTGTTGAATACGGCAATAAATGTTACTCCTGTTTCAAAACCTCGAAAGTCCGGTGATTTGTTTGGAGAAAAACTGGAACGTAGACCCGAACCCTCACAAGTTGACTTTCAGATATTTTTCTACCACTGCTCCAAACGGTTGTAGCCACAATAAGCACAGTGAGAAATCCTGGAAGTTGTAATCCAAGAACATTTGAAAACTTGTATTATGCCTTCTTCTAGGTTATTGTAAGATTTAAACTTTGCACTCTAGTTTCTCCTCTCTGATGACAAAAGAAGAGGAAACAGGATTTATTTCGAGAGTTTATCCAACATACAAATGAGCTTTGAGAAGCCTTGTGGTGCAGTGGTTAATCTTGAATTACTGCAGGCAAGATGCTGTTCATGGTCTGAATTTGATCCTGGCTTCATTGCAGCCAGCTCAACTTTGACTCCGTCTTCCATTATTCTAAGGCTGGGAAATTGAGTACACACCTAGCTGAGGTGGGGAAAATATGTGGCTTGAACAATTAAAATTGTAAACTACCAAAAGAGAGCTTTAAGAATCAGCTTTAAACGTTCTCCACAATGATGTGGAGCTGCCAAGGTGGGGCTTCTTTGCCCTCCCGGATTAGATGAGCGTAGGGAGCCATGCAAGAGGATAGGCAGGCAGAATTACAAGCAAGCCTTTAAGAAGGCTGCCTGTGCCTACACCATCCTCTTCCCTGCCCATTGAGCGGTCCACCTGCCCACCCAGTGTGGTAAGAATGAGAGTAGCTGGCTGTTACAAGGCCAGATGGAAATTTTTGACCTGCACCCGCATTGGCCTTGAGGGGCAGCCATTTTTCACCCATTCCATTTTTACTTGCAAGGGTGTTTGGGGTTTGTTACAAAAGTTAGATGCCCACTGTTAATAAGGTCACAACTGCAGGTAGTGCAAACCAGGATAGGTTGCACCCCTCCTTTCAGAATTGCATTAAAAGAGGTTCAGCAGAGGGGAGGGAAAAATGGGGGGACCACAGGAGATGCTGTGCTCTTAGAGTCTTGAGTCTTGGGTGGAGGGCAGCCTTTGGGTACTCTGGAGTAGATGGCCGAGAGGTTGCTGTGCCGTACAACAGCGCACTTTGAGTGCAGGAACTTGCTGAGGAGCATTCTGGACTGGTCAATCAGGATTGACGCTGATGTGCACAAGGCCCATTGTGAAGGGGGAAGTTCATTTTATTAAGTTAATAAAGTTGTCCTAGTTTAACCCATATATTTTGTCTCGTCTCATTATTCCAGGCTGGGTGGGCAAGATGCCATATATGCAGCACACTTTGCTTTCTTTGCTTTTCTAATGTTTGGAAAGCAGTATATGAAAAGGAGAACCTCTGAAGAGGAGAGGATGCTCTCCACATGCATCAGTTCATTGAGTCCCAACTCTTTCAGAAAATGTCAGGGATAGTGGATGTTCTCTTCTTCAGACGTGTTTCTCTTCACACAGGAAAGAGCAACAGAACTAGAAAAATGGATGGCAAGTAGAATTTCCCTCAGTAAGTGGCATATATGCTTGACTTGGTAATGAATGAATAAAGCATGAGGAGTGCCTCTCTCTTTTTTATTTTTTACTTAGTAGATTTCCTAACAATGTAATCTTATATATGCCTACTGTGTGATGCTCCATTATTTTCTGTGAAGTGTGTGCCACATGGATATGCATGCTAAGCAGCTGTATGGCTGTATTTAGCCCTGTCTCTAGTCTAGGACACATGGCTGATGATAAAATGAGTGTGTGGGTAACACCTAGACCTGAAGAGACATTTCCTATGAAGAGATTCTTGAGTTCTAAGCTATATGTTTGGCAGGGAAGAAAGAGAACAAAAAAAAAAGCTATCTCAATTTTTATCACAGATAAAAATGATGAAGAGTATTTGGATGTACAAAACCCTTTTTACACATGAACAAGACTGGTTCATGGGCAACCAATAAGTCATATGATTTATGCAGTTTTCTCAGTAACCAGATATAAGAAAGCAGGTAAAAGTCTGGATGCAAATGTATAAAACCAGCTCCTGATGATACTCTACAAGCCAAGGGTGCAAAAAATTCAGAAAGCTGGCTCAGTAGTAACTCTGCCCCTCTGTAATTTGTAAAACAATAAATGCAGGTTTTATTCACATTTGTACATTCATACCCACACCCAGAGAGAGAGAGAGAGGGAGGGAGAGAGAGAGACTTAAAGAACAGAGTTACTTCAACAAAATGTCACTTCCACTTCTTTGGTTGCTTTTACCTGAGCTACTGAGTTTGAAAATTAGCTTGGTGAAACCTTTCTTGTTACATCATAATAGAAGCCACACTCACCAATATTCTTCAGCTTGTCTGTAATACACAAATTCTCTATAAAATAAGTTGTCTCTTCCTCATAGTAAACCAGCTCTCCATACAATGATATACCTGCCTTAAGCTCTATTACACAGTCATCCTTTATTCACCTGCTGAAATAACTGAAGTACTTCTCAAACAAACAAATTATATTTCCAATAGAAATAGTTCACTGTTGCAAACCCCCCCTTGAAAATTGTCTAAACTACCTCACTTCTCAAGAGATTTGAGTTAATAGTTATGATCACACCAATTAACATTCTCTCTCTCTCTCCTCACAAACAGGTGAAGAAAGAAAAGGGCTTGAGTACCTATTTTTTTCAACATAAACATCCCCTTGATGATGCATTCACTAGTGTGCTGGGGTGGGTGAGCATGCAGAGGTTGCTGATCCTTGTCTCTTGCCTGGCTCCACCAGTGTGTGCTCTTTCCAGTTCCAAAGTCTTCTAACTGGGTTCTCTGAGAGAGGGAAACAGACCTATAGCAAGAAGGATCCATGTAAAGTCTAAACAGTCAGAGCTATATTCATGGAGAGCTTTGCACAGGTAGACTTGCCTGCCTTTGAGGTTCATACAAAAGCATGAATGCTAGAGCCCTTGGGAAATACAGCTATTAGCACCAGATTCAGCTTCCTTACCTCAGATACCCCAATGTAAAGACATTGTGCCCTGAGAGAGTACATACTGGTGGAGCAAGGCAAGAGATAAGACTCAACAACCTCTTTATGCTCTCATATCCCTGCAAGTTAGAGAAGGTTTCATAAAGGGGATTTAGTAATTAAATAAAATTGTATCACTGTTTTTCTATGTATATCCCCCACAAATTGCTATGCACTACATGACAAAAATAAATGAGATGCACTATCACTCATACACATGTTGTAGAGAAATAGGCTTGAAAGTAGATTGTAGCAATAATGCATTAATATTTGCCCTTGTTACAAAAGAGCATATGCAACCACCCCCACTCACACAATACATTTACGGTGTCCACCTCATGTGCAATGTAAAGAGGAAATTGTACCCAGAGGGTACCATGTGTCTTATAACTTTACAGGCTTCATTACCAGGAAGTAGTGTTGTCAGCTTGGACTGTATATCTCTTTGCCTCTTTCCAGGTTCATTGTCTAAGCTTTATGTGTGTATAAACCCTCAATGTAAAATATTTGCACTGACTACATATATTTTGTCAGATTTTATTTGAGGTATTTAAGGATGCATGAGTGTATTTGTGTGCGATTTTGTGCTTTATATTTCTTCTCAGAATCAACATTCATGCCAAGTCTGCCCTTTCCTGGGACGGTCAGGGCTTCATGACTGCTAAAGTAACAGAAAAGCCATCATCTTAATGTTGGATGCTGATAATATTGTAGTTTTTAGGAGGTTCACACAATGGACGAAGTAGAGAAGCCATGCTGTTGACATGTCCCCCAATGCTATACAGCTCCCAGCTGTGTCATGTTAGGGGGAGCTGTGTAAATTGGGAGAGACAACGGCAGCATGACTCCTCCGTCTCTTCCAATAAGTGAACCCCATTAATATGAGTAAATTTCAGACTGAGGTTTTTATCCTGTTGCCTAACTATGGAGCAGGAAAGAAATCATATTAGTGTCCTCCTTGCTCAAGCAGCTGCTCACCAAGTGTGTGGCTGAGAGTCGACAACAGATGTCTGAGCCAGCAGAGCCTAAAGGCAATACCATGAGAGCTCCCTTTATTGACTTAGCATGAGTTACATAGTATGTTGTGTGAATTCAGATAGGATACTAGTTACCTAATCGTAACCAGACATCTGTTGTCGACTCTCCTTTGTACTTTCTCTAAGGCAATTAACCTTCTTTTGTTCCATGATCACCCACATCATTAGCCTTCCTATGTTCTGTGATTAACCACAGGACATCTGTGTTGATGAAGCATATATATATACAAAACTCTATGGGTAGAGGCTTCTAAAGAAAATGAAAAAAAAAATTGTATTGTCATAGACCCCATATGAATCTCCATGGCTATGTTAATTATTGTATTTTTTGCTCCATAAGACGCACCTCTCCATAAGACGCACCAAATTTTTAGGAGAAGAAAACAGGAAAAAAATAATCTTTATTTTTATGGAGAGGTCCATCTTATGGAATACACCCTAGGGCCCTTTGGAGGCTCACCCAGACTCCCCCCCCCGAGGCCAGAGGGGGCAAAATCGCCACCTTCACGAACTCTTCTGAAGCTTCCCAAGCCTCAAAAGAGTCCCAGAAGGTGGCGATTTTGCCCCCTCTGGCCCTGTGGGGGGCAGGGTGAGCCTCCAAAGGGTCCTAGGGTGTGTTCCAGGACCCTTTGGAGGCTCACCCAGCCCCCCCGGGGGCCAGAGGGGGGGAAATATCCAACTTCAGGCACTCTTCTCAAGCTTCCCAAGCCTCAAAGGCGTCCCAGAAGGTGGTGATTTCGCCCCCTCTGGCCCGGCGGGGGGGGACAGGGTGAGCCTCCAAAGGGTCCTAGGGTGTATTCCAGAGACTCACCCTGCCCCCCTGGAGGTCAGAGGGGGCGAAATCGCCACCTTCTGGGACTCTTCTGAAGCTTCCCAAGCCTCAAAAAGTTCCAGAAGGTGGCGATTTCACCCATGCTGGCCCCGTGGGGGGTGGGGGAGCATCACAAGGGTCCTGGAAGGCTCACTCGAATCCTTTGGAGGCTCCCCCCATGGGGCCAGTGGGGGTGAATTCGCCACCTTTTCTCATAAGATGCACAGACTTTCCCCCCCACTTTTTGGGGGGAGGAAAATGCATCTTATAGAGCGAAAAATACAGTAACTGACATAATAAAAGTATTCTGGTTGTCCATTTCTTTGTGGTCTTTCCACAAAATGTGTCTCAATATTAGATAAAGTTGTTTTAAAAATAAATCCTGCTTGATCTTAGTAATCCCTGGATACATATGTTGTGTCCGTGTTTGTATGCATAGACATAGATGTAGACCTTTATTGATATTCTCCAAATATTCTCAAATAACTGATGTGTGTGTTATTTTTTGTTTTTATTTTTATTGAGATTAGGCAAAAGCCAGAATGGAACAGCATGGAATAGGGACTTCTTAACAACAATTGATGCAAAAAAGTGGGGTGGGATGGACAAACATTCAAACAATATTTTATACCTCAAACCTATTGCTCTTTCATTAACCCTTTATTACCCCAAAATCTGTTAAACAGAACACAATAGCCAGAAAAAGCAAAGAACAGCCTGGAACAGAGACTTCGAAGTAGGACAGGCTACCCAAATTCACCAGGCCCATTCAATGAGAAAGGACTTATGAAACCAGCCACATTCCACTACCCATTCTGGGTAGAAAATCAATATTGTGAGAAAGCCCAGAATGGTGATTTCTAAGGAGGCCAACGCACCAACTGCAAAACATCCTTGGCATCCACATTCCAGTACCCAATTCTGAGCAGAAAATTAATTCTGTAAAAATTCCAGTGGGAGGTTTAGGTATTAAAAGGTTAATAAAAGAGCAGTATTAATTGGGCCTGAGGTCTTCAGTATTGTTTGGATGTTTGTCCATCCCATCCCACTTTTTTACATCATTTTAAATTTAAAAATGATGTAATGTAATGTATTGTACTGTATTTCACTATGTCTTCCACTGTATTTTATGGTATTTTGATTTGCACTTTTAAATTTATCAATGTTGTCTTATTATGTTATTGTATTGTTTCTCTTTAGTTATTGTAAACCATCCAGAGTGGCCTTGGCTGCCAGATGGGCGATAAAAATATATACATATACATACATATAGATATATATATATATATACATATATACACATATACATATATATATACATATATATATACACACACACACATACATCACCCATAAAATATACATATATACATACACATATACACATGCACATATAAACAAACAAACAAACAAACACACACACACACACACACACACACACACAGAAAAAGGATATTTGAGAAGTCAAGCTTTGTCTCTTTTCACAGAATTAAATAAATAAATGAATAAAGAAGTAAGGAGAATGCCAACACTTCTTCATGTTTTTTATTTCCAGCAAATATGAGCTGTTTCAACTGAGAAACTGATGTTTAGGCATCTATCAAGAGTTTAGACATGTTAGCTTCAGTGAAATTCCAGACTTTGGGGACAGAGAGCAGAAAATAGAAATAATTGTTCAATAGAAGTGGCATAGAAATCTGTTTGTGAAGGCAGGGAAATTCTCACTCAGCTTTGTTGTAGTAGTACATACTGTATATTTTTTGCATTATAGTAATTAACACATTGGTCTTAAAATTGTGATGCAGATTGTTCCAATAATTTTTGCTAAAGTATTTTCTCAGCTGTTAGCATCAGATCTTCTTTAAAGTAGCTTGAACTTATATGCTTTTCGAAGAAAAAAGGACAATTTGATTCTCTTCATTTGTTAAGAACTTCCCAAAACTGTCAAAAATTCCTTTTATTCTTCTAAATATCAATGGAAAGAATTTGAAATGGAAACAAGCAAAGTGGAGGAGACCAAAGGCTCAGTGCTTCAGGAGACTCTTGAAGAGATACCAGTTCTCATATAGAAGACTCCTTTGCCACATGTATCCTTTAAAGCACGTACTCAAAGCATGCATGACTCTTCTCGAAGTCTCCAGATTTCTGATGGTTCTCAGGAGCACGTTCCTGATCTAGTAGTGTTCAAAACATTAAAACCAATTGTAAAAAATGGTGAACCAAATAAAAATGGGGCTAGGTAAAAGCTGGAATGGAACAGAATGAAATGGAATAGAAGAGGGATATGTGTGTCTACACATATGTATGTATGTATGTATGTATGTATGTATGTATGTATGTATGTATGTATGTATGTATGTATGTATGTATGTATGTATGTATGTATGTATGTATGTATGTATGTATGTAATCAATAAATCAATTAATTAAAAAATCCCTGCTCTACTCTATTTTAAGTAAAGCACAGAGGCACATATACACAGTTTCTGAACAGTGAACATTTTCAAAGCCCATGAAAGGCGGATTTGATCTAGAACAATTTGCATTGAAAACAGACTTACAGACAGTAACAGGACTGTAGTTCTCATCAGTTCAATTTCATTCATACACTTTCAGTAAACTGGCCACCTTTTACTATATACATTATATGGTTACTTACCGTATAATGCATTTCCCTTAGAGTTCTCAAAGATTTCCATGGGCTTCATGATCTGCCTACCTATCTTGCATGCTATCTCTGGATATAGCTAAGCAATTTTGAAATTTTACCCCTGCTTTCTAAATGTTTTCCAAAGAATAGTATTCAATTCATTGTTTTTTAAACTGTATATGATTGGGTTTAGCAGAGGACTTAAAATTAAGTACTGGATAGAGCTCACTTTATCGAGATCTGTGAAGGACTCAGAATGTGGCTGCAAATATCTGGAAAAGGCAGAAAGATAAAAGATGCAGACCACAATGAGGTGAGAACTACAGGTAGAGAAGGCTTTGCTCCTGCCTTTTGTTGACTGGATCTTTAGAATTGTTGAAATAATATAGATGTAAGAAACCAGGATGAGGAAGAAGGAGGTGAAACCAAAGAGAAAACAACAGAGAAGTAAAAGCTTGTAATTGATGGAAGTATCACTACAAGACAAGCTCAGAACAGCAGGAAGATCACAGGTGTAGTGGTTGATTAGATGCTGTCCACAGAAGTTCAAACCTATTAAAGGCAGTCCGTTGATTGTTGCATCAAAGAAGCCAAAGACCCAGGCTCCACCCACCATTTGCAAGCATGTGGTCTTTTTCATTACAATTGAATAATGGAGTGGGTCACATATCGCAACATATCTGTCATATGCCATGGCTGAAAGCAGAAAAACATCAGCACAACCAAAATGATTAAAGAAGAATATCTGTGCCATGCATCCCATCAGAGAAATTGATTTCTTCTTGGCTACGAGAGTTTCCAGCATCTTTGGGACAGTGACAGAAGAGTAGCAAATGTCAACGAGTGCAAGATGGCCGAGAAAGAAGAACATGGGAGTTTGAAGGCTCAGTTCAGTCTTGACAACAAAAATGATGACAGAGTTTCCAATGAGTGTTGTGGCATATATTATTAAGAATACCGAGAAGAGAAGAACCTGTACTTGTGGATCACTTGAAAGTACCAGAAGAATAAATTCCATGCCAATGGTCTGATTTTCCATGGGGAGACAATGAACGTCTCTAAGATCTCTATGAGTGGAAAATGAAATAGGCATAAATATAAATGTAAGATTGTCATATTATTAATATTAAATAAATAGTGATATTAGGTAAAAGCCCTGTTCAAATCTATGTAACATAAAGTTACACGAGCATAAATGTCCCCAGCTTTATGACTGCTAACAAGGAATTGTTCGATGCAGTTGCACAATCCATCATGACTCTCTGGTGGAACGGGTTGTGCAATGGGACAAGTAACGTTTCTGTAATTCACATGGAAAATGCTCAGGGATAGTGGATATTCTGATCTTCTGACTAGTTTCTCTCTACACATGGGAGAGTACATAACTAGAAAGGAGGGACAGCAGGTAGAAATCCCATGGCCTGTGGTAAGTATACTTCACCTGGTAGTGATTCCTTAGAGTGAGAGGGATGTTTTATGTTTTGTTTTATTTTCTTAGTTTTCCTAAAAATGCAATCTTATACATGTTTACCTGCAATACACTTGATCATATTCTGTAAAGTGGGTGCCATGCGAATACGTAGCCAAAGTGTGGGTGAATTTAGTCATGTCTCTAGGATACATAATGAGTGATAAAATGAATGCATGGGAAGCATCTAGACATGGACACAGGTACCCTAGGAAGAAAAGCTAGAGTTCTAATCTAGTTGTAGGAAGAAAGTATAAGGGTAATGAAAAGAGACCATATCTACCACTCAAATAAATAATAAAAATTGGGAAGTATATTTTTCAGATTCCACGGAGTAATATCTGAATGCCTTCACAGGGCTTCTGCCTTATACCATATATCCTATGGGAGACTTATAGACTTGTGTTTTACACACAACTGGCAATGAATTTATTTGTAGTCTCTGAAGACTTTGCACCCTTTCTTGCATTGATCCAATTCTTTCCCCTGGAAATCCTGTTGAAATTTGGATTTAAAAGTTCTAAAAATGAATCTTCTTTTGTAGAATTTATTTAGAAGAAAGAGCAGAGATAAAGGAAAGAGAGTTTCTCCCACCCAAGTAACTGATACAAAACAGGAGCTGCATTAAGATGAAAAAAGCTCTTTTTACTTGGGTTATACTGGCTCATAAGTAACTGGTGTCGAGTCATATGATCTATGCACCCTGTTCAGCAACAAGGTAGAAGTTAACAAGTAGAAATCTTTCTCCAAATGTATAAAACCTGTTCCTAGTTCTGAATGATCCTGTACAAGGTAGGGGTACAAAAATTCAGACAACTGGCTTGGCAATAACTCTGCCCCTCTGTAACATGGAAGACGATAAATATAGGTTTCATTTCTTTTACTCAACATTCACATATATACACACACATATAAATATGCATTTAGAAGAATGATTGAACCAGCTTACCGATTTAAACAAAATGTTGGAGCTTCCACGTTCTTAGGTTGTTTTTCCCCGAGCAACTGGGTTTTAAAATTAACTCAAATACCCCTTCCTGTAACATCATAATAGGGGCTGCACTCACCAATATTCTTCAGGTTGCCTGAAATGCCCTCACAGCTGACCAGCTTTCTGTTGAATGGAATATGTGCCTTGCACTCTATTGCAAAGTCATTCTTTAATCACCTGGTGAGGTGACTAAAGAAATGCTTCTCAAACAAACAAATTATATTCACAGTAGAAATCAATTCTCTCTTGTGATCCCTCTCATGAAAATTGTCTCAACCATCTCAGTTCTCAAGAGATTTCAAGTGTGATCAAAACAATGGATATTCTCTTTTCAGGAAGAAAGAAAAGAAAATGGCTTAAGTACCTGTTTTATTTAAAGGAAAGATTTTTTTTTTTGCTTTCTTTCAACAACCCCCTGCAGCTTTCTTTCAAAAACTAATCATACAAGGCCAGGCTTTGAAAACAAGGAGCTTCTGAAAGCAGGGGGCATATTCACAGTGTATGGTACGTTTGGAGTAACTTAATTAGTAATGCTGATTAAATTTGGGTTCCATAGAAAGAGCCTTGATCCTTTTTCTTCTGTGACTAACTAGACACCTACAGATGGTCCCAGAGAGAACATGTGGACTCCATGATACTCCCACTTGTATCTCCATGCATACTGAGGAGGCATACTGCCTATAATAATGGGGTGGGTATGCAACTGTGGTGGACAGCCCACACGTCACTCTTGTCAGTCATTTTAGAGCTCTAGCACCGGAGCCTATGACAGGGCGGGAGGGGCGGAGTCAACAGAACTGGGAGAGACAGAGAGTGAGTTAGGATTGGGAAGTGTTTAGACAAGAGATTGGGAAGTTGGTGTGTTAGAGAATATAAAAGAGTAAAAAGGAAAAGGAAATACATAGACTGTTAGAATATATGGAGACCTTGATTAAAGTGAATGAATACAAGCAAGCTTACATGTAATCAAATCCACATTTATTGAATGAATAATAAAATAACATCCATGATTTTACTACTGTGATTTACCTACCAAACCATAAATAAGCCTTGTTATATTTGGCAGGAATAGTCTGAGATTCATAATTGGTACAGTGAGGGTAATATCCTCTGGTGGCAGCGAAAAAGGGTGAAAAGAATAAGTCACGTCCGAAGGTGAACCTGTGTGAGTGGGAAAACAAACAGGGGACACTGGGGGTGCGCGACAAATACCTTATCGGCATCTTTTTCTTCCATATCTAGACATTGAATAGGATTCATTTGTGGCCCCTAGTGAGATATACCTAGGTACCTTCCCATCCCTAGAATAAAATATATACATTATTAACATTCAAAATAGTATGAAGGGGGAAATTGATATTCGATATAAAAGGGCCACTGTCTGGACTGGCTGCAGCAAAATTTTATTGGCCCAGCATTGAGAGCAGATCCATGCCTTGGATGACACATCTGCCATCCAATTGCTGGGTACCCATAGGAATTAGTAACCAAAATGGGTATGAATCCCCTCATGAACAAATCCACTGAAGTGGGAAGTGACCTTTGTCTAGAACTGTGGGGAACTGTGAGCTGGGCATGTCCACACCAGTTGTTCACCCAGTTCCCATATTTGGGATAGTGCCAACCATTCATTTCCCTCACCAATGATCTGCTCCTATGAATCAAATAGCTGCTATGTATATGTTACCCCACTTGCCTTCCACCAAACTATTCCTGCTGCAACCACTCTAAGAGGCCTGGTCTAATATCCCAACCTCAAGAGAGACTAGAGTCTGAAAGTGGCACCACTATCATCCCTGCAGATCCACAAATATATGGACAATGAATCCACAAGCCACCACACTGCTTGATAATGCAACCTGCCATTTGGGACACCTTCTGCCATGCCTAGTTTCCTCTCCCAGGGTTCACTGCCCCACACAAACAATTCACTGATCTCTAGCCAATGAGACCATATCAATGTAACATTGAGCAACAATATTTGAAGCAGTGCCAGGTCCTCTTTCACAATTAACATTGGGTCAAGGTGATACGAGATGGTTCTCATAGTAGAACAGAGATGAAAACTTCTTCTGTAGATCTTGGCTCTGTAGAGAAATGGCTCACACAGAGAGATACGCTCATTCATATCATCCAGGCATATATTTCATTGAGGAGAGGACAGAAAGGCCAAGACAGAGGTTTACTTTTCTGAGAATCAGAAAGGGTGGTGACAGGGTGGACCAGCTTTGCACTCTTCCCAAAGGATAATTTTATAAATCAGAATCAATAGCTAGCAGAACTACCAAGAGTGTGCAGAGCATCCAGAAGGAGGTGGTGACATCTGTGTCTCAATGCTTTACTCCTTGGATTAAATTCATTCAAAGAAAGATACCGTCTGAACAGATACAAAGGTATCTTCCTAGTAAGTCTCACATTCTCAGTGTAGTATGCTGAAAAGAACCACATCTACCCTAAAATTGTAAAGATTTGCCCGTACTGTTTCAATCAGATGTACAAAAAAAAAAAAACACACACACACACACACACACAAATGAAGAAGCAATTTCAGAACAGTGACCATATTCAAACCCCATAAAAAGTGATTTGGATCTCTAAACCCTCTTGTGTTTAGAATGGTAGGTTTGAGCTGTCTGCAAGGTTGACACTAGATATGGGAGTTTCATCCAGCCTAGCCCATTCACCGGGCTCCTCACAGCAAGTGTGTCTGTTGGCAGTAACATTGTGCTAATCGCGCACGTAGTTCTGTTGTGTGCTCCCCACCTTCCCCTCCCAGCCAACTGCTCTGCAGCTCAGCATGGAGACTCATCTTCTTGCCTCCTCACCAGAGTGGTTGGCTGTGCAGGGAGGTGGGGAATCACTGGCAGGACCACATGCATGATTGGTGCAATCTTGCTGCCGACAGACAAGCGCACTGCAAGGAGCCTGGATCTGTGGTGCTGAACTTTGTATTTGTATTCCCCAAGATATGAATATAAAGCTCCCATGTATAGTTGACACACATCAGGTTTGGCAGCCCTTTGGGGGGGGGATTGCATTTTATCTATGGACATGGCCAAAACATTTTTCACATACTTGATACTACTGTGTATAAAGATATTAATCTTACACAAAAATGTGTGTCAGGGAAACTATTTGCCTATTTATTTGTTTGCTTGCTTGCTTGTGGCTGCTTAAAAACAATAGAGCTAAAACACGATAAATGACAAAAAATAAAACAGCATTGAATAGGTCATCAGGCTAAAACAAATGCACACTGAAGAAAACTTAAAGCCATTCAAAATCAGTTTAAACCATGTAAGAAACACAACCCAGCAACAAAAGCAAAACAGTTACATAACATTACAGCAGTATGCAAAGGCTTATTTGATTAAATGGGTTGTGTCCACTAGTGGAAAGATGGTGGGGCATTCCAGGCTAGCCTCCCTTGGAAGGGGATTCCACTACCTACAAACACTCACAGAGAAGGCCATCTCTCCTGTCCTCAACAAACATGGCCGTGAGAACAGGAGGACAGAAATGAAGGACTCTTCTGAAGATCTTGGCTCTCTAGAGAGATAGGCTCCTGTATGCCCATTCACATACTCTAGAATCTGGACTGTGCATGTCATATGTTGATAGGTTATTATACCATTTACTTTCACATCTTTGTTGTCAGTTCACATCTCCTCTTTTTATATCACAAATTTATCCCTCTAGTCTCCCAATAATTTTTGTGTGCAAGAGGTGAGCAGAATATATTTCCAAAGCAAGGTCATGTCTCTATATAAGCTCTGGCTGTGTTTGCAATCTGAGCTGATTGAAAAGATAATATACATCATAGCTGGAAGATTTTAGGGGAAATGAACTTGCAACTTCACTTCACCAAGTCCCAGGCAAGTGCTTTTCATAGGTGATTTAGGCTTATTTTTAGAGTTTCTCAGAAATACTTTTGTTGTGTGTTCACTAGCTATAGGTGATTGTATCTTTCACACTCATTTCTTCCTCATTAGTCTACAGCTTTCCTTATGTGATAGGTTGATCATGTATTTTCCCAATGTCTTTTGTTCAGAAAGGGGAAAACAGTGTAGTTCTAAAGCAAGATAATAACATGATTGCAATTTCTCTATATAAGCTCTTCTCAGGAGAAAACCTGAGAAGACTGCAAGGTTAACACACATTGTTTGGCAGACCTTGAGGTAGGAAAAAAAGAATTTTATCAATGGACATGCCAAAACATTTTTCCATACTCCATGCAGGTGTGTATAAATATATTAATCTAATGCAAATGTTTGTCAGAGAAATAATTAATTAGACATATCTGTTCTGCCTTACCCACTTGCAAGGCTCAAGGCAGCTTAACATATCTATATTTAAAAACAACCAGGCGAAAACACCACAATAAATTTCATTAGTAAAACATCACTAAGTAAGTTATCGGGCAAAAACAAATACATGATTTATAAAGCCTAAAGCCATAGAAAATTGATTTCAAGCATGTATAAACAAAAATGAAATAACAAAAGAGAGGCAGCTGCCTTTGAAAGGTCTTAAGCAGCAGATGATTTGTCTGAAAAGGTTCCATCTTCCAGCAAAAGGACAGTGAGGGTGAGATCCAGGCTAGCTTCCCTTGGAAGGGAATTACATTATCTGGGAATAGCCACTGATAAGGCTCTCTTGTCTTCACCAAACGTAGTTGTGAGACTTGGGCGACAGAGATGAAAGCCTGTTCTGGAGACCTTGGCTCCCTAGAGAGTAAAGCTTATGTGGAGATATATGTTTATTCATATAGTCCAGCTGTGTATCTCACTCAAGAGAGGCTAATAGGTCCTAGATAGATGCATATTTTCCTCAAATTCAAAATTGATATGGTGGGCCAGCTTTGCAATCTTCCCGAAGGACAGTTTCAGAAAGTTACGGTCAAAATGGACACAAAGATATTTACCTAGCAAGTCTCGCTTCTTTGGGGTAGTTTGCTGACAAGAACTCCAACTGGCCCAGAATTGTAAAGTGGCCTTCCAATTTCAAACAGATGTACAAACACACACACACAAACACACACAATTTCAGAACAGGAGGCTTTTTCAAATTTCATAAAAGTGGAATGGATCTAGTCCTGTTTATGTTGAGAACAGATTAGTGGACATTAATAGGACTGTTTTGCTCATAAGCTCTATCTGCTTTGTACACTTTCAGTAAACTGCCCACTGTTTAAAGCACCCAAATTATGATTGCAAACATTTCCAAATACTAAGTAGCTTTGCAATTTTACTCATGTTTCCCAAACATTTTCCATAGAAGATTTTTCAATTCTTTGTTTTTCAGACTGTATATGATTGGATTGAACATAGGAGTTAAAATTAAGTATTGGATAGAGATGACTTTGTCAAGGTCTGTGAAGGACTCAGAATGTGGCTGCAAGTATCTGGAAAAAGCTGAAAGATAAAACATGCAGACCACGATAAGATGGGAAGTGCAGGTGGAGAAGGCTTTGCTCCTGCCTTTTGTGGACTGAATCTTGATGATGGTTGGAATAATATAAATGTAAGAGATCAGGATGAGGAGGAAGGAACTGAAACCAAAGAGAAAACAAGTAGCAAATGCCAGCCTATAATTGATGGAAGTTTCCCTGCAAGATAAACTCAGAACTGCAGAAATTTCACAGGTGTAGTGACTGATTAGATCATTCCCACAGAAGTTCAGACCTACGAAAGGCATTGCATTGAGCGTTGCATCAACGAAGCCAGTAACCCAGGCACCGCCCACCAGTTTCCAGCACACTGGTTTGGTCATGACTATTGAATAATGGAGTGGGTCACAGATAGCAACATATCTGTCATAGGCCATGGCTGAGAGCAGAAAAATATCAGTACAAGCGAAATGGATAAAGAAAAAAATCTGTGTAATGCAACCCACCAGGGAAATGGATTTCTTCTTACTTACAAGTGTTTCCAGCATCTTTGGGACAGTGACGGAGGAGTAGCAGATGTCAACAAGGGCCAGATGACTGAGAAAGAAGAACATGGGTGCTTGTAGGCTTGGTTCATTCTTGACTACAGAAATGATGACAGAGTTTCCAATGAACGTTGTGGCATATATTATTAAGAACACAAAGAAGAGAAGAACCTGTGCTTGTGGATCACTTGAAAGTCCCAAAAGCATAAATTCTGTGATCATGGTCCGATTTTCCATGGGGAGGTAATGAATATCTGTATGAGCCCTATGAATGCAAAGAGATAGAGATTACAATGTAAATGTAAATACAACATTGTCACACTACTAATATTAATATTCTATTAAGTAAGTAGAAGGGCTTTTGCAATTACACTTCCATCTTGATGCTTGCATGACTATCACAATGACCACTTAGAGATGTACATGCATAGTTGTCCAAGATGGTTCTGGCCAGTAGATAAAAGTTCCTATATCTGGAATTATTTTCCCTCCTATTTATTTAAAAATACTGAGTGAGAAGCAACAATACCTATTGTTTATATCAGTATTTAAGATATTCTTTATATCATGTACAATTGGTGTAATTAAATGACTAGTTGACTTAATAAATCTGCATGCTTACTGCCATATCACATTCAGTTAAGCAGTTTGTTTCTCACAGGCAGACTGTGGTCTTCCATATATTCTTGTACTACAACTCCAAACAGCTGTATCCACCACAGGGAATAGTGGGGAATGGAAGAAAACTGTCACATTTTGCCTATTCTCAGCTTATTGTAAGATTGGAACTTTGCACTCTCGTTTCTCTTCTCTGATGGTAAGAGCAGGAGAAGCAACCTGATCTGTTCTTGGGGGTTTATCTAAAATCTCGAGGAGGTTTTCTAAAATGTGGAAAGCAATATCTGAAGAAGAAAGCCTCTGAAGAGAAAGGACTCTCTTAACATGAGTTAGGACAATTAAGTCTCAACTCATTTGGAACATGCTCAGGGATAGTAGATATTCTACTATTCAGACTTGTCTCTCTTCACACATGGTTGAGCAACAGAACTGTAAAGGGAGGAGGCTGCAATTAAAACTCCCCACAAACTATGGAAATTATCCTTCACTTGGCCATAATTGGAGAGGGCTAGAGGAATGCCTTTTATCTGATTTCCATTTCTTAGGTACAGTAACAATGTGATCATATACATGTCTACTGGGTGATAGGTCCCATTACTTTCTATGAAATATGTGCCACATGAGTAGGTAGCTATAACAGTTGTATGGATGCATTTAGTCGTGTCTCTAGAACACATGGCTGGTGATGAAAGCAGTGTATTCTTAGCACCTAGACCTAGACAGGTAGCCTAGGAAGTGAAGCTAGAGTTCTAACTAGCTGTTTGACAGGAAAGAAAGGGTAAAGATAATGAAAACAAAAAGCTATCTCCCAGCAAATTAACTGAGAAAACCTATGAAGATTATTCAGATGCACATAGCCCTTTTTAAAAATGATTAATGCTGGCTCATGGGTAACTGTTAAGTCATATGATTTATGCACCCTTTTCAGCAACCAGATAGAAGCAAACAGGTAGAAATCTTGATATAAATGTATAAAACTTGTTCCTGATTCTGGATTATGCTCTTCAAGCCAGAGAGGTACAAAGAATTTAGACAACTGGCTCAGCAGTAACTCTGCCTCTCTGTAACTTGGAGGACAATAAATACTGGTTTCACTTATTGAAAAAAAATTGTTTTAATATTTTATTTTTAACAAAGGGTAACAGGAAGGAAAAAGGGATTGAGGTTAAGGGGAAGAGGAGAAACAATAACATACTAATATCCATTTTATACACATTGCCATATCAAAATTCCAAGTTGCTCTTTAACTATTTTCTGCCTTCCAGATTTAAGTTCTCATTCTAATGCATGTTTTTCAAATGTTGTCTAATGACTCAAACCATTTGTAGACTAAGTCCCATCTTTCAGTTGCCTCTTGTAGAGGACAGTCCTTCATCATTTCTGATAAAATGTCCATTTCCGCTGTTTCCCATATCTTCTCTATAAGATCTTCTTGTTTCGGTACCATCAGACTTTTCCAGTTTTTAGCATAAAGAATTCTAGCTGCAGTGACTATGTATATAACTATATACTTCTTTGCCTTATCTATGTTATCAGGTATCATACTCAATAAAAACAGTTCTGGGGTTAGTGGAACCTTATAAAGCAATATTTGTTGCAGCACAGCATGTACTCTTTTCCAATACTGCTTCACTACTCTACATGACCACCACATATGGTAATAGCTTCCACTTACTTGTTCCTGGTTCTGGATTATGCTCTTCAAGCCCGAGAGGTACAAATAATTTAGACAGCTGGCTCAGCAGTAACTCTGTCTCTCTGTAACTTGGAGGACAATAAATACTGGTTTCACTTATTGAAAATTCACATGCACATTCACACAAACTTAGAAGAGAGGCATAACAAACATAATCATTTAAACAAAAACTTTTGCAGCTTCTGACTTCTTTGGTTGCTTTTACCTGAGCAACTGGGTTTGGTTAAATAATTCCTCCTGTTACATTGCAACATGAACCACACTCACCAATATTCTTCTGGCTGCCCAAAGTACAGTTATTCTTTATAAAATTAGTTATCTCAATTCTTTATAGATAACCTGCTTTCGGTAGAATGATATACATACCTCCAGCTCTGCTACAGAGTCATCTTTTAATTGCTTGGTGAGATGACTAAAGAAACACTTATCAAACAAACACATTATATTTCCAATAGAACTCAATTCTCTCTTGTAGGCTTTCCCATGAAAATTGTCTCTGCAATTTCAGATCTCAAGAGATTTCAACTGTGATCAAAACAATTAACATTTAACGTTTTCTTTGGCAGAAAAAGAGGAAGAAAGAAAAGAAAAAGGCTTTCTATATAGAGAAATTATTTTATTGGTTTCTTCCAGTGAACCCCTTTATGATACTTTCACATATATGCAGAGGTATCTATTGCTCTATCGATCGGTCGATAGGGCCAAGGTGGTTTGCCTCATTATGTGATTATGAAGAGGATGCTCAGCTTTGTCTCTTGCTGTGCTTCACCAGTGTGCAAACCCTCCAGGCCTAATGTTTTTGCAGTAAGATCTCTGAGGTAAGGAAATCAAGACCTATAGCAAGAAAGATGCACAGTTTCATCAAGTCTAAGGAGTCAGAGTTACCATATACAGTAAGTGAATCATATCAGTGGAGAGGTCTTCACAGGTAGTTCTCCCCCCTTTGAGGTTCATACAAAAGCGTGGATAGCAGAGCTTTTGAGAGACATAGTCATTAGGACCAGATACAGACAGGCTGAGGGGACATTTTTTTTGTAATGCAGGCTTTATAACCATTATTGTTATTTTGAATTGTATCTCTCTTTGTCTCTCTTGGTCTTTCTACAGGCCACCTTTTCCTTGATGGCTGTTGGTCCGGTTGTGGCCCCAGCACATCTTTCCTCCCAAGCACTGTAATAGCATGATCCGCAGCACTGGGAAGTCAGATGGGCTATAGCTTACAATGGAGATTGCAATGGGACTCACCAGAAAACCTGTTATATCCGCACTACCTGCCACAGCATAGGGACTAGCCAAGCTAAGTCCCATACCCACCATCAAACCGATCAAGCTCAACAAGCAGGCCCCCCTTGATGTCTTCGGTGAAGACATCCAAACCCAAATCGGACAGATATAAGCCATCATTCCAAAAAATACCTATCCAAGTGGATCTTCTGGTGACTAATCACCGATCCAAGGCCGCCGCAGACTGCTCTGCAGACCTCCTGGTTAATACTCCTGCGTGCTGTGTTAATGGAGAATAAATTCCTGGCATCTCTCCATGCCAACCGAGGGACAATTGTTGACCACACAAAATGCATTGCTGGATACATGGCCTTCAGTCATTTCAGGTCATGCAAAATGTCCAGTATCAATCCCTTACCTTGATGCCTGGCCAGATCATTGCCATCCAGAAATATTACCAACAAATCTGGTGGAACTTGGCCAAAGGCCACTGCCCTGCATAGCTGACTTCACAGCATTCCACGCAGGCCTCTCCAAATGATGTGAGCTCTGGCTCCAGGGCCCAAGTTGCTCCCCCATGGGGATGCAGCCGCATAATGTGTTGCTCAATAAACATAGCTGTGGCCCAAAATCACAACATGCCTCCGCTTCACCATCACCACAAGACCTGTAAAGATATAACAAAACAAGGCACCTGCCTAGACATTAGGAAGTGTTCTGATGTATCTACGATAGCTGGATGAAGACTACTGACCTAAACGGTTAATTTCATCTGTGTTATATCCCAAGGCTGCCATGGTGGATGCTGCATCAATTCTAAATAAATGTGTGCCAACTTTCAATCCCTGCACACCAACCCTATCCAAAACTACACCCGTCAACTTCCAAAACTGATAATTTGTTGGCGTTGAATTATCTTTGTGTTTAAAGAAATAGCCTTGGTCTTGCCCCCTAACCATTAGGTACGTAATTGTGGCTCTCATGGGACAAATACTTTCCATATGGCAATGCACTAAAGTGAGTTGGGCATCCCTGCCTAGTTGATCGGCTTTGGATTGTCAAATATGCATTTGAACCTTCCCGTCCACAACTCAAACATCCTGCCATTGCGGAGCTACCCTGGCCTTGTCATTCTTCCTGGCAGCAACTAGCTCGCTAATCCTGAGGGCCCCAGAAAACATCAACAAGGATGCCGACTTAAATAAAACAATTTCGTATTGGTCCCTACACAAAAATTCTCACTGCTTACAAAATCCTTCTAACAGCGCAGGTGATATGGGAGACCTAGTGTCCTGAACTCTACCCCTTTCCTTGGACCAACCTTCAATCATTTTCCTGATGTGGTAATCTGATGAATAATCCTGATAGCCATTAAGCCTAGCAGAGAATGCAAGTGCTGATAAACTACCCTGTATGGTACCAAGTGCTAATCCCTTTCTATTCAGATACACCGGCACCAGCCAAACCAACTCCAGGTTGACCAGCTTCCTAAATTCCTGGAATTCTATACTCACAGCCAAGTACCCCTTCCATGTCCTCAGTGTCAGAGACAAGCCTATTGCTCTTTCCGCATCTTCGCGCCAATTTGCCAGACTTCTGGGGGAAGAATTTCCAGGAACTCTTTGGTCTAGCTCCCTGAACAGCTCAATCTGTTAGTGCAAACAATAGCTAATCTATTTTCTATACCTGGTACATGTTGGGTCTGCACTAATACAGTGGTGCCTTGCTTAACGACAATAATCCATTCCAGGAAAATCGCCATTAACCGAAAACATCGTAAACCGAAATTAAAAACCCCATTGAAACGCATTCACCATCCAGCAAAGATCCTCCATACGGCGGCCATTTTCATTGCCTGTATAGTGAGGAATCCATCCCTAAACACAGCCGGGAGCCATTTTAAGCATCCAGTGATTTTGAAAACCCGATGATCAGCTGTTTTTGATCGCTGTAAAGTGAAAATTGGTTCCGGAATCAGGGAACCGATCATCGCTAAGCGAAATTCCCCCATTTAGACCATCGCAATTGCGATTGCAAAAAATCATCGTAAAGCGGATTCGTCGTAATGCAGGGCAATCGTTAAGCGGGGCATGACTGTATGTTAAACTGCAGGGCCCGTAAGGTGAATGCTCTGACTAAAGACATGACCCATTCTGAATGTGACATAGAGTTGTTTATGATATAAACAACCACCTGATTGTTGCACCAAAATCGCACCACTGAGTCCACTGCTCAGCCCACAGCCACAGCACACCAGCTACTGGGAAAAATTCTAAGAATGTTAAATCCCTGGTAATGCCAGTCCAATGCTACTCTTTGGGCCATGTGCTAGCACACCATCTACCTCTAAAATAGATGCCAAACCCCAAAGATCCTGCCACTTCTGAGTGGATCTGAAAGTCCGCCTTCAGCCCTATTACACCTCTCCAGAAAGATAACCCATTGAACCCTGCTAAAAACTGACTCCAGCCCTGTCGGTCTTCCTTCATACCGCCTGTAACCCTAGTCCTATGCTGTGGGCATCGAATACCCTTCATGGCATTGCAAAGCCGGCACAAAAATGCGTGCCCAGGTGCCACAACTCTGCAAGCAAAGTTCAAGTGTCCCACAATCTCCTGAAGCTCTTGCAGAGACACCTTTCTTTTTTGCAACGGTGTGGCATCCTTGTCTTAAGGTCAGCCAATTTGTTTTCAGGCAGCTTCAATGTCTGTTGACCCGTATCTAGCTCAATGCCTCAAAAAGTAAGAGACATAGCTGGTCCCTCCATTTTTTCCTCCTCCAAGGGTAAACCTAGCTCCTCTGCCATTCATTGAAAAGTGTTTAAAATAAATCTACACTTTTCTGAATTCCTTTCCCCACAAAAAAGGTATTTATTTATTTATTTATTTATTTATTTATTTATTTATTTATTTATTTATTTATTTATTTATATGCCGCCCACACTACCCAGAGGTCTCTGGGCGGCTTACAATAATTAAAATTCAATATAGTAAAAGATAAAATAATTACAATACAATTAAAATACAATTAAAATTGCCATCAGATCCATAGCTAATATTATTTCAATTAAATCTAAATAATGGGCTGTGGATTTACAGCCCATCCTGCTCCTGAGCTTCCACTCGATAAATGAGCTGAATCATTCAAATGCAGCATATGAAACCAAGCAGCCCATCAGCAAAGCTCTGTCAAAGTAAAAGAATCCATGAAAATGAAATCCTAACAGGTCAAAATCCTGAGGGTGAACTAGTAAAACCCAGAAAGCTGATTTTATATCACATTTCGCCATCTCCGCCCTTACACTACACTTTCTCACCATGTGAACTGCCTCGTCAAAGGAGGTGTAATGCATGGTACAAAGTTCCTGAGGTATGGCATCATTGACCGACGCTCCCTCTGGGTAAGACAAGAGGTGTATTAATCTAATCTGTAGAGATGGGCACAAAGCTGGAGTATAGAAGTTTGTGATGATACATGGCTCATTGCTGTTCGCAAACTACGAACCAAAAACCTTCACAGTCTTCCCAGTGGAACAAATTATTTTGTGGTATATATGATTCAATATTTCGAGGAGCAGTAGAACAGCCCCCCATGTGAGTTAAAGATGCCAAACCTGCAGCAAGTCTTCAGATTGCTCTCCTCCCCACCCCTTCCATGTTTGGTAAAGACTGGGTTTGGATTGTCCAAGTTATAACCCACAAATAAATTGTCAAAGACAATAATAGTTCAGTGTTTCATTTTATTCTAAGGAGTCTTTCCCCAAAGCACCCTGAAACAAACCACAAAATGGTCCAATTCACAGCATCATTTTGCTTTGTGGTTCAATTTCTACCCATCTCTACTCCTGGGATTAGGTTTAAAAATATTACTGTCTAAACAGATACAAATACACGTAGTAGGTCCCATTTCCCCAGTTTGCTGAAAAAAAACCTGTTCTGCCCAAATGTGTGATGACTTAGACAAAAAACTTGGTCCTATCTCTTCAAACAGGTTGTACACACACAGAGAGACAACATTTAGGAATGATGAGCACTTCCAAATCTCATGAAAGATATGTTGGATATAGGACTATAGCTGATACAGCAAAGCTTCTTTCCAATTTTACCCATGTTTCTCACACATTTTCCACATTATAGTTTTCAGTTCTTTGTTTTTCAGACTATATATGATGGGGTTTAGCAGAGGACTTAAAACTAAGTACTGGATAGAGCTCACTTTGTCAAAATCTGTGAAGGACTCTGAATGTGGCTGCAAATATCTGGAGAAAACTGATAGATAAAAGAGACAAACCACAATGAGGTGAGAGCTGCAGGTAGAAAAGGCTTTACTCCTGCGTTTTCCAGCCTGAATCTTGAGGATGGTAGAAATAATATAAATGTAAGAGACGAGGATGAGGAGGAAGGAACTGAAACCAAAGAGAAAACAAGAGGCAAATAAGAGCTTATAATTGAGGGAAGTCCCACTACAAGACAAGCTCAGAACTGCAGAAATTTCACAGGTATAGTGGTTGAGTAGATTGTGTCTACAGAAGTTCAAATGCATAAATGGCAATCCATTGAGCATTGCATCAAATAAGCCCATGAACCAGGCTCCTCCCACCATTTGCCAGCACATGGTCTTTGTCATTACTGTTGAATAATGGAGCGGGTCACATATTGCAACATATCTGTCATAGGCCATGGCTGAAAGCAGAAAAACATCAGCACAAACAAAATGATTAAAGAAGAAAATCTGTGTGATGCATCCGACCAGGGAAATGGATTTCTTTGTGGCTAGAAGAGTTTCCAGCATCTTTGGGACAGTGACGGAGGAGTAGCAAATATCAACGAGGGCCAGATGACTGAGAAAAAAGAACATGGGGGTGTGAAGGCTTGTTTCAGTCTTGACTATGAAAATGATGGCAGAGTTTCCAGTGAATGTTGTGGCATATATTATTAAGAAGACAAAGAAGAGTAAGACCTGTGCTTGTGGATCACTTGAAAGTCCCAAAAGCATAAATTCTGTGAGCCTCGTGTGATTTTCCATGGGGAGGTAACAAAAGTCTCTACAATCTGTATGAATGGAAAGAGAGATAGGTTAAAATATACAAAAATGTTATGTTGTCGTACTACGAACATTAAGTAAATGGTGATATGAGGCAATAGTGGGCAATATCCTGTTCATGCTATTTTAATGCAAGCTTACACCAGTGTAAATGTTACAGGCATTGTGTTTGTTAGCAAGAGTTACTCTATGCAATTGAACTATTTAGCATGATTCTCCAGCATGATGAATTGTGGAACATGCCAACACAAGTGTTTTTTGTATTTGCCCTTCCACCTTGATGCTAGCACAACTAGAACTAGATTTGGGCACAACATTGAGTTACATATACATTCATATGCAACAGGATTTTGGCTAATAATCTATAAAAATTATTATCAGTTCCTATTTATTTAGAAATGTTTAGTTAGAAATACACCCTACTATGGGCATACTCACTACAACCTATGTCAATTTTATTCATCTGCATTTAAAACAATGTCCAGGTGATGCATTCTCAGTGTGGTTTTATCATTACACTTCAATGGATGCAATTTCCATATTGAAAATGTAGCTCCCATTTCCTTTTCTCTTCCTGAAGGTTTATTGGTCTTGTCCTTTTATTTCAAAATCCATTTATTTTTAAAGTGAGATATCAGTTGAAAAAATCATTGATATAAATTATAAACCATCACAAGTCCACTGTGTCTCCCTTCTATTTCAACTGAAAAAATAAGTCAGAGTTGGTATAATTGAGTGTGTTTCATTATTGTTCCATTGGTCACACACTTCCTAACAGTAATATGTACTTAGAAACTGAGTACTATATTCTGACTTCATGATAAGATTATCATGAATGAATCTGCATGCTGGGCACACTGCCAAATCACACTCAGATAGAAAGGTCATTTATCACCATCATTTTAAGACTGCAGGACTGGAAGAGATCCTATGGATCATTGAGTCCAGCCCCTCTCACAGATGTGGGTCAGCTGTGGGCTTCCAGATATTCTTGTATTGCACCTCCCAACAGCCATAAACAACATAATAATAATAAATGCTTGGAGTTGCAATCTCACAACTTTTGTGAGGTCACATTTTGCCAGCTGCTAACTCATGATCCAGAGATTGCCCTCTCCAATGAAAAGAGCAAACGAAATAACCCACAGCTGGTTTACAGGAGTTTGTCCAACAGTTACACAAGTTTTCTAATGTATGGAAAACGATGTTTGAATAGGAGCTTCACATGAGTTTGGACATTGATTTCCAACTCATATGAAGAATGCCCAAGGAGAGTAGAGGCTCTCCTCTTCAGACTCATTTTTTTTCACACATATGAGAGCCACAGAACTGAGAAGGTAGGAATAACAGGTAGAACTTCCTGCAACCTGTGGTAAATATACTTGACTTGGCTGTGTTTAGATAAGGCTAGACAGATGCTACTTATCTCATTTGCATTTTCTAACAATTCAATCTATGTATTCATGAAGGCTTTCACAGCCGGGATCTAATGGTTGTTGTGGGTTTTTCGGGCTCTTTGGCTGTGTTCTGAAGGTTGTTCTTCCTAACGTTTCGCCAGTTTCTGTGGCCGGTGTCAAACCCATAGTCCCGCAATCAAGTTCAGGGGTTCTCACCTCTCCTAGAGGGAACATGGGCGTGCTGACAGCCGGCATCTTCAGAGGACAGCACTCTGTGCTCTGGTGTAGTTTGTTTGGGAGTACAGTATTTATGGCTGTGAGATAGGCTTTTGTCTCTCTTTTTTGTCTTTTTCTGTAGATGGGTGATTAGTGTGTCTTGTTGTGGGTGTATTGTTGTGCTAAAGAGAAGAGATTATTTGTCACTGTGGTTGATGGGTGTCCAACTACAGTGACAGATAATCTCTTCTCCTTAGCACAACAATAAACCCACAACAAGACACACTAATCACCCATCTACAGAAAAAGACAAAAAAGGACAAAAGCCTATCTCACAGCCATAAATACTGCACTCCCTAGCCAACTACACCAGAGCACAGAGTGCTGTCCTTTTGAAAATGATGGCCACAGAGACTGGTGAAATGTTAGGAAGAACAACCTTCAGAACACAGCCAAAGAGCCCGAAAAACCCACAACAACCAATTCAATCTATGCATGCCTACTGTGTGATAAGTCCCATTACTTTGTGTGATGTTTGTGCTACATGAATATGTAGCCTGAGCAACTCTACACACTGTGTGCATTAGACATGTATCTAGAGTTCTAACCCAGCTGTTTGGTGAGGAAGAAAGAATGGAGATGATGAAACCCAAACAAATGATAAATACTAAGAGTATTCAGATGGATATCATTTTTTTCATATTGGTGAAACTGAATGATTTTGCAAACTATTCTGCAATCGGCTAGAAGAAAGCAGGTAAAAATCTTGGTTCAAACATAAAAAACCAGTTCCTGGTTCCAGATGAAGTCTCAAAGCCAGGAGTGCCAAAAATTCAGACAGCTGGCTTGACAGTGACTCTGTTCCTCTGTAACATGCAAGAAGATTAATATTGATTGGAAATATTCATCATTCACACAGACAATGATTTTCATGACCTTCTTTTTTGAAACATGTTCATATGCACAGACACACAGACACACACAGACACAGACACACACAAGAGTGATTACCAACCAAAATCTGTTGATTTTGACCTTTTTCACTTCCTTTCACCAAAGCAACTGGGTTTAAAAATAAGCTTGGTGAAGTTTATGATATAAACTTCGTGATAGCCATAATAGGATCCACACTCACCGATATCCTTCAGATTGCCTACAATACTTGAACTGTCTTTAAAATTGTTGTCTCCTTTCCTCGTAGTTAATCAGCTTTCTGTAGAATAGTATATGTGCCTTGATCTCTAATACAGAGTCATCCTTTAGCTGCCTGGTAAGTTAACTGAATAAATACTTCTCAAAATAAATAAATAAAACTCTCCCATGAAAACTGTCTCCGGAACCTCAGTTCTCAAGAGATTTCAACTGTGATCAAAACAATTAGCATTCTCCTTCTTCTTTGGCACATAGGGAAATGTGGAAAGAAAACAAAGAGGTTTGAGAGACAGTTTTATTGCCTTCTGTTGATGACTGTTATATGTTATATGTTCTATTATATGTTTCTTCATGTGAATGGATATATAAGTCTAAAGAGGAGTCTGGGCATTGTCTCTGGCCCTTTGCCATTGATGTGCCTTCCTTCTTGACTCAATGTCAGTGCATTGGGATCTCTGAGGCAAGGCAGCCAAGACATATAGCAAGAAGATTCCATGAATCTGGAAAAATTGAGAGAGAGAGAGATTTAGTACAGTGGTGCCCCACTAGATGATTACCCCACAAAACAGTTTATTTGCTAGACGATGAGTTTTTGCGATTGCTATAGCACTTCACAAAACGGTGTTTCCTATGGCTGATTTTCACTGGATGATGTTTCGGATCGTGCTTCGCAAGATGGGCTTTTTGGGGGGGGAACATTTTTCACAAGACGACAATTTTGACAGCTGATCGGCGCTTCGCAGAACGGGTGTTTCCGGGACCGTTTTTCACAAGACACCGATTTTTACAGCTGATTGGCCCTTTGCAAAATGGTTTTCCAATGGCCGATTTTCACAAAACAACAATTTTTCCCTATTGGAATGCATTAAACGGATTTCAATGTATTCCAATGGGGAACCACATTTCACAAGATGATGTTTTCACAAGACAGCGATTTCAGTGGAATGAATTAACATTGCCTTGCGGGGCACCACTGTATAAAAGAATCATATCATATCAGTAGAGAAGTCTGTGTAGGTAGGCTTCCCTACATCTGATGTTTATACAAAAGCATGGACAACAGAGCCTTTGGGAGATATAGTCATAGGTCCAGATACAGAAGCATCATCACAAATGGTCTTGGACTCCCATGATGTTGAGAAGCTGGCTTGAGAAGCTAGTATGAGGTGAAATACATTAACCCTTGCCATGGTTACAAATGAACACATGTATCCACACATACTCACACAGTCCATTTAAAGTGTCCCTCTTGTGAATGAGAAAAAGGAGATTTTTTTTCCTCAGAGGTGGCCATGAATCTTATTTGATTATTATTCAAGTTTGATAACCAAGAAGGAGTGTTTTCAACATGGACTGCCTCTGTGTTTCTCTACAGGCTACCTCACTATAATGTTGTATGAAGACCTTAATGCAAAACATTCTCATTGCCTGCAGAAGTTGTGTCACTCTTGGCCTGAGGTCTTCATAGCTCTCTCTCTCTCTCTCTCTCTCTCTCTGTGTGTGTGTGTGTGTGTGTGTGTGTGCGTGCGTGCGTGCGTGCGTGCGTGCGTGCATGTGTGCTTGGTCTTGTGCACAAAAAATATTGTGTTTTAATTTTGTTCTGAGATACAACATTTATGCCAAGGTTGACATATCTTGGGAAGCTCAGGATTTCATAACAGGAACAGGAAGAAAAGAACAAGGCAAAGGCTGTATGGTTTCCCAAAATCACACAAAATTAAACATGTTTTTTATAACCTTTTAAAACCTCTAAATTGTGATACAGGTATTTTCATCTTTGTGTTGTTTTTCTCCAACCCCAAAGCCAAGAGGATACTAGCTTTGAGGCAGGCAATGTGAGGGTGTGTGAGAGGGGCAATCACAGAATAAATGGCAGACTTTTGGTCTTAAGAGAGGGGTGTAAAAAGTCCAAACCATGTTGCTCTAGACTGCAGTCTCACCAACTCTCACAGTGGTGTACCATCAATTTTTAGATTCTACAATTTTTCTGCATCTTCCATGGAGGAGTTAAGCTAAGCCTGAAGAAGTGGAATTTTCTCCATTAAAGCTTGCAATTTGTTAGACTGTTTAGTGGTCCAATAAAAGGTATCACCCACTCTTACATTTGAGCAATGAAAGAGTCATTGTCTTAATTCTGGATGATGGTTACGCTATAGCTTCCATGATTTCATTCAAATGGGGAGATGGTCCCCTGATGCCATTCTTCATATTATTTAAAATACAACTGTACAATGTCTTTTGTGATAGATGTTGATGTGACAAAAGACCCCTGGTGATTAAGGGTTGTGTAAATGTATGATTATGGATTAATTTATAGACCAGAAATAAGCTCCTTCCTCTGTGGGGAAATCCCCAGGGAACCGCCAGTGGGGCCAGTCCAGCAGCAGTTGCATTAAAACCAGGGACAGATCTCTGATAAAGAAAGACAGACTATAGTCTTTAGTTATGAAGCATATCACCGGTGAAGAAGATGTCTGCCCTCTTCTTCCCCCAGACATGTCTTTTTATTAAGTACCATCATTAGCATTTTTTAGCATAAAGATAAGATTTTAGCCAAAGAGGCGTCGAGAAGCTTATCTTGTCTACACATTCCACACATGTGCAGAGAGAAAATCATAGAACAATGCTTGATTATGCTAAGCACCACTCGTGTATCCCTTAATAGCCACAAGATGGAACCCTAGACCAAAACTTCCCACTAAAAACTTCCCACATTCCTCAAGCAGGCTATACATCTTCTCTTCTGTATTAGAGGCCTCACCACCTTCCGAGCCAAAGTTAAATTGACTTTCTATATGGATGAGAACAAATATGCTACATCAGGCCAAAGACCTACCCAGTTGATGATTATAGTCTTGTTATAACAAAGCAGACAGCCTCACAGGGACTTCTAACAAGGAGTTCACAGATCATGAATGCAACAGCATCTTCAACTTCATGTAATGCCAGCTTCATGTAAGAAACAATTTTTACAAGATGAGATGTTGGCAAGTTTCTTGTTGACTCAATGAGAAGCAAAAAGAGCATTGCATAAACATTGCCCCCTTCAGTTTCACCTGGGTCCCTGCTATTGATTGATTGATTGATTGATTGATTGATTGATTGATTGATTGATTGATTGATTGATTGATTGATTGATTGATTGGACTTATATACCGCCCCATAGTGCTACAAGCACTCTCCGGGCGGTTTACAATTTTTAATTATACAGGCTACACATTGCGCCCCCAGCAAGCTGGGTACTCATTTTACCGACCTCGGAAGGATGGAAGGCTGAGTCAACCTTGAGCCGGCTACCTGGGATTTGAACCCCAGGTCGTGAGCACAGTTTTAGCTGCAGTACAAGTTGGCTAGATGGGGGGTACACCTGATCACACAATGGGGAAGCCACCTGAATAGGACAGACAGCTACAGAATTTCTCTTATGCTCCATACTTAGACAATAGGATACTAGCTTCTGCTTGAAATTTGCACCCATTAAGGGAAGTCACACAGTGGAAGAAGCAGAGGAGCCGTGCTGCTCCCAAGTGAGGTTGTACAAGTCTTTGAACACCAGCTAACTTTAATAATGGACAGGACATGATTGCTAGTAGCATGTGAGTATAAGAATAAGATCTCCATATCTGAAAGATCAGTATCTTCTGATTCTCTTATGCAAAGTCTGAAAATATTTAAAATCATAAAAGATAAATCCTTGAAATATATATTTTAAGATGAAGTTACCAGAACTCATCACTAGATGGTGCCAGAAACCATGCTATGTATAGCATTCCCTAGAGCAGTGGTTCTTAACCTTTGTTACTCGGATGCTTTTGAACTGCAACTCCCAGAAACCCCACTCAGGACAGCTGGTGGTGAAGGCTTCTGGGAGTTGCAGTCCAAAACTCCTGAGTAACCCAAGGTTAATAACCAGTGCCCTAGAGCAGTGGTCCCCAACCTTGGGCCTCCAGATGTTCTTGGACTTCAACTCCCAGAAATCCTGGCCAGCAGAGGTGGTGGTGAAGGCTTCTGGGAGTTATAGTCCAAGAACATCTGGAGGCCCAAGGTTGAGGACCACTGCCCTAGAGAAATATATTTCTACAATGTCATTACCTCAGAACTGGCCTGTAGAGGGAGCTAGAGTCTATGCTAAGTATAATGTTTGCTATAATGCGTGATTTTCAGCATCTATGGCAGAGGCAGCTTGGAAATGATCACTCATGGATAAGGGAGTCCTAATGTATACTCTGCATCTTTTTCTGTGAAGCAGTTTCTGTATGGTTCAGGCTCATCTGAAACATCTCAATAACTTCTGTGTGTGTGTGTGTGTTTTGATTTTAAAGAAATCTTATGAGTGGCATTTCTTACCACCAGGTTAGTGTACAAGATGGACATTTGGTCTGTGGTCTGGAGGACTCTGGTATTTTTTCAACTTAAGGGCAGAACCAGACACAACAAAGATTGTCCTTACATTTAGTTTAGGAAAATAATGGGGATTGAGGCCATGGAACTGTATGAAGGCTCTTACATTTTTCCTAGCACAAATCGTTGATGAAAGCTAATAGGGAAGGTTACCAGTGTTTTTGAGTCAATTCTCTTGTGTACCTGTTCGTACTAGGACACATATGAATGGGTTGTTCCAGATATGGAGATGCTCATTTAATTACTGATATTTCTTGTTTCTTGTATCACTCTCATTCTAATTTCTTCCCAGTCTAATCTGTACATGATGAGAGTCCAAAATGAATGTATAATGATTCATCTGGATGTGGGCCTAATGGCTATGACTCCCAAAGGCCCTGCTATCTGTCCTTTGTATGAACCTCATTAGCAGGAAACCTATCTGTGCATATATCATTCCCTGGTATTGCAACTCTGAATCCTTGTATGCTTGGGACCCATGGAACCTTCTTGCTACAGGTCTTAGCATTTCTACCTCAGAGATCCTAATGCACTGAAAATGGACCTCATTTCTCACTTTCTTTGTGTTGACATAAATAGAGAATGTTATTTTTTTAAAATGACAGATGAAATCTCTTGGGAACTGAGATAGTTTTCATGAGAGGGGCTATAACAGATAATGAATTTTTATTTGCAATATAATGGGTTTGCTTGAAGAGTGTTTATTTATTTATTTATTTAATTTATATCCCGCCTATCTGGTCGGGTCAGGACCACTCTAGGTGGCTAACAATCATAAAAATGATACAGTAAAAATACATATAGACAATTTAAATAGTAAAAGCCTTAGACAAGGTAAAAGAAACAATAAAAAAGGAAAGAAAAAGGGTGTCAGGAATTCTCTGATGGGAAGGCCTGCCGAAACATCCTGTCAAAACGATTCTTAAAGATACCCAGCGAGGGAGCCCCGCGAATCTCAGGAGGTAGATTGTTCCAGAGGCGAGGAGCCACCGCCGAGAAGGCCCGATTTCTTGTCTTTTCCTTCCGGGCCTCCCTCGGCGTTAGGCTCCTCCGCCTCACCTCCTGGCTCGCGTGAGTGACACGGGTAGATCTTGGTGGGAGTAGGCGTTCCACCAAGTGTCAAGGCCCTAAACCATTTAGGGCTTTGTACGTAAGCATCAACACTTTGAAGTTGATGCGGAATCGGATGGGCAGCCAATGCAATGCGGCCAGAGTGGGTGAGATATGTTGGTATTTTCTCACTACGGTGAGGAGACTGGCCGCCACATTCTGCACCACCTGTAGTTTCCACAGCAGCTTCAAAGGTAGCCCCACGTAGAGCGCATTACAGTGGTCTAATCTTGAGATTACGAGCGCATGCACCAAGGTAGTGAGTGCCCCCACATCAAGGTAGGGCCGCAGCTGGGCTATCTGCCTGAGATGAAAAAAGGCGGTGCGGACCACCAACGCCACCTGAGATTCCAAAGTGAGCGCCGGCTCCAGATGGATCCCCAAGCTGCGGACCCCATCCTTGGCGGGCAAAGTCACCCCCCCCAAAAGAGAGGGAGTTTCCCAAATCCCCAACTGTGGGGGCACCCACCCTCAGAACCTCCGTCTTGTCCGGGTTCAGCCTCAGCCCGTTCTCCTGTATCCATTGCAGTACAGTCCCCAGGCAGCGCTGAAGGGACAGAACAGCATCTCCTGTGGTTGGCAAAAAGGAGATGTAGAGCTGAGTGTCATCCGCATACTGATGACACAAAGCTCCACACCCCCTGATGACCCCACCCAGCGGCCTCATATAGATGTTGAACAGTTTCTTCTGTCTTATAGCTGAGCTATTGAAAGATGACTATGTAATAGAGTTCAAGGCAGTTATTCCACTCTGCTGGAAGAGGGTCAACACTGGAGAAAGCGAATGACAATATTTCTTTAGAGTAAGTCTGCTGAAGTCAAGATGGAGAAGACAGGTGAGTACAGCATTTTTGATGATGTAGCAAGGATTGTTTCAAGAAGTTAATTTTTCAGCAAACTAGAACATTCATTTAAAAATCTATTTTTTTCTCCTTCTCTTCTCCTTCTTCATGATACATGTGTGCATGTTGAGAAAATAGAATTATGCAAATATTGTGTATGTGGATGATCAATAAATTTAACCTGGATTAGTTTTATTATTATTATTATTATTTATTTAATTTATATCCCGCCTATCTAGTCGTGGTGGACTACTCTAGGCGGCTAGTAGTTTTCTTGCTAGTCACAGAGCAGGAGGGTTAACATTGTCTGAATTTTTTTACACCCCTGATTTATAGAAATTAATGTACGACCAGGAATTTGTTTTGCACCCATCTATTTGTTTACATTTTTGCACCAGGATTACATGACTTTTCAGTTACCCATGCACCAGTTCCATCCATGTAAAAATGGCTTTACACATCTGAGCAGTTTTCCTAATTTTTTATTATTTCCTAGATATTTGGGTGTGAAATAGGTTTGGGTATCATCAGCCCCACTTTTTTTTTACCACCAAACAGCTGGATTTGAACTCTAGAGGCATGCCTATTATACCCAGTGTGTGAGAGAGCTGTTTAGGCTACATGTTCACAGAAAATAGGCACAAACTTCACAAAAAGTAATGAGACTTAACACACAGTAGAAATGCATAAGATGGCATTGTTATGACACCTAAGAACATAAAATCAGATAAAGAGCACCTCTCTAGCCTTATGCAATCACAGTCAAGGGGAGAAAATATACCAAAGGTCATGGGGAGTTTTACATGCTCCCCCACTTTCCAGTTCTGTTGCTCTGCTATGTGTGAAAAGAAATGAATCAGAAGAGGAGCGCCTCCATGATCCTTGGGCATTCTTCAAACAGTTGAAAAGCAATATCCAAACACATGTGGACAGACAACATTCCTCTTTAGAGGCTCTCCACTTCAGATATTGCTTTACAAACATTAAAAAAATTGTCTAGATGTTGGGCCAACTGCTAAAAATCAATCATGGGTCATTTCTTTTGTTCTTGCTCTATTGGAGAGGACAAATCTGAGTGTGGGATTAAGATTTTACAATATGCTAGGAGTAGGCAAAAGGTGAGCTTTCAAATGATGTGGGATTGCAACTTCCAGCATTCCTCACTCTTGGCTATGGTGGATACATATACTGGAGGTTGCAGTACAAGAATATCTGGAATGCCACAATTGGTCTGCATATGTGAGAAGAGCTGGATTCGATGATCCATAGGGTACCATCCCTTAGAACTTCTGCAGTTCTAAGAAGATGGTGAAGAGGAGCAGGAGGATTATAAACATGCTTCTTATCTGGGTGTGGTTTGCCATTGTGCTCCAGCATGCAGACTCATCCATAATAATTCCAGTTTATCATGCAGTTTGAATATATTCTGTTTCTATGTATATATTCTTACTAGGCACTGCATGTAAAAGACAGAACTCAGCCCCCCCACAGTACTACTAGCTCTCACAAATACGAAACAAAGGGAACCCTGGTACTTCTGTGACAGTGTGGGATTTATATCAATGTTTTATATTTCCCCAGGAGGGTGGAAATATAAACTACAACTGTTGTATGGAAGGTGCATCAATTGTATTTATTCAAATAAATTTATTGTCATTGTATATACCAAGTAAACACATACAATGAAATTCACACAGACACCCAGAGGCCAGACCCACATGCACACACATAAAAAATCCCCAAACACTCCCCACCCACTAAAAATCCCCCACTAAGAACACAAAAATTTGCACCACAGGCTAAGTAACACTGTCTAACTGTTCACTGCTGGTGGTCCTTAAGTTCATTATTAAGTGCAATTATAGCTCTGGGATAGAAACTGTTCAGAAAATGTGTGGTCTGAGTCTTAATTGTTCTGTATCTTCTGCCAGATGGCAACAGTTCAAAAAAGTTGTGAGCAGGATGGGAAAAGTCTCTAAGGATGTTGTGTGACTTCCTCAGATAGTGGGATATGGAGATATCATCCAGGGCTGATAGCTGGAGCCCGATTATATTCTGGGCAATTTTAATGGTTCTTTGTAGAGCTTTTTTGTCCACTACAGAGCTGCTCTCAAACCATACAAGAATGCTATAGGTTAGGACACTCTCAATGTTGCTACGGCATTAGGACAGAAGTAAATGCTGAGATAAATTTAACTTGCCGAGCATTCTCGGGAAATACAGCCTCTTCTGTGCCTTCTTCACTAGCATGTTGGCATTTATAGTCCAGAAATTTAAAACCACCAACCCTCTCCACTTCCTCGCCATTCATGCACAGTGATAAATGTACATTTCTCTTCCTTCTAAAATCAATTATAACTTCTTTAGTTTTTTGATGTTAAGTGAAATATTATTTTCTTTACACCACAGTATCAACCCTTGTACTTCCTTTCTATAAGCAGACTCATTGCTCTTATTTATGAACTCCACCACTGTCGTATGGTCCACAAATTTAATAATTGTGTTGGTGTTATACAGTGGGGTGCAATCATGTGTGTAGAGGGAATAGAGGAAGGGACTTAACACACAGCCCTGGGGAGCACCTAGTACCAAGGTAGAAGAATGGTGAGATCCTATCCTTACTGATTGTAGCCTATCTGTCAGAAAGGCAATCTTCTGAGGTAATCCCAGGTTCATCATTTAAAAAAAAAAAAACCTATTGGGTAGAATGGTATTAAAAGCAGAGCTATAATCCACAAACAACAGCCTCACATAAGTTCCCTGTTGTTCTAAGTGACTCAATGCAGTATGGAGAACAATGGACATAGCATCACCAAAAGATCTATTTCTATGCAAAACGCACTGTGTATCATATGCACAGTAATTTAAATACATGTAATCCTTGCATGAATCCAGTCAACATCTCAAGGTTTTTACTACTTCCTGAAACCTTCTGCCACCTCATGTTCCCAGACCACAAAAATTTGATGATTTGTAGATGGAAAGGAAAAGAAGGGCTGCTTCTAAGGCTAAAAGGATACTGTTCTACATCTTCCTTAGCATTTTTCTCTTTCCCTTCTTCTAATCCTGATATGTGAATGCTTGCTTCAACTCAATATATCTGTGAGTCCATGACTCTAGGCTCTTTGTTCTTCCCTCTAGTAACCTCAGAAATGTATAAATGTCCCTGGTTCAGTTTATTTTTGCATATATGTCTAAGGACAGCACACATATCCGACCATGAATATCAATAGTTCTTCAATTTAGCATTTTCATCCAGTGAAATGTTAGAAGAAGCTATATTGACATATAACAAAATGTGCATATGCTAGGGTATATTTCTAGTTGTTTCCAAATAAATAAGAGCTAATAATATTTCTAGATTACATAACTCTTTACTTACTATTAGCTAATATTGCTATTTCACTAATATAAGTAGCGTGACTGCGTTTTACTATTAATGTATTTTAATCTAGTTCTCTGTCCATTCATACAGCTCTTACAGATGTTCGTTACCTGCCCATAGAAAATCAAACCACGATCACAGAATTTATGCTTTTGGGACTTTCAAGTGATCCACAAGTGCAGGTTCTTCTCTTCTTTCTGTTCTTAATAATATATGTCACAACATTCATTGGAAACTCTGTCATCATTTTCGTAGTCAAGACTGAGATGAGACTTCACACCCCCATGTTCTTCTTTCTCAGTCATCTCGCCTTCGTTGACATTTGCTATTCCTCCGTCACTGTCCCAAAGATGCTGGAAACCCTTGTAGCCAAGAGGAAATCCATTTCCCTGGCGGGATGCATTACACAGATTTTATCCTTTATGTATTTTGGTTGTGCTGATATTTTTCTGCTTTCAGCCATGGCATATGACAGATATGTTGCTATCTGTGACCCACTCCGTTATTCAATATTAATGACAAAGCCAATGTGCTGGAAACTGGTGGGTGGAGCCTGGGTCACTGGCTTTATTGATGTGATGCTCAACGGGTTGCCTTTAATAGATCTGAAGTTTTGTAGACACAATTTACTGAGTCATTACACTTGTGAGCTCTCTGCACTTTTGAGATTGTCTTGTACCGAAACCTCCATCAATTATAGGCTGATAATTGCCTCTTGTTTTCTCTTCGGTTTCACCTCCTTCATCCCCACTTTCATCTCTTACTTTTATATCATTTCCTCCATCCTCAAGATTCAGTCCACAAAAGGCAGGAGTAAAGCCTTCTCTACCTGTAGCTCTCATCTCATTGTGGTTTGCCTCTTTTATCTATCAGTTTTCTCCACATACTTGCAGCCGTATTCTAAGTCGTTCACAGACCTCAACAAAGTGAGCTCTATCCAATATTTAGTTTTAAGTCCTTTGCTAAACCCTATCATATATAGTTTAAAAAACCAAGATTTGAAAAGTCTTCTTTTGAAAAAGTTTGGGAAACAATGTTAAATTGCAAATCTGCTTGGCTTATCCATATAAATCATGCAAGCAATCATGCAAATGAAAATGTTTGAGAGCTGGCAGAGAAATGCATTGTGGTGCACTTTGATAAGTAACCATGCAACGGGTGTGGTAAAATATGGGCAGTTGACTCAAAATGTATGAACCAATGGGACTGAGATAAAAACAGTCCTGTTAATGTCAGCACGTATATTCTTAATTTAATTAGGTTTAGTTTCAACCCACTTTTCATGGGATTTGAATTCTCACAGTTCTGAAATTGTAATTGTATCAGCTAATATAAGATTAGCTGATAACTTTAATTGGACCACAAAAATTTAAACAAATAGCAAGCTTTCATGGTTTAAATCCATTTCCTCAGGGTATAAGCTCACTTCCTTCATGATCAGTTTTTCTTTGAAGTTCAGTGTCTACTGTCTCTTTAGCAAGGTTTGTTGCATAATGTCAATTTCTGGACAGTTTTTCTGCACCATCCATGAAGGAGTTGTACTTAGAGCCCGAGGAAGTGGATCTGATGCACAAAAGGTTACCAGATTTTTTGCACCATAAGATGCACTTTCCCCCCACAAAACAGAGGGGTGGAAAGTCTGTGCGTCTTATGGAGTGAAGAAAACAGATTATATTTTCCTGTTTTCTTCTAAAAAAATTGGTGCGTCTTATGGAAAGGTGCGTCTTATGGAGCGAAAAATACGGTATTTGTTATTTGGGGGGGGGTTGTAGTCTAATATAAGGTATCACCTACTCTTGCATTTGTGTCATCTTCTGGACCACCACTGGTTTTCTGTTTTTTCTGAATTGTACCATTGATGGCTAGACACAGTACCACTTACAAGGCATTGTGGAATCTCAACAGCAGCCATGAGAATCCTTCACATCAAGCAAAAATGACCAGAATACTGTATGAAATTATGCACACCAGATTTAAAAAAAAACAATCTGACTTCTAATTTGGCATAGCTGGCAGCGTCCTGGTGAATGGACCAAATATAAAACCGAAATTGTGCTAAAAACTCTGGGTCTTTGTGTTGCTTTCCCCCATCCCCACAGCTTAAAGAATCTGTTTTTCTCACTCTCACATTCAAACAAGGAATGTGAGAGAGGGTGTGAGAGAGGTGATGACAATTTGCAGTATTTTGGTCTCAAACCAGCATAGAAAAATTCCAAACCTTGGAAGAGGCCCAGCCTCACAGGAAGAACTGATCATCTCTCCCAGATATATAGCATCAATTGCTGGACACTTTTTCTGCACCTTCAACAAAAAGGCTGCACAGAGAGCATGAAGAAGTGGTTTTGATCTTGCTAGTTGTTTCATTTGTTAATGATCCAATAAAAGGTATCACTTACTCTTGCATTTGTGTAATCTTTGGGACCACACATTGTTGTTTTTGTATGTGTGTCTGTTGTATATGTATATGTATTGTTATTTTCCTTCCCAACTATACAGGTCGAGATGGGTGTTGGCTTGCATGTATTTATATATGTATATATACATACTGTAATATATACTGACAATTACCCAAGGTTTCCTAAGTCATTGCGAAATGTGGTAATTATTTTATCTATTGTTATTTCCCTTTCCAACTAAACAGACCCACTTGTACAGAAAAAAAGCTCAAAGGTACAGTCATTCTCCACATGTCATTTTTGCTGTTGTTCCTTTGATCACTGTTGTTGTTTACAGAAGCAAGTTTCAAAAGAAACTGAAAACCAAAAAAGAGTCTTAAATCATTACTAAGTGTGGAATGCAACCAAACACCACTGTCACTTTATCTTAAAGTCTTCGCATGAAAGTTTTACCATGTAGTCTCTGTGTTCTGACTAATAGAGTCTACATTTTCCATGAAAGCTCACATTAAAATATAACAAGCTGTCTTTAAGGACCCACAATGTCGTCTTCTTCTTCTTCTTCTTCTTCTTCTTCTTCTTCTTCTTCTTCTTCTTCTTCTTCTTCTTCTTCTTCTTCTTCTTCTTCTTCTTCTTCTTCTTCTTCTTCTTCTTCTTCTTCTTCTTCTTCTTCTTCTCCTTCTTCTTCTTCTCCTTCTCCTTCTCCTTCTCCTTCTCCTTCTCCTTCTTCTCCTTCTTCTTTGGTTTTATTCTGTATTTCTTGTTAAAATATTTGCACAGACTAACACAGCTATAACTTCAAAAACAATCAAAATAAAAGTAGAGAAAAAAACCTCCATCAGAAAACATATGCCAGTTGTTGGGAAAATATTTAAAACTAAAGGTGTAGATCCATGCCTACACATACAAGAACAACACAACAAATGTATCCAGGGATTACGAAAGATCAAGAAGAACCCCCCCCCAAAAAAAAACACAACAACAGAGCTTTGCTGATACTGTTGCATATTTTGTGGGAAGAAATTTAAAAATCAATGACCAGAATTCCTTGAATTATGCCAGTTATTGGTTCCAGTTAGAGATAGGCATAACCACCAAAATGGCTGGTAGGCAGGGACATATGCTGATGGTCCCTGGCTGGCTGACAGGCAAGCAAGCAAGCAAGCAAATAAAAAAACAAACAACTTGTTTTTCAGTTAGCTGGCCTGTCAGCTGGCTAGGGGCCATCTGCACATATCGCCGCCTCTTAGCTTACAAGCCGGCTAACTAAAAAGAAGTAACAACAACAACAACAACAACAACAACAACAACAACAACAACAACAACAACAACAACAACAATCATCTGGTCTGTCAGCCAGGCAGGAGCCATCTGTGCATGTGCTCTCACAATGGCAGCCACAGTGGAGGAAGAGGAGGCAGTGGCAGGAAATGGTTCAGGAAAGCTTGAGTTCTTCAGTTTTGATGAATCTAAGCTGATCCAAATCAATGAATTGGTGGTTTTTGATGAATTTCATGGTTCGCTTTTGGCTTTGTTCCCATCTCTAGTTTCAATATCTTTGTTTATAAGTCTAAAGCAGCATATATTTCACCATTCCTATTGAATGAAGCTTGGATGTACATAGATTTCTGTACTTCGAGATTGCCATTGAGTCTGTAACCCTAGAATGATTTCTCTGAAATGACACTGGGTCGCCATTGCAGGGAGGCTTTGCCTGCCTGTCCAGTCTTCTGATGGGAGGAGGCATCTTTAAGAAGGCTAGGTCCCTCTACAGCAGCCTTTTTGCTGACTATTTTGCAATCCCTTGGACCCACCCTAGGATTAAGAGTGAGATTATCTGATTGCCTTTGGAGCCGGATGGGAATTTTTGGCTTGCATCCTAATTGGCAGTTGGTTGTGGGTGTGTTTTAACCCATCCCATTCTCATCTACAGGGTGTGGCTATAAATGCCATGGATGTAATGGTTGGTTAAAATTCCTTTCGGTCACAGCTTTGGGTAATGTGATAAAAAAGCTTGGGTGAGTTCTGGATTGACACATGGTACCAAAAAAATTGGCCATCTCTCTGTCAGGTTGTGACAATAGGCTATCAGATGAGAGGTGGTTTTACATGGTATGATCTCCCAGCCAACTGCCCGCTTAGAGTCACGAGGCTTGGTGGGTGGAGTGGGTTGGGTTCATAGAGCACCTGAAGGTTATCTGTACAGCAGACAGCACGATTCAGAAATAGGAGCTCGCCCTGCTATAGGAAATGTCCGGAGATCTAGGATTATCCACACATGGAAGAATATCACACTACGGAAGGTCCCCTTACATAGTCAGTAAAGTTGTAGCCCAAGTTTTAAACCCAACACTGAAGATTTTCAGTTCCTATGGGAGCCTACTTAGATAGAATTTTGTACATATGTGTCCTCATTGCAGAAGTCTACAGATGGTTGGTTGGTTGGTTGGTTGGTTGGTTGGTTGGTTGGTTGGTTGGTTGGTTGGTTGGTTGGTTGCTTGGTTGGGTGGTTGGGTGGTTGGGTGGGTGGTTGGTTGGTTGGTTGGTTGGTTGGTTGGTTGGTTGGTTGGTTGGTTGGTTGGTTGGTTGGTTGGTTGGTTGGTTGGTTGGTTGGTTGGTTGGTTGGTTGATTGGTTGGTTGGTTGGTTGGTTGGTTGGTTGGTTGGTTGGTTTTAACATACCACCCCATTAGTGCAAGCACTACTCTTTGCAGTTTACAAGTTGAAACTTAAAACCCCATGTACATTCAACAATATGGTGATACACATGCATAAGGTATAATATTCATTTATATATATATATACAGTATGTATATGTATATGCATATGTATATCTATATATATATATGTATACTGTATGTATACTGTGTGTGTATATATACACACACACACAGCATACATACAGTATACATATACATACATACATACATACATACATACATACATACATACATACATACATACATACATACATACATACATACATACATACATACATACATACATACATAAGAAATATATATATCAGGACAGTCACCTATTTGTCTGAAATCACTGAACATCCCTATTTTTAAACTTTTTGTGGGTTATAAAATGGATGCTTAACTACCATGTGATTTTGTCAACAACGTTTATGAATATGGAACAAAATTGGATTTTCTACTCTTCCCTCTGTTAGGAGAAGCTTTGATTGAGCATTTCCAATGCTGGAGTATGGTTCCTGGTGAAACACTTTGAACAGCACACCAACAGTAAATAGAGTACAGGTTTATGAATATGGTTTCTTTAATTAAGATACAGACATAAATGGCAAGTCTCTCTTCTTTGTGTGTGGATGTGTTTTTCAGTTAGCAATGCTTTGGAGAAGCTGAGCCATGGAATGTCAGACCTTTCCTAACTGGAAGAGAGAACTCTGGCGGAAGGTTCTTATAATTCATTTTTCTCAAAGGCACTCTCTCTCCCCCCCCTCCCAATTTTGTACTTCTTTCTTCAGACCCTGACAGAAAAATGGGGAGGAGAAGAAGATGAAGAAAAGGTTGAAGAAGTAGTGGAATAGGGAGAAATTAAGAGTGGAAGTGAAGGAGAAAGATCAATATTTTTTCCTGTGAATTGCAGCATGGGAAATTTGGAGCTCCCTGGCTTTGGACAACCCCATTCCATAATAAACTTCATGATAGCTGAATCTTCTGCTAGTTGAAGTCCAAAATGTAGAGGCCAAGCCTGGGATATTCATTTTCCCTTAGGGCCTGCAGGGAGTTCCACATAGTGTTTTCCGTTGTAAACAGAAACATCTTCAGACAACTTAGAATCTAGAAAGATTCAAGGCCAAGTCATAATCATGTACTGTATATGTTATTTTACCCATGAGTTGTCTTGTGTGATAGAAATAATTACAAATAGGTCCCTGAAGGAAGCAAGTTAAGCAGAAGATAAACTTTTGCTGGAAGAACTGGAGAAGAAAAGATGACATCACCACATATCTCCCTCTTAACAAGTAACAACTCTCCAGTATTTATTAAGGAAACAGAATAAAGCAAAATAACTGATAGCTACTGTATTTTTTTTTCACCAGGTGTAACTGGGCCAGATGATTACACAAGGGTTTCATGCCACCCCCTGCTCCTTTTTCCATATTAGCATTAATTTTGTTCCACAGATTTAATTTCCAGAATTACTTCATAATTGACAGCCATTTCAAGCACACTCAAATGGATTAGGTGCAAGTGTATGGTGCAAGTAAGTATTGATCCTCCCCTTCTTCCTTCTGTCTTTCATGATAACTTCAGGGATAGTGTTTTCATTTCCAGGTTGTCTCAAATTGTCATTAAACAACAGAGAACATAGAGCTTTCCTTTCCTAGTGACTGATAAGCTGTATTTTCTTCTTGCATTCAATGCCATGTACATAGAGGCAGGATGTTAAAGTAACGGAGCACATTTCAGTTGCCCTTGATATCCTTTTTTTTTTGGCTGAAAAGGACGGGAAATATGATCAACAGTATATCTCAAAAATTTCTGCTCCTTCTTCTGAACATGGATGAGACAGATTTATAGAGCTTGATTCATGTGAATCTACATGGAAGTTGAAAAGATGTCAGAAATGCTTCCTTTTTATGGGATGGGTTGATGTGCCTATTATAATTGTTTGGCAGGAAAAAATAAAATACTGTAGGATGATCTTTCCCTGCTATTGTATGCATATGCTAACAAAAGGTCGTGGTTATTGTATCTCTTCCTTTCATGCACAGAGGCTAGACCATTAAATATCATAGTTTTTCCCCCTCCATCCTTCTCTCTAAAATGTTGAGTTCTGGGCTTAAATCTGATGTGGAACTCAAATGTCACACATTTTCAGTTGAACTGCTGGATAGTTTAGTTATTTAGGTATGTAATTGAGAGTTCTATTTCCATTTGTGCCTCCTTGACTTGACTCAATGATCCATAGGGTTATTTCCAGCTCTGCAGCTGTAAGATTCTTTCTTTATCACATTCATACATAATTGTGTGCATATAGAGTGTGCTTTAATTCTGCCTACCGACAAAATGCATAAAAACAGCTATTTTTAAAAGACTACATAGAACTGCATCAAGATTATTCTCCAAAGTATTTTGCCAGTGCACTCATACTGTGGCAGAAGTGATATGTTCTCTGTGTTAGCTGACTCCCATCACATTAAGGCTCATTTGGTGATAACCATCACACTCTGACAAAAATGTTTTTTCTGAGTATGGAATAACTTACCTCCGGAGATTCGCGCTGCACCATCACTGGGTACTTTTAAGAACCAACTAAAAACGTGGATGTATAGGCAGGCCTTCCCTTCCAGTTAATTCCTGTCCTCTTTCCTTTTTTTCTCTTTATTTGATTTATTTTGTATTTTTCCCATTGCAAAATCATTTAATTAAATAATTGTTATAATTTTTTCTTGAACTTGTTATGTTTTATGTTGTAAGCTGCCTAGAGTGGTCGAAATGACTAGATAGGTGGGGTATAAATACAATAATAATAATAATAATAATAATAATAATAATAATAATAATAATAATAATAATAATAATAATAATAATAATAATAATAATAATAATAATAAGTAAGTTCAAATATCCCTCACTCACAAACCATTTTCTGTGTCTTAGGAAAGCATTTCAAAAGATAAAAGATGTATGCATAATAGAGAAGACTATGCGGCCCTATGGGGCCCAGCGATCAGAGGAACTGTAGTCTAGGCTATGAGCCTTCCTGTACTGAAAACTTGGGGAAGCTACTGTTTAAGATTTTGTCCACCCTCAAGGCATTATTATTGGGGACTTATGTCAGGGCCTTTTGGATGACTGTTCCAAAGCTATAGATGAGGCCAGCCTCGTACATGAGAGGAGCCTGGTCTCTCTTCCTTGTCATCCTTCTTTTGGCAGACAAAATTTTTAATCAATGTTCTTTTCAATGCTTTTAGAATCAGTTTTATTTTAATATAATTCTAATAGTGTTGAACATTGTAGGCTAAATGTAATTGTAAGGCACAACTAAAGATGATCTTTTTAATCAATGGGATTTGCATTAATATTGATGCTACAAGTGCCATAAATTCAATTGGTGTTTTAGAATTGAGCATGATAAATAGATATTGTCTAATATTTAAGTGTTGTACTTGCTGTCCACTGTAGGTTTTGTGAGTTGCCTTCAGTTCCAGTATAGGAAGAAAGGCAGGAAATAAATAAGTAAGCATCCTTAAATACAGTGGACCCTTGACTTACAGACGGCTTGACTTACAGACTTTTTGAGTTACAGACTTCTCTGGCCACAAAATTTAGGTTTGACTTGCAGACTGAGATTTGACTTACAGACCAGAAAAAAAACAAAATGGAACAAAAATGGCCTGTTACGGGATTAATCGGTTTTCAATGCACTGTAGGTCAATGGAGACTTGACTTACAGACTTTTTGACTTGAGAACCGCCTTCCAATACGGATTAAGTTCTCAAGTCAAGACCCCACTGTAATGCACGTTAAACATCCCTCGTATTTGTTTATTTGTTTGCTTATTGCATTTATACCCCACCCATTTAGTTGATTGATTACTCTGGGCAGCTTCCAACATGTATAATAAAAATAACGATGTTAAAACATCAATAATCAAATTATTCAAGATGGAAAGAATAAGAAGAAATAAATCAAATAGTAACTGGAGGGAAGGCCTGCCTAAACAACCAGTTTTTCAATTGGCTTTTTAAATGCCCAGCGAGGGGGCAGCAGAGATCCCAGGATGAAGATTTTTCCAGAGGCGAGGAGCAACCGCCGAGAAGGCCTGGTTTCTTGTTTTTTCCTTCCGGACCTCCTTTGGCGTCAGGCTCCTCAGCCTTACCTCCTGACTAGATTGGGTGATATGGGTAAATTTTGATGGGAGCAGGAGTTCTGCCAAGTATCGAGGCCCTAAACTGTCTAGGGCTTTATATGTAAGCATTGAAACTTTGAAGTCAATGCTTATTATTCTTTAACTAATTCTATGTTTTCTATTTCTAGAAAAATGAGATGTTGACCAATGGGAGATGGAAAACCAAACTGAACTAACAGAGTTTCTACTCTTGGGACTCTCCAGAGATCCACATTTGCAATTGTTTTTATTCCCTATCTTTCTAGTAATTTTTTTAGTCACCATCTTAGGAAACACAGCTATCATGCTTGTGACCAAGATGGACGCTAGCCTTCACTCCCCCATGTTCTTTTTTCTTGGTCACCTGGCTTTTGTTGACATCTGCTATTCCTCTGTTACTGTTCCCAAGATGCTGGAAAACCTCATAATGCAGCAGAACACTATTTCCCGTGGAGGATGTATTGTGCAGATCTTCTTCTTTTTCCAGATTGCATGTACTGAGGTGTTCATCCTGTCAGCAATGGCTTATGACCGCTATGTTGCTATCTGTGATCCATTACATTATATCACAATTATGAATGCAGAGCTTTGCAGACAAATGGTAGGTGGAGCTTGGACAATGGGTTCTTTGTATGCTGTCATGAATGTACTGCCATTATTAAATCTGCAATACTGCAGGAACAATACACTTAACCACTACAGCTGTGAGCTGCCTTCACTCTTGGTCTTGTCCTGTACCCAGACCTTCAATAATTATATTGTTCTTCTTATCTCTGTATTGATATTTGGCTTTGGTTCATTTCTCCTCACCCTCATCTCTTACATTCACATAACTGCCACCATCCTGAAGATTCGTTCTGTAGAAGGCAGGCATAAAGCCTTCTCTACCTGTAGTTCCCACTTCATTGTGGTTGGCTTGTTTTATGTTTCAGCTTTCTTCCGGTATATGAAACCCAGTTCAGAATCACTCCCTGATTTGGATAAACTGGTCTCTATTCAGTATGGCATCTTAACACCTATGTTAAACCCCATTATATACAGTTTGAAAAACAAAGAAATCAAGACAGCTTTGTCCAAAATATTTGTAAAGTGGGCTTATACTGAAAATACCAGGAGCAATTTGGTACCCAAGTAAATGGCACAGCAAACTTCCATGTCTGAAACATTAGTGTTTTTTGCTGGCTTTTACTGCATTAATCAGAATTTTCAGACCAATATCTGCATGTATATTAAACACACACACACACACACACAATTTCATTTTGTAAGCATATTTTGTCCTAAAGTGTACATTTTTGCATATGTGAGATATATGTTGATGATGTTTTGAGTTACAACATTCAGACAAACATAAACTATAACACTTAGATTTCACAGTCAAATTTATATTGGATATGTTCAATACTATCAAGACTGGTTAATTGGTCAACAGTTCATGTTTGAATGATGCATACTGTCTCCCTAGAATCATTAATATATTGATGGATACATAGATTGATAGATACATGGAGAAGAACTGAAGTCAGTTACCTGCACCTCTGTTGAGGATAATGTTTGAAACTGTAAAATTTATACAATAAATTCAGATTCTTCGTATTTTGAATGTTAAATAAAGATGTAGAGGATAGTTTCTCTTGATTTCCTCTCAACTAGTTTTCTTAAATAAAATGTACGTTGGACTTCTTAGGTGTCTAAAAACAATATGTTGTCAATGTAAGATGGTATAAAGAGACAGGACAATAAATGTTTATTTAAAATTTATTAATAAAAACTCAGATTTTTATATTTATCCCTTTCATGTATTGGGGGATACTCATTTCTACTGAGTGCTTATGTTGGTATAGGTTGCACAACTTAGCATATAACAACAAATGCCTGCACTGACTTCTTAACTTATACCCTGTTTCTCCAAAAATAAGACCCAACCTGAAAATAAGCCCTAGTATGATTTTTCAGGATGCTCCTAATATAAGCCCTACCCCAAAAATAAGCCCCAGTTAAGTGTAACTTTTGTCCTTCCAGTGCTCACTGAAAGGACAGATCCTGAAGCTGAGGTTCTGATATTTTGGCCATCTCATGAGAAGACTCCCTGGAAAAGACCTGATGTTGGGAAAGTGTGAGGGCAAGAGGAGAAGGGGACGACAGAGGATGAGATGGTTGGACGGTGTCATCGAAGCAACCAACATGAATTTGACCAAACTCTGGGAGGCAGTGGAAGACAGGAGGGCCTGGCATGCTCTGGTCCATGGGGTCATGAAGAGTTGGACATGACTTAACTACTAAACAACTAGAAACCCCGCCCTCCATCATTGTGCAGCATTGTGCAGCAACCAGAAGAAGGTGGCATGATTGTTTTTGAATAAATGTATATTGTTGTACATGGAAAAAAATAAGACATCCCCTTAAAATAAGCCCTAATGCATTTTTGGAGCAAAAATTAATATAAGACCCTGTCTTATTTTCGGGTAACGTGGTAGTAATTTGTTATGATGATGTACAGCTGAGATGTTAAGTTGGCAGATGTAACTAATGGGATTTTGCCCGCAAAATATTGTAAGAAGCCCAGAATGTATTATTATTCTTGTGATTTTCCAGGATGTAAACAAAGCTATCAGTCTGGGATGTTGAGTTATTGGTACGAAAATGTATTAAATATTAATGTTGTATAGTTAAATGTAAAATGGCTGATTTTACCTGAGTCACTGTACTGATTGTATTCAGGTGTGGGTATCAAAGATTAAGACTTAATGTTGTACAGTTGTGTACATGATGAAACTTTATGTAACAGAAAACGAAGTAATGTATTTTCTGTTTGGTTACAGAACTGTACATAAGTCATGTGTAAAATAAACATCTTTATATGCTGTAAGTCTGATCACTTTTTCCTATGCTGTGTGTTGCTTTATGTCATGTTATGCTGCTCGAGGAATGTCTATTCTCTATATATATGTGTAAATAGACTACATTGTTGGTTTTACTCTCTCAGTGTCATAATGGCATGAGTATCTCTGCTAACCAGTATCTCCTTACTCTGCTGATGTTATGAGAATACACGCTAGAATCAAAATTCTCAACATGGATGCCCCTGAAAGCCTCAGATCACCCTTGAATTGGTAAAGGTAAAGGTAAAGGTTCCCCTTGACAATTTTTGTCCAGTCGTGTTTGACTCTAGGGGGCGGTGCTCATCCCCATTTCCAAGCCATAGAGCCAGCGTTTTGTCCGAAGACAATCTCCCGCAGTCACATGGCCAGTGCGACTTAAGACACGGAACGCCGTTACCTTCCCACTGAGGTGGTCCCTATTTATGTACTTGCATTTGCATGCTTTTGAACCGCTAGGTTGGCGGGAGCTGGGACAAAGCAACAGGAGCTCACTCCGTCGCATGGATTCGATCTTACGACTGCTTGGTCTTCTGACCCTGCAGCACAGGCTTCTGCGGTTTAGCCCACAGCGCCACCACGTCCCTCCCTTGAATTGACCTCCCCACAAAATATAAACACATTTCCTCTCATGTGAAGCAGTAGGTGTGGTAGACTTCCCACAGGAGCCATCTCACTATGTCCAAAGCATTCATATTTATGGAATGTCCACAAGATGTATGCTTGTTCTGTCCCATACAGAGAATGAAGGCAAACCTGGCACTTCAGAACCCCACAGAGAAAGAGGCACTGCCCAGCTCCATAGGCTCTGGAACTCTGGGGAGTGAGGAGCCAAGTTTGTGGATAAGACATAGTGACTGAATTAGAGGAGGGACCCCGCCCCAATCAATGGGACTGTAGAAAGTTGAAGGCACAAGCTCAGCTTGAAATTCGAAGGTGACTGTAGCTTTCCCTCCCAGGGAAGCACAAGAGCCCAGTCCTGTGGCCAAGTTCTCTTTCTCATTCAAACATGTGCAGACAACATGTCTACTAGTTCCTGTAAGCCTAGAAATTGCAGACCCTGGCTCCTGATTTTTGTTCCTGGACTGTGCCTGACTCGTGGTTTACTCTTGGGGATTCCCTTTTTGGCCAGTGGTAGATATTAACCCCTTTTTGACCTCTGGACTGATATCAGTCTGTGGCTTTGGATCTCCATGCCATTGTTGTCAATACCTGCTCCTGCTGTCTTTTTTTCTCCCCTGATTTAGGGCTAATCTGGCTGTGAGCTACATTTGTCTTTCTCCGCCCAGTACTTTGGATTCAGACTGTTCTGAATCCTTATATGAACAGGACTTGTTTGTTCAAGAAGGTTTCAGACTGAAGCCTCCAGGAGAGTTAACGAAAGGAGAGGAAGATGATATGTCATGACTGAATCACACACTGCACAGATTTCTGATATCAATATCAGAAGGGAAGGTTGAAAATGCAATGAATAGTGTGTCTGTATAGTTAACAAACTGAAATTTGAAAATAATTAAAGAGCTCCTTGAGAAATCATGCTGATGTATCGTTAAAGGAAATTGGCTGTCTCACAGAGAAAGTCACTTGTTTAAGCACAGTGGTGGAAATCCTGTTGTTCAGTTACACAAAAAGCATAACTTATAGAAGTAAATTCCTGTATGTTAAGAAATCCCTGTTGACATTATCTGGCAATAATCAACCCCTCTACTGTTAACAACATGGAATCATGAGTTTACACATTATATACCTATCATTTTAACTGTTTCAATAAAGTTCTTGGCTTTTTTAAACTTGTGTGGCTCTGGCCAACATTCTTGAATGTTTATTACTAAACTCAAAACAATCTCTTTTCAAATATATTGCATTTCTCTGATTTTTTTTTCATATATTCTCAAGTTCTTTCCTTTTTGCCAGTATTTCTTATATACTTTTTATCCTCATTTTCTTTCTAACAACTGTATTTCATCCTCAACCTTTTTAATGTGTTTTTCTTCTTCTCTTTTAAGAATATGTGATGCAGAAATAGAATGTAAATTAATATTTGAAATTGAAAGCCTATGGTTAATTTAGAAATGGAATGCATATCATAACTAAGTAATACTGGGAACTTATGTATCTTTGAAATGTAACAGATAAAAATGAGTATTTAAAGATGTTCATGTTGATTTGCACCCCCTGTTTATGCCATGCCCCCTTGTCCCCTATCCCCACACCTAACCCATAAAATAAAATGAATAAATAAAAAAGAATATATGATGCAATTCCTCTTACAATCACTTTCTTACTGTCTCATATATTACCCTGGCTACATCATTTCTTTTTCTATTTTATCTGTTATTTCTATTTTATCTATTATTTTCCTTTGTTTAAAAATCTTAGTATCTAATCTCTATCTTCTAACTTCTCTACAATAATATTTGATTTTAATATCCATATTTAGTGGATCATATTAATTTAGTGGATCATATTAATCCAACCTCAATTTTAACTATTCTTGAGATCAAATTATTAGATGCAAATATTTAATCTATTCTAGAATAAACCTTATGAACAGAGGAAAAGAATGTGTATGTCTATCAATCTCCTTTCATCCAAATATCTTTCAAAGCAGTCTTCCTTATCATTCTGCTCAGAACCCAATACTATAATTATTTTTTTCAGAGAGAATGCTTACTGAAGATACATGACAAAATATCCCATTTTCTGGAGGACTGTCACTCCACTTCTTTCTTTCAAGCAAAGCTGGTTTTCTTCAACTATTTAAATAAAACCTGCCTTTTCAGTCTATTTCTATAACCTTTCTCTGTAAATATCTCCCTTCCTATATTCATCAATTTATATATATATAAATTGATGAATATAGGAAGGGAGATATTTACAGAGAAAGGTTATAGAAATAGACTGAAAAGGCAGGTTTTTATAACAGATTGATTGTTGCTGGTTTTCTGGTTTTTTAAAAGGCCTTTTATAAGAATCAATAGTTCAGCCTCTACAGCCTGGATTCTTTTGAACTAAAAAAATGGAGGGGGGTCAATCATTCTCTTTCAAGAAAATCTATATTAGTCTTTTCATTTTACACAATCTGCTTTAATGCTGAGGACATTTCCCTGTTTCTGAAAGAGGGAAACAGTTTTATTGTTGAAAAAGCATAACTTGAAAACCCTTTGCCTAAACTTTCCCAGTGAAAGAGCCAACCGTCTGCTACAATTGGGGCAGACCTGGTGCTGATATGAACACCAGTTTCAAAATCAAAATTTGGAGGGGGCTGCCCCAATTTTTAGAATTGCCTTGTAGAATGTTAATTGGCTCTGCCAGCACAAGATCATTTTTGCACTCTTGTGCCACAGTAATTATACACTCAATAAATACTTATTAAATCAATTAGGGAGAAATATGAACAACTGTTGGCTGTGTTGTAGTTTTCCAAATAATACATTCTCAATGCTTTCCCAATGAAAATATAAATGGTTAGTCATGACTCTTTTTTTCCTGCACCTTACTCTTTTTTTCTCTGTACCATAGATTTTACTTTGACTCAGGAGGTCTCAGTTCAAATTTATGCCAAGTCATGGAAACTCAGTGAAGTTAAACCACTCCTTAAAAATCTCACTTAACTTTGAAAGCCCTCTTAGGGTCCTTACAAGTCAGTTCTGAGTAGAAGGGACATAACAACAACAGCAACAACAACATCATTTAATAGTTGCAGAAAATATGTGACAGCTCAGAAATACAAACATTCATAATATACATGCATAATAGAAATCAGCTTGGTGCAAAATAGGACTGGACAGACGTACATATATTTCCATCACCATGTCTCCTCATGTTATTAATTTAAAGGAAGAGCAAAGACTGGCTTTATTCACAAAATTATCCTTTCTAAATATTTTTGCCAAAGCCATTTTGATGTCTTTGTTTTTCAAGCTGTATATGAGAGGATTTAACATGGGAGTTAAGATGCTATACTGGATAGAAACCAATTTGTCCAGATCTCTAAGTGATTCTGAATTAGGCTTCATATACCGGAAAAAGGCTGAAATATAAAACAAGCCAACCACAATGAGGTGAGAGCTGCAGGTAGAGAAAGCTTTATGTCTGCCTTCTGTAGAACGAATCTTCAGGATATTAGAGATAATATAAATGTAAGAGATGAGGGTGAGAAGGAATGAAACAAAGCCAAAAATAAATGCAGTTGAAAGAAGTACAATGTAGTTGGTGAAGGTCTGACTACAAGATAAAACCAAGAGTAAAGGCAATTCACAGCTGTAGTGGTCGATTGTATTGTCTCTGCAAAACTGCAGGTTTGATGCAGGCAAAGCATTCATTAAAGCATAGAATAAACCAGCTGTCCAGGATCCACCAACTAGTTGTCTGCAATTTTCTTTTTTCATGGTTACAATATAATGTAGTGGGTCACAGATAGCAACATAGCGGTCATATGCCATTGCTGAGAGAATGAATACCTCAGTACATGCGATCAGGAAAAAGAAGAAGATCTGTGCTATACACCCTTCCCAGGAAATAGTTTTCTGCTGTGTTATAAGGTTTTCCAGCAACTTGGGGACAGTAACAGAAGAATAGCAGATGTCAACAAAAGCTAGGTGAGCAAGAAAAAAGAACATGGGGCTATGAAGACTGGAGCCAATCTTGGTTGCGAGTATGATGGCTGCATTTCCTAAGATAGTGACTAGAAAAATTACTAGAAACATCAAAAAGAAAAAAACCTGTAGGTGTTGGTTACTGGAAAGTCCCAAGAGCATAAACTCTGCTATGATAGTTTGGTTTTCCATCTTGGGTCGTTTGACAAAGCTAGAACCTGTAAAAATGGGGAGAAGATTAGAGTCAGTTTTTGTGTAGTATATTTGAACAGTGTTTAGCACAGATGCTGGTTAGACAGCTCAGTGGGCTGGGTACAGTGGTGCCTTGCTAGACGATTGCCTCACAGGATGAGGAAATCGCTAGATGATGGGTTTTTGCAAGCGCTATAGTGCTTCGCAAAACAGCTTTCCCTATGGGCAATTTTCACTGGATGATGTTTCGGTCCGTGCTTCGCAAGACTTTTTTTTACTTTTTCGCAATACTTTTGTTTTGACAGCTGATCAGCGCTTCGCTAAATGAGTGTTTTCGGGACCATTTTTCGCTAGACACTGATTTGACAGCTGATCTTTGCTGGACAATGACGATTCTTCCCCATTGGATGCATTAAACGGATTCCAATGCATTCTAATGGGGAGCCATGCTTTGCTAAACGATGTTTTCACAAGACAGCGATTTTGATAGAACGGATTAACATCATTTAGTGAGGTGCCACTGTATCTGGTTGGAGAACCAGAGGTCAGGTGTCTGATTCCTCACTGTGTCTCTCAACAAAAAAGATAGACTGTTGTAGCCATGGGCAAGCTACTTAGTCCTGAAGCAGAGAAAAGAACTATAAATACTTCTGTACCTAGAAAACTCTGGTAAGGATCACTGTAAGTCAGAATTAACTTAATGACAAGCAATTATTTAATTTTTAAGACAGAGGCATTAAGGACATTCACTTGTTTGATTATGTGCTGCCTTTCTTTGAAACCTAGGACTCAAGTCAGGTCAAGACAGACAGAGAGAAAGAAAAAAAGTTACAATGTTAAAACATCATTTGAACATTCTAATCCTAAAACACAACAGGGTCACCAACATTTAAAAGCAGATTGGTTAGAAAAGCGCAATATTCATTTTTCAGAAGCAAGTCAGCTCCCCAAAGCTCTCTTGATTAGAAAAATCATTGCCAGCCAGCCAACAAGAACAAGCACATGGTCTTTCTCATCCCCTTGAAATACACCTTAGACTGGATGGTGAAGAAAAATTTTTCTCCAAAGAGCTCCGAACCCAGAGAGGCTTGAATAGAAGAATACTGGTTCTTCAGAATCTTGTTCCAAAGCGTAAAAAATGTATATCCAGCAAACTTTATAAATATATTCTTTTTACATTGAAACGCTATTTCAGTGGCTGATAGAAATTTGCATGTATGTGCATGATGTTGTAACTCTCTCTCTCTTTCTCTTTCAGAGGGACTCAGTGCCACTTTTTTGAGAGATGCTTACAACCAGGAATACTCCTATAAATGTCTGTAACACTGTATGTACATTTCTACCAATGCACTCAGAAATGTATTTGATAAATGTACAACAGTCTATCTTTTTTGTTGAGAGACACAGTGAGGAATCAGACACCTGACCTCTGGTTCTCCAACCAGATACAGTGGCACCTCACTAAATGATGTTAATCCGTTCTATCAAAATCGCTGTCTTGTGAAAACATCGTTTAGCAAAGCATGGCTCCCCATTAGAATGCATTGGAATCCGTTTAATGCATCCAATGGGGAAGAATCGTCATTGTCCAGCAAAGATCAGCTGTCAAATCAGTGTCTAGCGAAAAATGGTCCCGAAAACACTCATTTAGCGAAGCGCTGATCAGCTGTCAAAACAAAAGTATTGCGAAAAAGTAAAAAAAAGTCTTGCGAAGCACGGACCGAAACATCATCCAGTGAAAATTGCCCATAGGGAAAGCTGTTTTGCGAAGCACTATAGCGCTTGCAAAAACCCATCATCTAGCGATTTCCTCATCCTGTGAGGCAATCGTCTAGCAAGGCACCACTGTACCCAGCCCACTGAGCTGTCTAACCAGCATCTGTGCTAAACACTGTTCAAATATACTACACAAAAACTGACTCTAATCTTCTCCCCATTTTTACAGGTTCTAGCTTTGTCAAACGACCCAAGATGGAAAACCAAACTATCATAGCAGAGTTTATGCTCTTGGGACTTTCCAGTAACCAACAGAAATGTATTTGATAAATGTACATGTTAATGCCCATTGGGTTTTCAGCTACATGAGAACACCTAAACTCATGGTACCAAAACCTGGGGCTGAGTAAATATATGCAGGACATTGAGGAAGCTTAAAAACAAGACTTATGACAAATGTTCTACATTGGGAACAA